>NC_080694.1:66559482-66859482 GCF_030445035.2 Dasypus novemcinctus
TGTGGAAGGTCTACCAGAAAGCATTCCTTTTAGAAGTCTCTTATAGCATGGATTCCAAGATTGAAAAAAAAATTATTAAAGTGAACAATCAAATTAAATTTGTTATTAAAAGACCAGAACTTCTGACACACAGTACAACTGCAGTTTCTCAGCCAAGAACAAATTCACTAGTCAAAGATGACTGGAGTGTAAAAATCACCAAGCTGTGCAAACAAGTGGGAGAGAATTTTAATTTTGAAATTTGCTCAAGTCCTTGGACTTGGACACACAGAGGCAGTAAAAGTACCATACCCTGTGTTTGAATCAAATCCTGAGTTCCTTTGCGTAGGAGGTATGCAAGAAGGAATTCCCTTTTCAAGCCCTACCTTGTTTGAATTTGACGACTTGAAAGAATTGTGCACGGGAGTAATAAAATCAGGTTTGATGTTAAAACACCTGAACTGGTTGTGTCCTATTTCCATCCTGGAAAGGCTAATAAAATAAACACTAAAGCATTACAGTCCATAAAAGAGCACGAAGCTCTGGCAGCAATTCAAAGGTTCCTGAAACTGAGGTCACTGTGGAAGGCCCCAGTGACAGCAGTCCTCAAGGTCAGCTGTTCAGACTCCCACCCAGACTGAGGGCTCTAATGTGTCCCTCAAGCCTTGAGGAGGGGAGTTTTCCTCTGAGCCCTGGAATACCAACATCACGGACTTATAAAGAAAGTTGAAAGTCTTTTCGATGAGGAATCAGTGAAGCTCTTGGCTTTAAACAAGCTGTGAAAGTGCCATTTGCAGTGTTCAAATCTTTCCTAGAAGGCTTTTATGAGAAGGGTCACCTGAGGGTGTTCCATTCCAAAGACCTTCTTTCTTTTTTTTTTAGCAAGGGGAATAAAGAGTTTATTAAAGAACAAATAAACAAGAAAATTACATGATCTGAGGTATGACTATGGGCATGCTGCAGAGGGAGAGGTGTGCCACCATCTATTTTCCAAATTCCAGGGCTGGAGAAGACACTCAGAAACAAAGCCAAGATTACATTCATTGTTAAAAAGCCTGAAATGTTTGAGACAGCCATTAAGGAGAGCACCTCCTCTAAGAACCCCCCAAGAAAAATAAATTCTTCACCCAATTTTAATGCTACTGCATCAGGAGCTGAAGATCTTAATATCCTTCAGGTGATAATTCCAGGTGATGATGATGGGATCTGTCAAAAACTGAAAAACCTAGACAGCCAAGGGAACAAGTGAATGACCTCTTCAGTCAAGAGGTCAGGAAGCAATTGGTATGGGTTTCTTGGGAAAGTTCCCTATAGGAAATTGACAGTTACCACTGGCTTTGTGGTGGTCAATGGCATGCCCCAGAAGTGTCATTCGAAGCCGCCAGGTACCTGGAATGAGCTCCATGAGAAGGATCTCAGATTCTGCAGGTTTAACAAGTTCACAATCATTAGGCCCTTTCCAGCCCTTGGGGTCAATCACCAGCTGGTAGACCAAGGGAGCCAGAAGGTACAGCAGTGGTGCAGGAGCCAGAGGAGCCAAGCCAGCCGGAGGTTCCAGCAACAAGAAATGATGGAGGATGATGGAAGCTGTCAGGCCAAGCAAGAGCCAGTGCCAACATGGTAGCTCTCTTCCCTGCTAGGTTTAAAGTATCGGTGGTTGAGAGGAGCTTTTCAGACCTGTTACTGCCCCAAGCTGTGTAATATAATTTCTACTTTCAGAAATGTCTACTTTTTCCAGCAGTTCTGTGAATTGAATAAAAGAGCAGAGTCTAGGCTTGGAATGGCTGGTTTACTTTGGAATGTATTTTAAGGGTTTTACAGTAGTGCTGGAAAATGACATGAAAAATGACAGAGATGAATCTCATAAGATTTTTGAAATATTCAACAAAGCCTTCAGTGGTGTTTATTTTCCAATCAAGTGAAGGCATCTATTTCCTACTGGAACATCCCAGCTTCTGCAGTGAAGAAAACACCTGTAACAGTTCAGTTCTTTAGATTTTCTGTTTGAAAAATCATTTAAATGATTCTTTGTTCACAGCTCTCCTTAATGACTGAGTGAACAATTAGTATCTGTATATTTGACTAAACCATTTCTTAAGCTTGTCTATCATGGTTATGTTTTTTAATCATAATTTTAAAAAAAACTCAGAGGTCAGTATCTCAGCATGTGGACTATATGTGAGTTACAGAACCTCTTCCACTTTTATTTTGTCCATATAAAATGCATGGTTTATCAGAAGTTTAAGATCAGATATGAGAATTTGGGCATGCTAAATGACACTATAACCTCACTATCGTGTATCTTATTGTAGCGTAGAATTCTTGGAAACACTCTACCAACATGGATCAGGCTCAAGGGGGTTACATTGCCATCATTATTTTATATTCTACGTATAACATTGAACTCTAGGGTGGGGAGTAAGGGGTCAATAGGCTAATTATGCACCCTCTGAGGTCTTAGTCATTTTTAGGAAAATCTTAACATGTATCGAGATTTCACAAACTACAAGAGTTGTAAATTACCAACTATATGAATATAACACTAAAAAAAAGAGATCTTAGGGAAAAAAAATAACAGCTATATGAAAAGCCTAGTCTTTGTGATGGCATAGAGTTTTCACTAGCTTATCACAATATCCACAATGGAGAATTACATTACATGGTAGCAGAAATAGGCATTTTTATGTGTTGCTTATATTTAACCTCAAATTAAATTGTAGGTATAGGGTTGTAAATAAAATCCATCCATAGCTTTCACACACTAATATATAAATATCTGGGATTCCTGTATACCCCACCCTCCACCCACATTTCCCCACATTAACAAGATCTTTTATTAGTGTGACACATTTGTTACATTTGATGAACATGTTCTGAAACATTGCTACTAACCATGGTTTATAGTTTACATTATAGTTTACACTTTGCCCCACACAATTTTGTAGGTTTTGACAAAATGTATAATGGCTTGAATCTGTCATTGCAATGCCATCCAGAATAATTCAATGTCTTAAAAATAAACCCCTGTTACCCCTATTCTTCTCTCTCCTTTCTATCACAACCTCTGGTGACCACCTCCCTTATATCAATGATGCAAGTTCTTCCATTGCTAAAATAATAGCAGGACTACTTTATTCCCTTATGTTTGTTGATTCCTCACTCTCGAGGATTTGGAGATGGTAATGCCCATTCTGTTCCTGATTGAGAGGGAGCTTAGCTCCCATGGGGGCGGATGGATGTATGGGGCTTACTTGCAGTTGTAGATACTCTGTTTTTTTGGGATGGGGTTTGTCCACTATCATCCTTTTGTTACTTGTCCTTTGTGAGTCCAATGAACTGGAGAACAGGTGTTGCAGCTCTGCTGACATTGAGGATTCAACCAACATAAGAACAGACTGATGATTTAAGTGTAGTGTTAATTATAGGTTCAAATAAAAGGGGCAATAGAGCTAGGTGTAGAGAAATTATAAACGAGTCTAACTGTTACATTGGGATGCAAATATTCCAAATTAAGTCCTACTGACAGGCGTGCCAAATTCCTAAGATTTTCTGCCCTGCCTATAGTATCTAGATGTCTCTGGAGCTCTCAGGAGCTCTACTGTTTGAGGCACTCTTTGCTGTGGCAGTCAATGAGATCTGGCTGAAACATGCTTAAGTGTAACCTCTGGAGTGGTCTCCTGACTCACTTTGAAATTGCTTAGCCATAAAAACACATTTATATTTAATAATCCCCCTTTTGATTAAGGTCTTTTCCCAGATGCATCGCTATTCAGCAGTTGGTAATAATCCCTCCATGCCAGGGAGGCTCATTCCTGTAAGTCATGTTCCACACTGGAGGGAAGGTAATGCATTTCTCTGTTGAGTTTGGCTTAGTTAGAGTTTGGCTTGCGTTTGAGTTAGGCCACATTTGAGGAACTAGGAGGCTTTCAGGAAGTAATTCTAGGGCAATATATATTACTACACTTAGTTTCAATTTCACCAGAACAAGTTTCATAAATACAAGAGTCAATATTAATGCCCTGGTGCTGGTGTAATTGTCTGTCCTCTTTCACAAGGCATTGCCCATGTACTCAGGGGATTCTTGCCACTCTATTTGAGAAGGTAGCAGGAATCCCCAGGAGAGGAATTCAATATTCTTTGGCTATTGTGTTGGTCTCCACACATTATGACATAAGACAATGCCTCACGACCACTTGAATATATTCATGGGCTATATAGACATGCCCCAGGTGCACCCCACTTCTCTCAACTCCCCACCACTGACACCGCACACCAGTGATCCTCCCCTGCCACAGTTGTGACCCTCAGAAACTACTTCTGTGCTCATGCAAAGTTTGTCTACTAGAAGTGACTCCACTGATTCCCATCAGTGGAAATATGATGGATTGTTAAGTAGTAGAGTTAGGGAAATGGTATAGAGAAAACTAGAGTTGTTTCTCTTCCACACACTAGATGAATTAAAGACTTTGTGAATGGTAAAATTATAAAACAAATAAAAACAACAGACACACATGAATATATTTGTGATCTTAGGGTGGGGGAAAAAACTCCTTAAAAAAAGACCCTAAAAACACAAATGATCTGGTAAAAATTTGTTAAAATTGAATCATCAAAATTCAAGATTTTTGTCTCATGAACAGCACCATAAAGTTATTGAGTGATATTTTCATGTCAAAATGGATTAACATCTAGAATATACACTAAATTCCAGACCAACAAAAGAAAGACTGGAAATTGAAAATGGGCAAAGGACATAAATAGGAAATTCCAGAAGGTATGCTCAGCCTCACAGGTAATCAGAAAGTCAAAAGTAAAAACAGTGAGATAACACTACCTGGCAGGGTCTCAGCCAGGAGCCTCCTCCTCTTCTCTTTCTTGTGCAAGGCAATCCTTTCGGCTCAGTGCCTCCAAATGTGCTGTCCACATCCCTCAGGGAACTGGACAGAGAAGGACACACTGGAGACTTGCAGATGCAGGGTGAGCAGTTGCTCATTTGTTCCGCTCCACACCCACCCAGGAATGTCCTGCCTGTCTACACCCTAGTTCAACATGCAGTAAGTGAAGCAGAGCCCGTGGGGATGCGAGTGCAGAAGGTCTGACCATGGTGGTAGGGCCCGGGACTGAGGCCAGGGGTGGGACCTGTGGACTCCAAATTCAGCAGCCACAGACCAACTGGACAACTGGCCAGACAAGTCCATTTAACCATGTGCTGTGTAACACTCTCGACTCTACTTGTGTACAAAGAATAAAGCCACACACTTGTACGCAAAACTGACAGGATACACAAAATTGAAACCAGTAGTTGTCTATGTGGTGTGACAAGGGAAGTGGGGTAGAGAGGGATTTCTCACCTCTGAAAATGCTGGTATTTTTAACCCTGAGCACATGCTACTTTATGACAAACAAGAGGCAGCCCTCCTGCTCCTCCTGCTGGTGGCACCACCAGACCCCTTGGCTTCCCTCTAGTGCAGACACGGTGGTTCCGCCCACCTCTCTGGAGGACAGAAGAGCCTCTGGCTTCTTTACAGCAAGGCCCCCTCTTGCCAGCAGGTCTCTCAGGGTGATTGCTCAGGTCACAGCCATTCGCAGTACAGTTTTGTAAGGAAGCTCACGAGAACGAGGGCTTGGCTGCCTTGACCCCGGGCTTCAGGAGTGGAGCTCCACAGCCAAGACGAGTAGAGGCTTCTCTGTGGGGACCTGGGCTGCAGGTGAAGGCAGGTTTCTTTAGGGGCTGGGTGGGAGGGTGAGTGTGAGGATCTACCTTGAAAGGAGAGAGAGCTAAAGCCATAGGGCAGAGGAGGGAGCTGTCACCCGGATGTGATTCATAAGGCGCTTTGTCAAGGGTTTTAGCAGCAGCCTGCTCCTGTGTCCAGAGAATAACAGGAATAATAAATATTTAGGAGTTAGCAGACCTGAGTAAAGCCTCATTTCACAGGACAATGGGCTCTGGTGCTTGGTCCACTGTCATCAGGGAAGTCCTGATCACAGTGACGGCTCCCCCTCAGCAGCACCCCAATTGTCCCCACAGAGCCACTAGCCAAGCCTTTCACTCCACATGTGACATGCACAAAGTCTGGTCACTCACTTTATTAGGACATTCTCTGTGGCCCTAGAGAAGTGACCTGGAGGAATCAGATCAGAAGGGACCTGGGTCAAGCAGGGGAGGAGACCCAAGTTCTGCTCAATGATGCAGCCACAGTGGACATTGAGAGAAAGCAGCCTCAGCTGTAAACTTAGTGCCAGCCTAAGAGATTTTCCCATGATGATAATTTTAAGAGCTTTTATTTTTATATTTTTCCCCCAAACCTAGCTGGCACCCAGCTTTGCTGGTACTCTAGGCCAGCCAAGCCTGCCTACTGCTTCTCTACTGGAGGAGCAGACAAGGCCAGAGCATGTGGGAGGATAAAAAAAATCAAAATCACAGGCTGTCCTGACTGCGCGACTGCCCCCTCCGCTGGACTCCAGGGCCAGTGCTGAGGCTTACTGTGCTCCAGCCTTTCAGGTACCCAGAAACCTTCCTTCATCAGGCAAGGAAGAAAAGCCTTTGACCAGAAAGATTTGGCCAAGGAGATAAGTGGCCCCATCTGGGCATCCAGGAGGGTTGCCCATCTCATGCCAGGCAGCACCCACCAGGCTTCCCCCATGCTGGCATCAGGGAAAATGCCCAGAGCAGGTGAGGGCCCTAGAGCAGGAGAGGGCTCTGAGCAGTTGAGGGCCCTGGAAGAGGTGAAGGCTCCTGGGCAGGTGGGGGCAAAGCGTAGTCAGACAGAGCACTGGTCATGTCCAGTCTGCCTTGGCCCAGGCCCCTCGGCTCAGTTTCCCCTTCTGTCTGAGGACAGCAGATGACCACTCTTCTACCTGACCACAGGTGGTGCTTCAACACCTTGTTTCTCAAAGTATGTTCCCTATCCAGAACTGCTTCCTCCAGTCCCTGGGAGCTTGTTAGAAATAGGTGTTTGGGTCCACGCCAGACCTCCATAATTGGAACCTGCCTTTAACTAGCTCCCCAGGTGATTTGTCTGCATGTCAATTGGAAAGGACTGACGTAAGGGTCTCTACCAGAATGTGATGAGGTTGGGGGTGCAGTGTCTAAATTACAAAGCAATTTAAAAGCAAAAGCTATCTTTTGAAAGTGGGAGGATATTTATTCAATTCAATAAAGATTCTGGCACAGTGCTGGGCATAAAACAAGTGTTTGATGGATATTTTTGAATGTAAAACCTATACAAGTAACTAATATATATTGAGTGCTTACTACATGCCAGGTACTGCCCTCAACTCTGCATACGGCCATTCATTTAATCCTCACAGCTACTATGGGGTAGGTGCTATTATTATTCCCATTTGATATATGAAGATGTTGTGGGGACAAAAGTTTCAATAATGTGGCCTCTCACTCTAGCAAGAGTCAGAACAGAGAACCCAAGCAGCTGGGCTCCAGGGCTTCTGTGCAGATGTGGTCCTGGCGGGCTGGAATGGATCTCCCCATGTGCCAGCTCTTTACCTGAATCTGTTTGCAGGTGGAGCACCAAGTTGTATGAGGGAAGCAGAACTAGAGAGCTGTGACATGTTCTCTATGGGCATCCACAACAGAAACTGGTGCTGGGTGCAGGGTGAGGATGTAGGAGAAGCGTTATGAGGGAGAGAGGTGTACCTCCTTCCAGGGTCAGTGTCAGGCACACATGTATAGAAAAATGGTGAAGGTGTTCAGAGAACTCACAGACAACCACGTTTCCCACATTGTTAGCATCTTAATTTCCTCTGGCACTTTGCTCCTGCTAATGAAGCAATATTGATGCATTATTAGTAACTAACCTGAAATTCATGCAGATTTTTTAGCTTTCCCCATGTCTTTGCCTTGTCCAAGGATCCCATCCAAGGCACCACATTACATTTAGTCCCATCAGGTCTCCTTCAGGTTCTCCAGCTGCAACAGATTCTCAGATGTTCCTTGTTTTTGGTGACTTTGATAGTTTTGAGGAGTCTTAGTCAGGATTTGTAGAATGCCTTTCGATTTGAGTTTGGTTGATGCTTTTCTCATAGTTAGACCAGGGTTATGGATTTTTTAGGGAAAAGGGCATGGATATGCTATATCCCAAAAGAATAAGAAGGTGATATGGCGTGACCCTGATTCACCTCTGGTGATGTGGGCTGGGTTTCCTGGCTAAGGGAGTGTTTACTGGGATTCTGCAACATGAGCTCACTGTTCACATCACCTTTCCACTGTCCACTTTGGAAGGAAATCTTTGCAGTCCCCTCTTAGGGGTGAGGAGTTGTGCTCCACTCAGTGAGGGTGGAGCATCTACCTAAATTATTGGGAATTCTTGTTTTTGAGAGATTTTGCTATTCGTACCTCATGTAATTATTTAACCAGTCATTTACAGGCTCATGTATATTCATTGTGTACTTTGGGATATAATCTAATTCTGTGCTATTTATTTTGTTGCTCAAATTGTTCCAGTTTTGGTCATAGAGAGTCCTTCTGTTGGCTCATGAGTCCTTCTGACATGTCCCCATGGTTTTATGTTTTGGGCAATACTCACTTTCTGGCACTCCCATATGCTCTAGACTCATCTTATATATTTCCTACCCCTGCCCTAGATTCAGCCTTTTTTATAAGGAGCCTTGGTTCAGTTTTGAGATAATGGTATTAGAAACTGAGGTCTAAGCACTGGATTTGCTCATTGCTATTGGGCTATCATTGCTTATAGACCTTCTCCATAGAGAATTAGGAAATATGTGTATATACCAAGGCATGTATATCACACATCTATAATACATATACATTCACATATCAATATTTATACTAAACTCCATTAATCTAAACACAAGTTGATTCCATATCGTCAACCCTAATCCCATATCATGTATTTCTTTTTTTTTTTTTTTTTTTAATTTTTTTATTTTTTATTGACTTTGTAATAATATTACATTAAAAATATATATGTGAGGTCCCATTCAACCCCACCCCCCCACCCCCCCTCTCCCCCCCCCCCCCAACAACACTCGTTCCCATCATCATGACACATCCATTGGATTTGGTAAGTACATCTTTGGGCACCTCTGCACCTCATATACATTGGTTCACATCATGGCCCATACTCTCCTCTATTCCATCATGTAGGCCCTGTGAGGATTTACAATGTCCGGTGATTACCTCTGAAGCACCATCCAGGGCAGCTCCCCCATATCATGTATTTCAATCTGGTTTTCCCCCTTGCAAATCTGTAACCTCCCAATTCTACAGTGAGAAATTTGGCTCTCACCACCTTTGATATATTAATATTTACTTATTGTTCAGTCCTCATGCACAAGGGCATTTATTTCAGAATTGTTAGCCCCTACCCCATAAGAAAGATCTTGGCCACCTACAGTCAGTGATTATGCATAGTTCCTTTTGTCTTCACTCTTACAATTTCCAGCCGTCTCCTAAAGTCCTTAGTTCAGCAGCTCCTTCCCTCTCCTTCAGTGAGGTCATGCCATTCACCTGTAATACAGCTAGATCCTTCTGCCACCGTCTGCAGCCATCCTGGAGCTCCCAGCCTGCCTGGATGGGTTTTTAAAGTTTGCACACTTAAATTTTACTCTTTGTGCTCTAAGGTTTATGTGTTTAGACACATGGACAGTGTCACATATCCACCCTACAGTACCACACAGAGTAGTGTCAGGGCCCTTGTGCTTCACCTAAATAACCTTCCCCTTCCCCAAGGTCATGGCAAACAGGGATCTGCTTTCAGAATCTACAGTCTTCCCTTTCCATAATTTCATGTAGATGGAACCAGACAATATACAGCCTTCCCAGAGTGCTTTCCTTCATTAGCAACATGCATTTAGGATTCATCCAAATTGTTGCATGAATTCACACCTCATTCCTTCTCATGGCTGAGTAGTATTATGTACTATGGATCAATGGATTACCACCAAAATTTTTATGAGGTACCATGGATTGAATCCAGAACCTCGTACATTGGAAGAAGGTGCTAAAACCACTCAGCTACTCCTACTCCCCTACCACCAGCTGATTAGTCCACTCACATATAGAAGGACAATGTAGTTCCTTCAAGTTCGGGGGAATTATTAATTAAGATGCTTTAAATATTTCTGTACAGGTTCTTACCTAAATATGTCTTTAAATTAGATGAGCAAATACTTGGGAGTGGCATGGCTGGATTGTAAGTTAAATCCATGTTTAGCTTTTTAAGAACCTGCCAAATGCCTCCATGGTGGCTTCACCCTTCGGCCTTCCTACCAGCAGGGAGTGCGGGTTCCTGGGCTCCATGTCCTTGCCAGTGCAGGCGTCACCACTTGTGAAAGAGTGAAAATTGCTTCCCACCCCACCAATGACCTCTACATCCTAAACCCTGGAACCTGTGAATATAACCTTATATGGCAAAAGGAAGCCTTTGTATATGTAATTCATCTAGAAAAGGGGGGATTAGCCAGGATTATCCCCATGCACCCTAGATGTGATCACATGGATCTCATAACAGGGAAGTAGGGGGAGATTTTACTACACCCAGAGGAGAAGGTGACAAGAAGACAGAGCAGAGATTTGACAATGTTGGCCTTAAGGTTAGAGTGATGCAACCAGAAGACAAGGAGAGCTGGCAGCCACCAGAAATGGAAGAGCGAAGACACAGGTTCTTTCTGCTTGAGTCTCCAGAGGGAGCCAGGCCTGGCTGAGACCTGATTCCAGCCAGGGACGTTGATTTTGGATTTCTGGCCTCCAAAATGGCAAGAACATAAATTTCTCTTGTTTAAAGCCACCAAATGGGAAGCAGAGGTGGCTCAAGCCATTGGGCACTTCTCTGCCACATGGGAAGTCCTGCATTTAGTTCCCGGTGCCTCCTGAAAGAAAAAAAAAGACAAGCACAGAAGAAGAGACACAGAGAGCAGAAGGCAAGCACTAACACCAAATGAGGGGAGAAGTAAATAGATGAAATACAGCCACCAAAGTGGTGAAAATCTGTTCCACTGGCAATAGGAAACTAACCCACCAGTTATTTTAA
Source organism: Dasypus novemcinctus (assembly GCF_030445035.2). NCBI lineage: Eukaryota > Metazoa > Chordata > Mammalia > Cingulata > Dasypodidae > Dasypus > Dasypus novemcinctus. The sequence continues at coordinate 66,570,471 of NC_080694.1, forward strand.
TTTAGTTTAATTTAGCCATTCTAACAGGTATGTGCAGGTGCATCTCATGGTGGTTTGATCTACCCTTCCCTAATGACAATGACACTGAGCATGTTTTTATGTGCTTATTTACTACCTGTGTATCTTCTTTGGTGTGGTGCCTGCTCAGACATTACCCTTTTTAAAAACTTGGGCTGGTTTCTTATTGTTGAGGTTTTTTTCTAATTTTTAAAAATCAATTTTATTGATACATATTAATAAAACAATCCTTCCAAAGTGTCCAATCAATGGAACTTGGCATAATCACATAGTTGTGCTTTTATCACATCAGTCAATATTAGGGTATTTTCATTTCTTTAATAATAAGAAGACGAAAAGAAAAACAAAAAAAATCTAACCCTTAATTATCACCACACATCTCTCTTTTCCATGTGAGACATTCCTGCTATTTGGATTGTTCTTCTTCTTTTACTTCCCCTACCTCCGACCCTATTGTTTTGTTGTGTCTCTTTGCTGTGTGATCTTCTGTATCTATTGCTCTTTTTGTCTTCTCATTTTCTCCTCTAGGATTCATCAGGATTCGAACCCGGGGACCTCCAGTGTGGAGAGAGGTTCCCTGTCTCCTGTGCCACCTCAGTTCCTGGTTGCTGCTGCCTCTCACCTTGACTCTCCTCTTAGTCTCGATTGTGCTGCATCATCATCTTGCTGCATGGCTTGCCTCGTTTGCTGCATGGTCACACCTTTACCAGCAGGCCCCAGGAAGCAAACCGGGTGGTCCCATATGATAAACAGAAGCAATCACTTGAGCCGCATCTGCTTCCCCTAGTTTTCATCTAATTCATTTGTATTTCCACTTTGTATAGACTGAGTTTAACAAAAATGAAAATGATAATGATGGAACCTAAACTTGAACCCATATTTTCTGGGTCCAAAGATGAAACTGCTTCAGTGTCATGGCTGAATTACAGCCATTTTCACCTACAGAAATTGCCATGCAGGAGTCCCTACGGGAATACCATGGGGTAGTTGAGATGGGTGCTAAGATTAATTTAAGGAACTTCTAAGAGGAAGCAGATGTGGCTAAAGCAACTGAGCTTCTGCCTACCCATGGGAGGACTGTTGAGTTTTAAGAGTTCTTTATGTATTCTGGGCAGAAATCCTCTATCAGAAATGTGATTTGAAATATTTTATCTCTGTGGCTCGAGCCAATGATAAAATATAAGCTCTTGAGAAAATTCAAATTTTGGAAAAGTGGTATCCATCACACAAAGCTTGACAGCTTTCCAATACACACACATTTTCTGGTGGGATCTGTGTTTATTTTAGAAGTATGACTTTTGGAAGTATGTAAAGAAATATGTCAACACTGGAAGATCTACATAACTCAGTGGGCCAATGTGCTACTTTAAAATCTTCATTAGTGCAAAATCCATTAAATGTGCAAAGGCAGACCTGAGGATTTCAATGTCACAAGGTGAAATATTCAACAATAAGATTTCAGATTGCAACTCACCTTCAGAAACTACACTCGTGTGCTTTTCATGTAACAACAAAGGTGAATGTTAGTGCTCACTACAAAAGGCTATTAAAAGTACTCATCTCTTTTCCAACATTTTGAATGTGACATGAGGTCCAGAGGTGCTCTATTGAGACTGCTGAGAAAGATTTGCCAAATTGTAAATTTATTCAGTTCTTTTTTTACATTTTTAAATTTTGGAATTAGTTATCAACGTGTAATGAGTTTTGGCATAAATAATCATCTATAGGAATTAGTATTTTAAATTCCATTTTGATTTCTAGTATGGTCAGTACCAAGAAAGGTCAATAAAATCTCCTCAGGTTCCTCACTAGTCCTTAAGCTGTGAAGTCAGGACCAGGCCTCACTGACAGGGGGTGACAGAGTGCTCGGTGCAGGGGAGGGGTCGGGCCAATCCAGGATCCGGTCTCGCTCTCAGGGTCGCGCTCGAGGCTGGCGTGTGGGGCGGGGAGGCCGAGGGGGAAGTCCCCAGGCCCGCAGTTTCACTTCCTCTCCCAGCCGGAGTCAGGCCCTTCTGCCCCGACCCTCGGGACACGGGCCCAGGGTTGCCTCCCCCCGCGGGCCCGGTTCTGGGGAAGCCAATCTCCGGCCCCGCGGCCCATCCAGAGCCCGCACCTACCCGCCCGGACTCAGGTTCCGCCAGACCCGGGAATCCGGCCATGGCGCCGGGGACCCTCCTCCTGCTGCTCTCGGGGGCCCTGGCCCCGACCCCGACCAGGGCGGGTGAATGCGGGGTCGGGCGGCTGCCCAGGAGGGGGCGAGGGGACCTCTGCGGAGGGCAGCATCCCGGAAGCAGCGTTCGCCTTCGCGCTCCCCCCACGCCGACCCCCGCCCCTTTCCTGTTCCCCCAGGTCCCCACTCCTTCAAGTATTTCAGCACCGCTGTGTCCAGACCCGAGCGCGGGGACACCCACTTCATCGCCGTGGGCTGCGTGGACGACACGCAGTTCGTGCGGCTCGACAGCGACGCGGCGAGTCCGAGGATGGAGCCGCGGGCGCCGTGGGTGGAGCAGGAGGGGCCCGAGTACTGGGAGGAGAGGACGCAGAGTTGTTAGGTCTCGGCACAGACGGATGGGGCGGACCTGAGCAACGTGCGCGGCTACTACAACCACAGCGAGGCCGGCTAGCCACGGGGGCCCGGAGTCCACGCACGACCGGGATCCCCAGGACCGGCCGGGGTCGCCCGTAGTCTCGGGTCCCCACTGCACCCTAAGGTCGCGGGACCCGGGACCCCCCACCCGGGAGCGCGGGAGGGACTTTTCCTCGGTTTAGCTTTCAGTTTAGACCAGACGGCCGGGTCGGGGCGGCCAGATGGGCGGGGAGGTGGGTGGACCTGATACTGGGCAGGGTAACACTAAGATGGACCGGTGGGCGGAGCAAAACGCAGGATGGAGCCAACCGTGGTGGTCGGTCGTGGACCGCGTCTGGCAGACCAGGCTGATTACGGGGCCGGGGCCAGTGTCTCACAGCTTCCAAAAGATATTCGGCTGCGACGTGGGCCCCGACGGGCGCCTCCTCCGCGGGTACCTTGAACACGCCTACGACGGCGCCGACTACATCGCCCTCAACGAGGACCTGCGCTCCTGGACGGCGGCGGACACGGCGGCCCAGATCGCCCGGCGCAAGTGGGAGAAGCAGGGTGCTGCCGAGCGCTATAGAGACTACTTGAAGGGCAGGTGTGTGGAGGACCTGCAGAGATACCTGGAGAGCGGGAAGGAGACCTGCTGCGCGCAGGTACAGGGGGGCGGGGAGCCCCAACCCCAAATGTCCTGTCCATTCCTGGTGGTCACATGAGCGCTGCTAGAATGGCCAGGAGAGAAATGGAAAGTTCCTGAAGTTTCTGACCTTCCCGCAGACCCCCCAAGGACACACGTGACCCGCCATCCCATCCCTGACCATGGGGTCACCCTGAGGTGCTGGGCCCTGGGCTTCTACCCGCGGAGATCACGCTGACCTGGCAGCGGGACGGGGAGAACCAGACTCAGGACATGGAGTTTGTGGAGACCAGGCCTGCGGGGGGACGGAACCTTCCAGAAGTGGGTGGCTGTGGTAGTGCCTTCTAGGGAGGAAGAGAGATACACGTGCCATGTGCAGCACGAGGGGCTGCCTGAGCCCCTCACCCTGAGATGGGGTAACTGGGACGAGGTCGGGGCCTCTTCTAGGGAAGCAGGAGCCCTTCTGAGCTCCTCCAGCAGGGTCAGGGCTGAGCCTGGGGTCCGGGCCCCTGACCTTCCCCCCTTCTCAGAGCCACCTTCTTGGCCCACCATCCTCATCGTGGGAATCGTGGCTGCCCTGGTCATCCTTGGAGTGTCCATGGTGGCTGGAGTTCTGATCTGGAGGAGGAAGAGCTCAGGTAGGGAAGGGGTGGGTCTGAGGTTTCTTGTCCCAAGGGGGTTTCCAGCCCAGGTAGCAGTGTGCCCTGCCCCTTCCTGGTACTGTGAATCCCCTCCTCACACACGTGCCCATCCAGTCTGGGCCTGTTACTACACTTACTTTATAAACCTGTGAGAGAAGTAGGACAATGTCCCCAGTGATGATGTGGATGCCCCTGTTCCCAGCAGTCAGAGGGAAGGGGCTGCTGAGGACAGACCCCAGGAGGCAGAAGGTCCAGCCCCACACATCCCTCACCTCATGTTTTCGGATCCTATCTCAGGTCTGCAGTCACGGTTCTGGAATCTTCCCTGGATCCAGGACTAGTTCTCAGGACCTCATGTCCTGGACTCACTGGTTGTTTTCCCACAGGTGGAAAAGGAGGGAGCTACGCTCAGGCTGCTTGTAAGTGGGGGTAGAGGGGAAGGTGGTGTGGAGGGTCAAGGCTGACCTGAGGCTTTGGGGAGTGTAGACGGAGCCCACGGGGCAGCTCACCCCGTCACTCCTTGACTCACATCTCCCCGTGGCTCTGACCAGACCCTGTGTTTTTTCCTCTCCAGCCAGTGACAGTGCCCAGGGCTCTGATGAGTCTCTGCAGGGTTCTAGAGGTGAGACCCTAGAGGGCCTGAAAGGGGAGAGGGGTTGGCCAAAAAGGACATGCCTGGGTCCTGGGGATTTCTTGGACGTGGACATGAGGACTGTGAAGGGCTGGTCATGATGTCAGCATTTAGAGAGACAACCTGAACGTTCTCTTGATTGTTTTCTTCTGTAGCGTGACAAAGCTGCCTCATGTGCGACAGAGAGATTCAAGAGCTGTTCATGCCCCTTGTGTGACTTCAAGACCCCCTTCCTTTGAGTAAAGACTTTCCTTCCTCAGCTGGCATCTGTGTGTCTGCATTCCCATTGTATACTGGAGGATGGGGAGGTAGCTCACCCCCTACCCCTCACGTCCTCTACACTGACCTGTGTTCCCTGCCCTGACCAACCCTCCTGCTCAGGAGAGCTGGGTGTGGAGCATCCACAGCCCTGTCTTACTTCATGGTGCCCTGAGCTGCTCCTTCCTGCTTCCCTGGAAAATGAGAACCTGGTATGATTTTTGCTTTTACAAAGTCTTGATATTAGGTGGGATTGAGGAATCAGTTGAGGAAGAGGAAGAATCTTAAACAAGAAAGAGGTAATAAAATGCTCCGAGAACCTTCCACGACCCATTTGTCTGCTGTGCTGAGTGTTGCTGTGAGGAGCTGAGGGTGGACAGGCCTGTGTCCAGTCAGTACTCTGTCCACATGGGCTTCACAGTGAGAAGGATAGACAGTTTTGAATTTATTTAACTCCTGGTGGTTTGGTCCTTCTCTGCCACCTGCCCTCTCTCTCTGCCCTTACCCAGCTCCACTGACCCTAATGTAGGCTGCAGTCCAAGTGCATGGATTTGTAGAGCAGACCCTAGTATAGATCCACAGGTGGACAGTGGGGTCTTAGCCTGGATTGCTCTTGTTTGTAGAGGGAGTTAAAATTGTGCTATAGTCACAGAGGGAGTGGAGGGGAAGGGAGGGAGAGCAGCACTTCTGAGGACAGTCCTGATGGCCTTTTTCTCATAGTAGGATTTTAAAAACCTGGCTCTCTAAGACTTCAGAGGGTCACATGTGCATTTCATATAACTTTTATATTTTTTTGTCCATGCAAACATTTCTTTGGAGAGGACTGATAACCTTTATAATTTTTGCATGACCCCATAAGACCCTAATATACCCCCCAGGTTTAGACACAGTGCTCCTCAAAGTCTGGTCTCAAGCAGCAGGTCAACAAACTTTTTAGCAGTCCCAAAACACAATGTAAACGCGCCAACATTGCTTGCATGTCTGCAGTCTGGGACACGATAAGTTAGAGGTTCCCTTGTTGCTCTCAGGCTCAGTTTCTGTCTGGGTCTCACTGTGGCTGGTAAATGGTCCACAGAGCAGTGCTAGCCACTGTCCACACTGAGGAGCATTGTTGGAGATGGACCATGTTCCAGCGCCTACCCTGGTGTCCAGTGCCAGGAGGAGTTAATGGCTAGTTAAGGGGATTCCATTTTCAATAATATGATGGGTGCACTTTGAAAGCTTTATCTTCCACTGAAGGGAACTAAAAATAATAGGTAAAGTATAAGAACATCCAATTAGTAGTAAAGGAAAAGAGAATAATCATTTAGGATAAAACAGTCATATGGAAAGGCATCTAGAGAGAAATTGCATTCATCCCTGATCATGCATCAAATCTGAACATTGTATCCTTAATTTTTTGGGCTCACATGCTGAAGTAGACAGGAGCTGATACAAAAACTCATTCTGGTAGGGAATGAAATATGAGTCAGTCCACCACTCTGAAATCTAGGAAGTCAAAGATTCATAGACACAGAGTAAGGGAGGAACAAAAGAAATCTGTCTTATACTCCAAAGAAGAGTGTTCTGAGGAAATGTGCCTTTCAGCCAAGGGTGGGGGCTGAGTGGTGGGAAGGAGAAAGCAACTGTTTCTGAGGAATTGTAGCCACCAACCAGCCCTCCTATGGCTAGTCATCCAAATGTTTCTCACTTGTGGAACAAAATAACTTCAAGCCATGGATTTCATGTGTAATAGCCTGGATTAATGGCGATCTAAAAATTGGAAGAGGGAAACGGACTTTGGCCCAGTGGTTAGGGCATCCGTCTACCATATGGGAGGTCGGCGGTTCAAACCCCGGCCTCCTTGACCCGTGTGGAGCTGGCCATGCGCAGTGCTTATGCGCGCAAGGAGTGCCGTGCCACGCAAGGGTGTCCCCCGCGTGGGGGAGCCCCACGCGCAAGGAGTGCGCCCGTGAGGAGAGCCGCCCAGAGCGAAAAGAAAGAGCAGCCTGCCCAGGAATGGCGCCGCCCACACTTCCCGTGCCGCTGACGACAACAGAAGCAGACAAAGAAACAAGACGCAGCAAACAGACACCAAGAACAGACAAACGGGGGGGGGGGGGGGGGGGAGGAATTAAATAAATAAATAAATAAATCTTTAAAAAATAAATAAATAAAAATAAAAATTGGAAGAATGAGCCTCTAGAGAATTCCATATTTAACCTATGTGTCAAGGATTTTACATGATTTCACAAGGAAGAAGTGCAGCTCATAGCAAGAAATATATAAATGAAATAGAAAAAAAAAATCAACATGATCAAGAATCAGAAGGAATAGATCAAAAAGAGAGGCTCAGAAACTTCAATATTGAAATTATGAGTTATAGAGTATAACATAACCAAAATTATTCTGTGTAAAGAAGAAAATGCTTAGCTTGAAAATCCCTGCATAACATGGGAACTAAAAATGACCCAGCTGTTTTGTGAAAGAACCAAATACTCTTCTCAGAAGTTAAAAATATCACAAATTCCCTAGGGGAGCAGCGACAGTCTCCCAGGTACAGCGGCGGGGACCGGGAGGGAGTGAGGGTTCAACAGTGAGCCCCTGATGCTAATGACTATGCTTGTGAGCTGATAAGCCTAAAATAAGAACAAGGCCTAGAGCAAAATTGTGCCTGGGAATTTCCTCCTGTCAGCCTTCATGTTACTCAAATGTGGCCAGTCTCGAAGCCAAACTCAGCATGTAAATGCAATGCCTTCCCCCCAGCGTGGGACATGACACCCGGGGATGAGCCTCCCTGGCAACAAGGGACCACTATCAACTACCAACTGATGATGCAACTGGAAAATGACCTTATACGGAAAGTTCAATGCAGATCAGCAGAATATCCCTGTCTACATAAAATAACATGACTTTAAAATGCTGTTTGACCTAAAGTAAGGGGGAAATGGAAAGGAGAAATGAGTTTATATGGCTACGAGTTTCTAAAAAAGAGTCTGGAGGCTGGCAGAAGGATTGCCCTCATGCACAACTGAGCAGAGTCAGAGAGACAGATAAAGCAGATACAACCACCAGATATTGGTTCCTTTGAGGGCTAAAGAGACCCATGGGAGTTATGGTCATGGCCGATGGGGTTAACTACCAGGTCAGATGGCCCGTCTTTGGAAATGGTGTTTATGTGTGATGAATCTGGACTCAGATGGGATCTTCCTTTATAAGACTTCCATGCTAATGTGCTGGAGGTGCAGTTAATGTTGGGGTTTAAGATATATTTAGGGGATTTGAATCTCTGGACTGACAATGTGATAGCCAGGTCCTGAGCCTCAACAGACTCCAGCACCTACAATATGATTTATTGGACTTACCACACTCAGCTAAGATGCAGTTGAAGAAGGACAACCACCACACCATGGAGCCTAGAGTGATTACAACTGAAAGTGGGAGGATTGCATCCAGCATCCATGTGGAATCTGAGCCTCCTCTTGACATAGAGGTGCAATGGACACAACCAATCCAATGTCCACATAGAAGAGGTGGCATTGGATTGGGAAAAGTGGACATGGTGGCTGATGGGTATGGGGTAAGGCAGGAAGAGATGAGAGGTGGAGGCGTCTTTGGGACATGGAGCTGCCCTGGATGGTGCTTCAGAGGCAATCACCGGACATTGTAAATCCTCACAGGGCCCACTGGATGGAATGGAGGAGAGTATGGGCCATGATGTGGACCATTGACTATTAGGTGCAGAAGTGCCCAAAGATGTACTTACCAAATCCAATGGATGTGTCATGATGATGGGAGGGAGTGTTGCTGGGGGGGGGAGAGGTGGGGTGGGGGGGTGGGGTTGAATGGGACCTCACATATATATTTTTAATGTAATATTATTACAAAGTCAATAAAATAAAATAAAATAAAATAAAAAAATATCACAAATTGAATTAGAACTCAGTTTGAAATTGTGCTTTGATCATGATGTAGAAAGAGCAACCTGCACTAAATAACTTCAAATTCACATAAATATAATAAAAATATTTATCAGGCACTGGAGAACACATATGCTGAGGATTTATGGTGGCTGAGATGAGGTTAACAAAAGAGGTAAGTTGTACAGCTGTCCAAAGGAAAAGAGCAGGAGGGAAATAATAAAGATAAGACCAAAAATCAATAACAGAGAAGGCAGAGAAAAAGAGTGAAACAAAAAGTTTGTTTAATGGGGAAATACCAATACATTTTATACACCTGTGGCTAGACTGATCAAGATTAAAAGACACAAATTATCAATATCAAGAAGGAAAGAAAGGCTATCTATACAAACTAGAAAGTAAAAGGACAAGAGAACATGCCAAATATTTCTCAAACTAGATCAAATGAACAGTTTCCTTGGAAAACACTTATTACAAAAGAAGAAACAGAAAAGTTTGTTTTGCTTTATCAATTGTAGAAATTGAATTAGTAATTGAAAACCTTCTCATAGCAAAAGCTCCACACCCAGAAAGTCTCATTGCTGAATTGTATCAAACACATAATGAAGAAATAGTATCAAGGCTATTTATAGTTATATCATCAGCTGGTGCTTGGTAGTAATCCCTCAGCACCAGGGTGGCTCATCCCCAGGAGACATTTCCCATGCTGGGGGGAAGGCAATGCATCTACGTGCTGAATTTGGCTTAGAGAGTGGCCACATTTGAGCACCATAGAGGCTCTCAGGAAATAACTCTTAGGCACCCTGCAGCTCAAGGCCTAGTTCATATTTCAGGCACACAGGCTCATAATTGTAGCGATCAGTATCAAGGGCTCATTGTTGGACCATCCATCTTTATTCATCTTTGCCATTGCCCTTGCTTGATTGTTACTGTTCCATTGGGAAATGTGATAGAGCTCCCCTGGCTAGGAACTAAGCACTCCCTTAGTTGTCATTTGTAACTATAACAACTTTGAAAATATCCAAACATTTTTATGTACTCTATATAGATGCCCTGGAGAACTCCCTTCCCAACCATGTGCCCCCTATCAAAAACACCCCACACCAGTGTTCCTCTCCTGCCATAGTTTAACCTCTCTGTCATCCAAAACTTCTTTAAAAATGAAGCCTAGTATATTGCCAGGTTACATTAATAGTAAAATGGAATATAATGATGGGTTTAAAGGTTAGATATAGTACACATACTAATTTAGAAAAATTAAAGTAAAAATAAATTGGGGTATCAAAAAATGAAAAAATGAAAAAGCTTTGTTTTTGATGTTTTGCCTTTCATCACTGCTATAGGTGTTGCCCTGTCTGTACAGTAGCAAGGCAATTTCTTCCATTTAGTCCTCTGTGTCTACATCCTTTTTTTCCCTACTTATTAAGTTTGTCTTCACAAAAGTTTTTGATTGTAGTAATCCACATATACAATATACAGTACTCCCACATATCCAACATCAAACCCTTCATCCCTTCACCAGCAATGATCTTTTAACATATTCGTATTATATTTGCTGCAGCTGATGTACAGATACTCAAACAATAGCTTTCAAACATGGTTCTATTTGGGTTTACATTATGGTTTACATTTTAGACTACACAATTTTCTAAAATTTTAGTTACATTATGTTTTACATTATAGTTTATATTTTAGCCTATAGACTTCCATACATTTTTGTTGTAATTTAACATGCCTATACCCATCATTGCATGATCTTGTGGAACACTTCCATTGCTCCACAGTTACACTGAGTCTAGCTATTCAATACCTCTTTCCCCCTCCCCTCAGAGCCCACAGGATTACTACCAAGCAACAGCTGGTGATGTAACTAGAAAAGGACCCTGAATAAAAGGGTCAACTCAGACCAGCAGAATATCTCAGCCTTCATGTACTATCAGGTGTTAAAAACTGCTTTATGACTTTGGATAAAAGGGGGAAAGGGAAAGGACAAATGAGTTTATATGGCGATGATTCTCCAAAAAAGAGTCAGGAGGTCATCATATTGTTAATGCTTACACATGCCTCAGCAGGGTCCCAGAGACAGCCAAAGTAGATAGAAACCCAGGTACTGGTTCTCCTGAGGGCTACAGAGACCCACAGGCTCTATGGTCATGGCAGATGGTTCTGGAGTTCAGTGCCATGTCAGATGGCCCTACTTTGACATTTCTTTTCCTGAGTGTGATGGAGTTGAACTCAGATATGACCTTTCTACACATGCCTCTTCTGTTACTTTTACCAAACCTGTGGTTGGCACTGGGATTGGGGTACACTCAAGAGACCTGAATCTCTGGAATGACTATTTGACAGCTAGGCCCTCAGCCTCAGCAGACTTGCAACTACTACCCTCTGGTTTATTTGACTTACCCTGGCCAGCTAACAGGGAGGTGAAGAAGGTTAACCACCACACCAAGGAGTCAAAAGTGCCTACAACTGCAAGCTGGAGAATCACATCCCTCATCCACGTGGAATCTAAGCCCCCTCTTGATATAGAGGGGGAGTAGGCATAACCATCCTGGGGTCCACAGGCTGGAGGAATAGAGTGTGGGTTAGAGTGGACTTACTGATATTCTGCTATGGAACTAGTGTGATTAATAATGGAAGGAATTGTAGCATTGCTGTGGAGAAACTGGTCACGGTAGCTGCTGAGGGTAAGGAGAGGGAAGAAAAAATATCTTGTTGGGGCATTTTCAGGATGTGGAGTTGTCCTGGGTAGTACTGCAGGGACAGATGCTGGACATTGTATGTCCTGCCATGGTCCACTGGGTGGACTGGGGGAGAGTGTAAACTGCAATGAAAACCCTATCCATGTGGTGCAGCAGTGCTCCAAAATGTATTCACCAAATGCAATGAATGTGCCACGATGATGAAAGAGGTTGTTACTGTGGGAGGAGTGGGGTGAGGAGGCTGTGGGTATATGGGGACCTCATATCTTTTGAATGTAACATTTAGAAAAAAATAAAGAAAAAAAAAAAAGAAATAGTGTCACTTCTACCCAAAGCCTCTTACATATTAAAGGAGAAGCAATTCCCAATTCGTGTACGAGTTTCGCATTACCCTCATTCAAAACCAGGCAAAGACATCACAAGGAAAGAGAAGTACAGAACACTATCCCTCATGATCCTGGGCTTAAAAATCCAAAGAAATGTGATGGAGCAAACCAAATTCAAAAATACATAAAGAGTATTATAGATCATGCCAAATTGGTCTAGCTGGGACAGCAAAGGTGGTTTAATACCTGCAACTCATCTCTGTTCTCCAAATTAATAGAATAAAGCACAAATACCATATCACCATTACTGCAGGGGTAGAAAGAGCACTTACCAAAATGCAACACCATTTAAGACAAAATCTCTGAGCAAACTAGGAATAGAAAGCAGATTCCTCTAGTGGATCCAGGCATCAGGGAAAGTCTATGCTAGCATCATACTTAATGATGAAAGGCTAAATGCCTATTTCCTAAGATCAAGTAGTTAAAGAGGTCTGCTCACACCATTTTTATTTAACCTTATTCTGGATGTCCTACGCAGTACAAGAAGGCAAGCAATGAAATGCAATACCTATAGATAGCATGATTGTATGTGTTAGAATACCATTTTAAAACCTCAACATAGTTATGAGAAATAAGAAATGGATTTAGCAGGGACACAGGTTGCAAGGTCAGTACAAAAACATTAATTCTACTCCTACATACTAGTGATGACAACCAGAATATGAAATTTTAAAAATCCTCCACGTATAATTATTTATGAATTGCGGCCATCAGCTCAAAATGGGTTGGCTCAAAGGGAAGGCAATGCAGAACTTTACGGAATGAAGGACAGAAAGACACAAGAGAGGAGATAAAGATGGGACCAGCTTCTGGAACTGAAAGAGCCTTGACCCTAGTTTCCACCTAGTATTTATTGGAAACTACCAAGCAGCTGTTTGCTATTAGAACTGTGGCATAATCTACAATAATAGGGAAAACTGCGACATCTACAATAGAACAGGTGTAACATTTACAATAAGGAACAGGTAAGCCAGGTTTCCACAACAATCAATAATTACAAATATTGTAAAATCCTTATCTAACACCATGTGGTATATTGGGTTGCATCCTAGAAGAGAAAAAGAAAAGGACTTTTATGGAAAAACTGGTGAAATCTAAATAAAGTCTAGTGTTAAACCAATTATAATAAACTAATCATTATTTCTTAGTTGTAACAAATTACAATGCTTTTTAAAATACTAACTACAGGGGAAACTGGGTGAAGGATAACTGCAACTGCCTGTACTATCTCATCAACTTTTTTGTAAATTAAAATTTATCCTAATATTTAAAAATCTTCAGTAAAATTGGAACAGAATATTTTGAAGTAAATTTAATGAAAAGGATGAAAATCCTTTACCCTGACAATTAAAACAGATTGCAAAGGGAAATAGAAGCAGACCTAAAGATATAAAGGGATAGACCTTGCTCATGGATTGGAAAACCAATATTGTTAAAATTATACTGTAAAGAATCTTGTAGATAAGTTGATCTTAACAAGGGTTCCATGAGCTTGAATTTTAAAAGATATACATTATTCTTGTGGGGATGTGTTAGTGCAGGTATAGTATATTTATTAAATAATACACAAGATACTGTGAACTTAGTAAGGGGTCCAGAGTTTTCCCCTGACTGCAAAGGGGTCTGTGGGAAAAAATGGTTAAGAACCCTTGTTTTTGGTGGTATTGCTGGGTCATATGGCAAATCTATAGCTAATTTTTTGAGAAACCTCCAAACTGTCCTTCAGAATGGCTGGATCCTTCTGCATTCCCACCAGCAGTGGATGAGTGTTCCCATTCCTCCACAACTTCTCCAATGATTGTAGTCTTCTGATTTTTTGATAGCTGCTAGTCTTATAGGAATAAGATGATATCTCATTGTTGTTTTGATTTGCATTTCCCTAATAGCTAGTGATTTTGAGCATTTTTTCATGTGCTTTTAGCCATTTGTATATCTCCTTTGGAGAAGTGTCTGTTCAAATCTTCTTCCCATTTTTTAAATGGACTGTTTGTCTTTTTATTTTCAAGATACAGAAGTTCTTTATATATGCAAGATATAAGTTTCCTATCAGATATGTGGTTACCAAATATTTTCTCCCATTGTGTAGCCTCTCTTTTCACTTTCTTGCCAAACTCCTTTGAGGTACAGAAGGCTTTAATTGTGAGAAAGTCACATTTATCTATTTGTTCTTTTGTTGCTCATGCTTTGGGTGTGAAGTTCGTGAAACCATTTTCCTATTATAAGGTCCTGTAGATGCTTCCCTACATTGCTTTCCAAGGTCTTTATGGTTCCTTTCTCTTATATTTCGGTCCTTGATCCATCTTGAGTTGATTTTGTATAAGGTGTGAATTGGGAATCCTCTTTCATTCTTTTACATTTGGATATCCAGTTCTCCAGGCACCATTTGTTGAAGAGGCCATTCTCTCCCAGTTGAGAGGGTTTGGTGGCATTATCAAATACCATATGGCTCTATGTATGAGGATGTATATCAGAACTCTTGTTGCAACCCGTTCAGTGTAGTCACAATCAAACAGGGTCGGTGCACTCCTGAGGAGGAGGAGGTGAGGGGATGGAGAAATGAAAGACACAAAAAAGGGGGAACAGGTGGGCTGTGAGTAGCTGCAGGAGTGCAACAGCTACCACCACACATCCAGCTTAATTATGCAGTTTATTTTACACCCTTAGTACAAACAGTGCATACAGCTCTTCTCACAGGAAGCTCTTGTTACTAGGTCATTACAATACACAAGTCATTCTTTGTTTTTATTAGCCTTCTGATAATACAGTTTTCCTAGACTTCATTACCCATAATCAACATAGCTTTGATCAACACATAACTTTTCCCAGGGGTGCCTCCTTCTTTATCTCCAGTCTCTCCAGGTGCACTTTCTACATTATCCACATTCTTTCTGTGAACCTTGGAGCCTGCTTTGCAGGCCTCTGGGAGTTTTGCTTTACAGGGCTCCCCACAAACTCTCAGTTTGGCTCCATTGGTCAGTGTGTCTATCCTGGTGCCAATTCCATGCCATTTTCCGTACTGTAGCTTTGTAGTATGTTTTGAAGTCAGGTAGTGTGATTCCTCCAATTTCATTTTTCTTTTTCAATATTTCTTTGGCTATTTGGGGCCTCTTTCCTTTCCATATAAATTTCATAGTTAGTTTTTTTAGTTCATTAAAGAATGCTGTGTTGATTTTTATTGGGATTGCTTTGAATATGTAGATCAGTTTTGGTAGGATAGACATCTTAATAGTATTTACTCTTCCTATCCATGAACAGAGAATATACTTCCATTTATTTCGGTCTTCTCTGATTTCCTGGAACAATGTTGTTTAGTTTTCTGTGTATAAGTCATTTAATCTTTAGTTAAATTTATTCCTAGGTATTTGATTTTTTTATTTACTACTGTGAATGGTATTTGATTCCTGATTTCCTCCTCAGATTGCTCATTATTAGTGTACAGAAATGCTACTGATTTTTTGCACATTGATCTTGTAACCTGCAACTTTCCTGAAGTCATTTATAAGATCTAGAAGCTTTGTTGTAGACTTCTCAGTGTTTTCTATGTATAGAATCATATCATCTGCAAATAGTGAAATTTTGACTTCTTCCTTTCCAATTTCGATGTCTGGTTCTTGCTTCGGTGCTCAAGCAAGTTCTTCTAAGACTATGTTAAATAGCAGGGGTGACAGTGGGCATCCTTGTCTTATTCCTGATCTTAGAAGGAAAGATTTTAGGATTTCACTGTTGTAAATGATGTTAGCTGTGGGTTTTCATATATACTTTTTATCATGTTCAGAAAGTTCCCCTCTATTGCTATCTTTTGTCGTGTTTTTATGAAGAAAGGGTGCTGTATTTTGTCAAATGCTTTTTCTCCATCTATAGATATGATCATATGATTTTTTCCTTCAATCTGTTTATATGGTGTATTACATTAATTGATTTTCTTGTGTTGAACCATCCTTGCATACCAGGAATGAATCCCACTTGATCATGGTATATAACTTGTTTAATATGTGGTTGAATACTATTTGCAAATATTTTGTTGAGGATTTTCACATCTAGGTTCATCAGAGAGACTGACCTGTACTTTTGCTTTCTTGTTGTATCTTTGTTTGGCTTTGGTACTAGAGTAATTTTGGCATCATAGAATGAGTTAGGCAATGTTCCTTCTGTTTCTAATTTTTGGAAGACTTTAAGCAAGATTGGCGTTAGTTCTTTCTGGAATGTTTGGTAGAATTCACCTGTGAAGCCATCTGGCCCAGGGCTTTTCTTAGTTGGGAGGCTTTTAATGACTGAGTCTATCTCTTTACTTTTGACTGGTTTGTTGAGATCACCAATTTTTCCTTTTGTCAATGAAGGCTACTTATGTGTTTCTAGGAATTTCTCCAATTCCTCTAAATTGTCATTTTTGTTGGGATATAGTTTTTCAAAGGATCCTCTTATGATAGTCTTTATTTCTGTGGGGTCAGTGGTTATACCTCCTATTTCATTTCTTATTTTGTGTATTTGCATCTTCTCTCTTTTTTTCTTTGTTAGTCTAGCTAAGGGTTTGACAATTTTATTGATCTTCTAAAAGAACCAGCTCTTGTTTTGTTTATTTTTTCAAGTGCTTTCTTATATTCTATTTCATTTAGTTCTGTTCTTATCTTTGTTATTTCTTTCTTTCTTCTTCCTTTGAGGTTATTTTGTTATTTTTTTTACTAATTCCTCCAAGTGTGCAGTTAGTTCTTCAATTTTAGCTTTGTCTTCTTTTTTGATATATGAATTTACAGCTATAAATTTCCCTCTCAGTACTGCTTTTGCTGCATCCCTTAACTTTGAATATGTCGTGCTATCATTTTCATTAGTTTCAAGGTAGTTATTAATTTCTTTTGAGATTTCCTCCTTTACCTAATGTTTTTCTAAGAGTGTGCTGTTTGACTTCCAAATCTTGGTGCCAAATATGGGTTTCTGACCCTTGCAGATTTCCAGCATCACTCCACTGTGGTCAGAGAAATTATTTTGGATGATTTCTATCTTTCTGAATTCATTGAGACTTTTTCTGTGGCCTAGCTTGTGGTCTATCTTGGAGAATGATTCCTGTGCACTTCAGAAGAATGTATATCCTGCTGTATTTGGGTGTAATGTTCTATATATGTCTGTTAGGTCCAGCTCCTCTAATATAATGTTCAAAGTCTTTGTTTCTTTATTGATTCTCTTTTGAGATGCTCTGTCCAAAGTTGATAGTGGTGTATTAAACTTCCCCCTATAATTGTAGAGGCATCTATTCCTTCCCTTAGTTTTCCCTGTGTTTGCCTCACATATTTGGAGGTGCCCTTGTTAGGAGCATAAATATTTATGATTGTTCGTTCTTCTTGAAGGATTATTCCTTTCACTCATATGTAGCATCCATCTTTGTCTCTCACAAATGTTTTGCATTTTAAGTCTATTTTGTCTGATATTAATATAGCTACTCCTTTTTTGGTTATTGTTTGCCAGTAAGATTGTTTTCCAGACATTCACTTTCAATCTCCTTGCATCCCTGGGTCTAAGATGTGTTTTTTATAGACAGCCTATAAATGGGTGATATATCCTTTTCCAATCTTCCAGTCTAAATCTCCTGACAGGTGAGCTTAATCCATTGACATTCAGTGATATTTCTTTCAAGGAATTACTGATATTAGTCATATTTTTTTGGATTTCTGTTTGTCATATTTTGATTGACTATTTTTATGGTTTTGTTTTTTAGTTGCTCTTAAACTCTCCTCCAACTCTGCCTCTTCTGTTCTTTTCTTTCCTCCTGCAGAACTCCCTTTAGTATTTCTTGAAGGGCAGTGTTCTTCTTGGTATAGTCTCTTAGTTTCTGTTTATGTGTGAATATTTTGAACTCTCCATCATTTTTGAATGTTAACTTTGCTGGATAGAATATTCTTTGTTGGAATTTTTTTTCTCTTAGTACTTTGACTATGTCATACCACTGCCTCCTTGCCTCCATGGTTTCAGATGAGAAATCAGTACTTAATCTTATGGAGCCTCCCTTGTTTGTGATGGTTGTCTTTTCTCTTGCTGCTTTTAGTATTTTCTCTTCGTCTTGTGCATTGGATAATTTGACAAGAATATGTATTTGGGTAGGCCTGTTGAGATTTTTGCTCTTTGGGGTGCATTGTGCTTCCTGGACATGTACATCCATCTCCCTCAATAGGTTTCGGAAGTTTTCAGCCATTATTTCTTCCAACACCCCTTCTGCCCCCTTTCCTTTCTCTTCTCCTGCTGGGATGCCTAGAATGTGTATGTTTGTACATTTCGCATTGTCATTCATGTCCCTAAGTCCCTGCTAGATTTTTTGTATCTTTTTATTAATCAGTTCTACTATCTGTTTGATTTCAGATGTCCTGTCTTCCACATCACTAATTCTTTCTTCTGTCTCTTTGAGTCTGCCATTATTTGCTGAGAATGTATTTTTGATTTCTTGAATTGTGCTGTTCATCACCCTCATATCCGTTATCTTTTTGTGTATGACTGCAATTTCTTCTGTATTCTCTCCAAGTGTTTTCTTCATGTTCTTAATCTCTTCCTTCACGTCATTGATTTGGTCCCTAATATATGTTTTGAGATCTTTAATTACTTGTTGGATGTTCTGCTCCTCTTTGTGGTTTTTAGTTTGTTTATTGGATTGGGCCATGTTTTCCTGATTGTTGGTTTGGTTTGTAGTTTTTTTATTGTCTGGTCATCATTTTATTTTGACAGGTTTAATCAGTTGCTTAGCTTCTCTGTCTAGTTTGGGGTTTAATTAGTTGTTGTTTTTGCAGCATGTTAAGTCTTCTCTTTGTCACTTTGTTCTTCTTATTTTATTTCATTGCTGTTGGCTAAGTTTCCTTGAAGGAAAATATTAGGGCCAGAGAAAACAAAACAAGTAAGAAAAGAAAATGAATAATAGCAGTATTGACAGTAAATATTAAGAGAAACCATGTGAGATCTAGGAGAATGCATATTGGACTCATGTAAAGTATGTAGAGTTGTAATAGTGAGAAAAGTAAAGTATATATAATGAGACAGTAAAATGAATATGGGGAAGAATACAGTGTGAATTAAAAGGTCTGTGTGTTCAGAAGAGAAAGAAAGAGGAAAAAAGGACAATCATATAAAAAGTGAATATAAGACAGAAAACAGAACAAAGGTATTAGAAATAAAAAGACAGAAAAATAGGGGCAAACAAAGAGGTGTAATATAAGAGAAATAATAAATGATAGAGGACAGAAAGATGTAGAGGAAAGGGGATAGTGTTGGTGGCCAAAATCATTACACACACAAAAGAGGAAATGGACAATGAGAAAGCACAGCAAATGTGAAGCACTCCTTGCAGCACCTAATGAATAAAGAATAAAAAAGAAGAGAAAGAAAGAAGAAAGAAAGAAAGAAAGAAAGAAAGAAAGAAAGAAAGAAAGAAAGAAAGAAAGAAAGAAAGAAAGAAAGAAAGAAAGAAAGAAAGAAAGAAAGAAAGAAGAGCCGGGGCACAAAGGAATAGGGGAAGAAAGCAAGAAAAAGAAAAAGAGAAAAAAAGGAAAAAGAAAGAATAAAGGGCCTTGGGGGGATAAAGAGGACAGATAAACAAGAAGTCAAACCAACAAAATACTAGACAAAGTTTCAAGCAAGGAATCCTCTTTGTAGTTAATAAAACACTTAGGGATCTGACATTCCCTCTTTCTCCCTTCCTCACTTCCCTAGCTCCCAGGCAGTAGGAAAGCTGCCTGTGAGGTCTGGTAGGAGATTCAAGTGGGTCCTTGTTGAACCAGCTCTGCACAGAAAACAATGACTCTTAATTTTCAGAGAGAGAGAGCACCCACATCTCACCAGGAACCCCAAGTATGCCAGTGGAAGCTTGGAAAGCATCTCCTACAGTCCCTCTCCTTTAGGTGTTCTACAAGAGGACTAGTTGATTTTCTAACTCCACCTTCTCCCAGGCCAAGTTTCCTATCCTGGGGTATTTAAGTTAATTGGGCTTTCTCAGCAGATTCACCACTCCTCTTTTCCCAGGCTCTTCCCAAGCCAGCCAGTATGCTCTTCCAAGCATTAAAGGGGGGGAGGGGGCAAGAAAATTGAACCTGCACTCACCCAGCTCCTCTGGAGCATGCCCCACTGAATCCCTCGCACTCGTGGAGTCATTCCAAAACCAGAGGGCTAGGGCAATCCTGGACCTCTGGGAGTGCTGGACTTAAGAAGTCTGGGACACTGCAGACCCAGGGTACATAGGCCTGTGGAATGTGGGCTATGGGAGCTTAAGGGACACGGACCTGGGGACCATGCATCTGGGGATTACGGGGCCCAGGAACAGTACTACACAACCGATAGGTCTCAGGGCTATGGCAGCCAGCCCTAGGGGGAAGAGCCCCACCTCCCACAGCCTCTGACCTCCATACTTGCAGCCTGCAATTCTACCTTTAGCAAGCACTACCTCTGTCACTGTCTCTCCAAATCGATGTCCACACACCTCCTGCCTTGCAAGCCCCCAAAACAGCCTGCTACGGCAAGACTCCAACCCCACTTGGCCACCTCTTTACAGGAGAGACTGTGATGTGCACTCACTCAGATGCCATCTTGCCCCACCTCTCTATTTCTCTTTTTGTCTTCTTGTTTTTCTCCTCAAGGATTTTTGGGATTCTATTCTGGGGACATCTGATGTAAGAGAGGTTCCCTGTCCCTTTTGTTATCTCAGTTCTTGGTTTCTGTTACAACTTGCTTTGACTCTCCCTATGTCTCTCTTTTTTTGAGCCATTATCTTGCTGTGTGACTCACGTGCATGGGCACTAGCTAGCCAGACAGGCACTCATCTTGCTGTGTGGGCACTCGGCTCACCATGTAGGGCACTCGGCACACTTACTGGGCATTGGCTTTCCACAGGCACTCACATGGGCATTTGGCTTGCTCTTTTAAAGAATTTGTGCATCAAAGGGGTTTAGCAGTAGTTAAAAGACTATTTACAGAATGGAAGGAAATATTTGGAAATTTCACATTGCATAGGGTAATATCATGAATAAATAAATTCTACACTCAACAAGACCAACGAGCTGACCCCAGGGGTGGGAGTTTCAGGTTGGGGCTGCAGCAGGATGGTTTTTAAAGAGAAGGAAGACGGAAAAGTGCTGTGCCTGGGAGGCTGAAGCATAGGGTGAAGGTGGTGGCTACTGCATCCTCTGCTCCCTGCCCACTCCTGGGCCAGGTCACAGATGCAAAAGAAGGACCAAGCTTGGCTGAGATGCCCAACGCCAATGTGAGCATGGAGAGTTGCAAAGAGTTACCGTAGGAAGCAGGAAGCAGCATCCTGATTCCCTAATGGCTGCTGAATGCCCTGGGCAGTAAGGGCTCAGCTGAGCCAGTCCTGGACCTGAGGAGGGTCTGATCTGACCACATTCCTCTCCAACCGTTCTTCCTGGTGACAGAGCACTGCCTGCAACACAGTTTGAAAGACAAGAAAATTTACCTTGGACAAAATAAACCCTCCTGGGCCACTAGAACTGTAGGAAAGCTTGTTCCAAAAGCTTCAGAGGCAACAGCAGGTGTTAAAGTTCTCCCAGGACTGGAGATGACAGGAGGCAGAGGAAGAGTCTGGTTTCATTGGGATCAACACAAAAGAAATGCTCAGAGTGTTTAACAGCTGCAAGCAATAAAGGAGGACATCTCATGAATCCTATGAGCCCAATGACCTCATGATGGAAGAAGGAGGTATAATTGCTCATCCTTCTGAATGACGCTGATGCCAATTTCTGTGTGACAGGAGAAGGTTTGGACTCCCAGATGCAGTTTCAGGTGTTTCAATGTATCTTGAGGATGGGAGCAGCAGTGAAGGCATGAAGGAGATGGTCAGATTCTTGCAACTTTGGACCAAAACATCTAGCTAGAGGAGCTCCAGGGAATCTTGAATAGTTCTCTAAACAACCTTCATACAACAGTGGATGCTTTAGAAAATTCCAACACTAAACTTACAGGGGAGCTTGCAGTTGTAAACAGCAGGGCTATATTACCTTGCAAGAAGATATGGAACAAGTCAAAGAGGAAGCTCTTACATATCAGAATGCAATAATAAGGGTCTTAAGCAAGACAGCACTTGAGAAGGGCAAGCACTGGGTGAAGCAAGAAAGCATTTGTTAGAGTTCCCCCTTACAAGGTTTGCAAGGATCAGTAGTTCATAGATGTGACTCAACTCCCAGAGACATAAACCAAAGAAGGCAGCATCCAGTGCTAACCTATTGAGCTATAGCCTACAGGCTAGGAGCAGCCCATTCCCTCCCAAGATCAAACAGAGTAGAGCAGATAAGGGCCTTCACCCCGTCTAGGCCCAGGCACCACCCACCCCTCCCACAATCCAAGATCTCCTAGCCCACTCCCCCTGTACATTTGGCCACAGGCTGTACTCCATTTCCTGCCTATTGATAGGTCATACATACCACCCTGTAGGGGCAGGCTGAAGTCTCTCCTCAGACCCCTACCATGTTCATGGGGGTGTGTGCTGGAGTCTATTCTTCAGACCCCTTCCATTGGGAGAGCTTCCCAATTAAATTCCTGCCTGCAATCATGAGGCTCCGCATCCCCATGAGCACCATTTCTCTAACATTTGGTGCCAAAAACCTGAGTCTGGGATCCCATTGAGCCTGATCTATTGGTAAGGAGTTCCACCCAGCTGCTGCTGGGAGAGCCCACCCAACATCAGACACAAAATCATAGCTGGGTGAGTCAAGGGTTTCTCCACCAGAGGGTCTTGCTCTTTCTCTCTCTCTCTCTCTCTCTCCTTTCTCCATAGTCCAGGACAACCCACTGAAAAAACCTGGTGCTAGGCCAGGATCATCTCTGCTGTGCCCCAGTACCATGACAGACAAAAAGCCTGTGTTCTCATCAGAAGAAACCCCTTGTATACAGAGATGTCTGGCTCCAAGAGTAGTTTCTTATTTCCTTGGGTAATTTCTGACTGATTCGGGGATGTCTGTCTCACTCAGAATCTCCCTTGTCTTAGAGATCCTTAGTCTCACCCATGCCACATAGAATGGGGAATTCAATTTCACACACTCCCAAAACCACACCTCTGGATTGTCTCCACAGCCTTAAAACCCTGTACCCAAAAGGAGATATCAGACCTAAAAACTCATTTTCTATTCCACCTCCATGTGGCAACAATATCAATTGGACAATGAAAGTCAATGGCCGATAGCACCTTCAATTTCTAAATTCTCCAAGACCTGGAGACTTTCATCCAGTGCAACAGGAGATGGCCCCAAATTCCTTAATATTCAGGCATTTTTTTTCCTTTGTAATCGCCCTTCCCTTTGCCAATGCTGTTCTTCTTATCTAATGCTACTCTCACCCCAAAAGCCTTCTCAGAAACTTCCCTCCTCCTCTGAAACCTCCAAACATCTCGACTTCTATCAGCAGACCAAGCCCCTCCCACACACCCCTTCCCGTGTACCTTCATCCTCATCTCTGTCCTCACTCTCCATCCCCACTTTCACTACCCCATCATCACTGCCTTCCGACTCGCCATCTTCCATCATGCCGCCCTCTGCACCCCTTCTTTCCCCTCATACTTTTTCATAAGGACTATGCCCCTCCCCTACCCCACTGCTGTCCCCCACCTCTATCCATGCAAAGCCTGGACCTTCTCCCCCTCTTAGCTCTATGCAGACTCCAAACCCCCTCTTAAACCTCGAGAGGCAGCAGGAGCCAAAGAAATAGCTAAAGTGCATGCTTCTTTCTCACTCTCATGTTTGAGTCAAATAGGAAGCAGTTTAGGATCTTTTCTGAGAACCCTGCCACAGACATTAAGGAATTCCAACACCTCACTCACTCCTGTGACCTCACCTATCAGGACACTTACATTATAATTACTTCCTCAACTACTCCACAGGAAAAAAAAAAACACCTTTGGGCTCAGCTACCCCTTTTGCAGATTCCATGCACACCCCAGATCCCAAAAGACATCTGCAGGCCCTGCTGCAGTTCCCACCACTAACCCACTGGGGTTACCAAGCAGGTTCCACCGACCTTGCTTGCACAGCCCATGTCTTAACCTGCATAGTAGAAGGCATGAAGAAGGCTGCCCTTGAGGCAGTTAATTAGGATAAAAATAGAGATCTACAGAACCCTGATGAAAATCCAGCTTCCTTCTTGAGTAGATTAATCAAGTCTCTCCTCAAATATACTAATTTAGATCCTGACTCCTTCTGGTCAGCTGTGCTTACACACTCGTTTCATCCCTCAATTTTATCCTGATATTAGAAAGAAACTACAGAGGTTACAGATGGCCTCAAACCCCTCAGTAAGACCTGATTAAAGTGGCCTTCATGGTCTTTAACAATAAAGAGGAAGCCAAATTGGAAAAGCATAAATGGGATCAGGCTAAAGCCTCCCTCCAGCTGCTGCCCTTAGGGTCGTTCTTGGAAACCTGTTTCTTCTTCTTCCTTCTGGCCACCCCAGGACCCTATTTCAAGTGGATGGGATGGGCAGTGGGCACACTCCTGCCCTGATCCCTGGCCCCCATCTGGGACTTGCCCAGTGTGCTGTCATGAAGGTCAATGGGAGTCAGACTGTCCTGAAAAATCTTTTTTGAGGAAAGCTCCTCCAGCACACCCCACAGACCTGGAGCCGGGATCTTCCTTTCCAGACCTTCTTGGACTGATGGGTCCCAGGTTTGGAACACCTCCATCAATAATCCAAACCGAGGGTTATCATCAAGGTTGGAGTAAGCCAACCTTCTTTTTAACTGATATGGGGGCCACATATTCAGTCCTTCTAGAACATTCAGGACCTTTGCCCACTTCCTCAACCTCTATTATGGTGATTGATGGCATTCCTTCTTCCCCTTAATCACCAAACCTCTCATATGCTCAACAGAAGATCTCACTTTCTCTCATCAATTCCTCATAATTCCTACCTGGCCCTCCCGCTCCTAGGCCATGACATATTATCAAAACTCCACTCCTCCATTTCATTCACTCTCCCATCCTCTCAAACCAACTTCCTTCTCCTCTTATCCACCCCCATGCCCTCTAACATTCCTGGCATTCCTCCTGCACTGTGGGCAGAGGTAAGCCCACAGGTCTGGGAACTAATTCCCCTTCAGCCACAGCACACCATCCCCCTGTTACAACAGTCTTAAAACCCCCTCCTCTCCCACAAACTTTTCTCAGTATCCTGTCCCTTAGTGCTTGACAGGGTCTTAGGCCCACTATTGACAAACTCTCTGCTTCCGGGATTTGTGCCAACCACCTCAGCTTTCACACCCCATCCTGGAGTAAAGAAGCCAAATGGGAGCTGTCGCCTAGTACAGGACTGTTACAGGATTTTGTTTAGGTTCTTGACAATGCTGCAGGAATGAATTTCAAGAGCACCTTTGGTGAGTTAGGCCAGTAATTTATTCAGGTATGGAGGGAAGAGTAATTGGAGAAAATAACAGATCAGGGTTCCCAAGTAGAGAGGAAGGGGGTTGAAAAATGATAAAGTGGGCTGATTTACAGACTACAATTTCCCATTATAGATTATAAATCCTCAAGTTTTACTTGCATGTCCACATGACAGAGGAAAAATGATGAGAGTGGTGTACAGGGGTCCACAGGTGAGAGAATGTAAGAGAGAGAGCACTTAAGCCTGCTGCCTGTCTTTTTGAACTGTTGATTACCCACCCCTTTGCTAATGGAAGGGGAGGAATTCCTGCTGTTTATCATTTTGATTACTTATTTCTCCCCTCAGTCTCCCAGGAGGGCCCAATGATAAAGTCCTTGGGGAATATCCAGGGCTTCTCCTGGCTTCTGTAGGAAGTCTTCTGAGTGCCAGAATCTTGGGGAGGGTCTTCCAGTAGCCCTCTTGGGTTATTGATATCCATGTGGCCTTCTTGTCAGGTTCCAGATCCATCTATTTATTCCCTATCTTACTAGCCTCCTTCAGGACCTTGAGCCATCAACAAAGACACACAGTCCATCATTCCTTTAGTTCCCAATCCACACAGACTCTTGTCCCAAATACGCTGGCACACTACACACTGCACCTTAACTGGTCATAAGGAAAACTTCTTTACTGTCTCCTTAGATGAAATTTCCCAGACACTTTTGCTTGCACATGAGTGGACCCTGAGGACCCCTTAAAACCCCAACAGTTGATGTGTATGGTCCTTCCCCAGGGCTTTAGAGATAGTCCTCACATTTTTGGACAGGCTCTCCACCCAGACCTCTCTGACCTCCAGCTTCCCTCCAGGACCTTCCTTCAATATGTCAATGGCTTATTCCTCCTCAGCCGACACTCTTTACTATCTTCCATACCTCACACTCTCACTCTGCTTACATTTCTTGGGGAGAAGTGATTGTGTATCTCCTCAAGCAAAGGATAATTGTTCAGAACTGAAGTAACCTCTCTAGGTCCCCACCTCTCTCCATCACATAAATATGTAACCATGGATTGAATCCAATGCATCAGTGGCCATCCCCTCCCACATTCCAAAGTTGATCTCCTTTTGTTCTTAGGGCTAGTCAATTTTTTCTGTCTCTGGATTTAAACTTTTGGGCCTAGATCTAAACCTCTACCAAGCTGCTTCTGGCACCTGCATGAGCCCCTCATTGCCCTCTACCACTCAAGTGCAGCTTTGATGAACTTTATGAAGCCTCAGTGAATGTGCTGCTCTAGCCTTTCCTAACCTTGCTGAGCCCTTCTCCCTGCATGTCGATACCCAATGTGGACATGCACCAGGAATCCTAACACAACCCAACTGCCCCAATAATTGTGCCATCGCAACTTACCCAGACAGATCTTTTAATCCTTAGCTGGCCTACTTGCCTCAAAATCCTTCCTACTCCTTACTTTCTGGAGCAAGACAGCCTTAAACTATCTCCAGTAAGTCATCTCAATGTGTTTCCTGATTCTTTACCACCTATCTTAACTCATGCAACCCTTCTACAGAACCCCAGAGTCTCCATACACTGCTGTCCTCCTCTCAACCCTTCTACAAAGCTCAGAGTCTCCCTGCACCACTGTCCTCCTTTCAACCCTGCCACCTCCTTCCCAGCGAACCCAAACACCCCCAGAAGGGCCTCCCGCTAATTCCATTTGAGGCTGTAGCAAAGTGCTGATCTCCTTGCCAAACACCTTTCTGATGATTTAGATGTCCCTCTTCCTAAAACTACTCACACATGATTTGTTGATTGCAGTTCTATGAACCTTACCACCACCACTCAGGCCAGATATGCTCTCGTTACCTTAACTGAAGCTGTTAAGTCAGGTACCCTCCCACTGCACAACCTCACAACAAGCTGAGCCCACAGCCCTCCCCAGAGCACTGGTCAGAGGCAGGGGCATGGCCTAGACATCCACACAGGCTCCAAACATGCACACCACATCCCACACTTGCACACCCCTGTCTAGTAGGAGAAAGGGTTCCTGACTTCTAGCAGATCCTACATCGTGAACAAAATCACCTCCCTGCACAACCAGGGCCACATAGAACACAAGCTGCTTTCACAACTCTTATCTGGCTCTACTCTGCCCTGAATTCAAAAACATTTAAAAGAAATTAGAAAAGCTGCTGTATTAGTCAACAAACTAATATCCAGCAGCTTTTTCACAGCCCACCAATTTAGAGGCTCTAAGCCAGGACAAGACTGGCAACTAGACTTTACCCACATGCCACCTGTAAGGAGAGTAAATAACCCCTGGTCTTTGTAGTCATCTCTTCTGGATCGGTTGAAGCATTTCCATCACCTCCAAGCAGACTGATGTTATAATTAACATCCTGTTAAGTGCTGTGGGAATGAAAGACTCAGACACCAAAACTCATATGCAGAGAGGGCCCTATCTGCTTTATTTCTCTTGCTTATATATCATGTATTTTTGGTTTTAACCAAGGGTGGGGGTTAAAGTTAAATTTTCAAGGATGTTTTGTCTTTGAACTAGAAACCTTGTCCCTAAATTCACATCCTATCAAGCAGCAGAAATGCAAGAAGTCATTTTCCAACTTCAAGTGAAAAGAGATAGCGTGTGCAGAGATAAGCAAGGAGAGAGCTGTTTTTGCTTTGAAGCAAGAACAGATGAGCTTTTGTAAATCATTTAACCATGCCCTTGCCAGGGTGGTGGAACTAATTCCCACAGTTAACAGAAATAATTCCCAGATTTGACCTCTCCTCTTCTCTGCAATCAGATAACAGGGCAGCCTTCCACAGTTAACAGAAACAATTCCCAGATTTGACCTCCCCTCTTCTCTGCAGTCAGATAACAGGGCAGCCTTCACCTGACAGGTCACAAAAGGGGTTTGCAGTGCCTTAGGAATCACCTGAAAGTTACATATTCCTTGCAGACCTCAGTCCTTCAGAAAATTTGAGCCTATGAATGGGATCCTTAGACAACACTTAACCAAATCCACAATGCAGGTTCATACTCTATGGACTGAACTTCTGCCCTTAGCTCTCACGAGAATTTGAACCTGTCCTTGAATACCACACTTCTTAAATCTCTTTAAAATCATGTATGGACGCCCTTTCACCCTTCCCAATATACACCCAATCATCAGATTTTGAAAATAATATAGTTGGCCTAACACAAATGCGTTCATTCCTGTATCAGCTACAGGAAATCTCCTCTGTCAGATTAACATGCAACAATTCTGAACCACACTACTCTCCTTTATATGTTAATATAGTATATAGCAGAAACCAAATACTCAATATTCCCAATTGCTGGCATTATTATTTCCTCAGGCCCCTCAATGGCACTAAGGCTTGTGGGCACAGGTTTCTATTTTCTGAGTGATAACACTGCATACCTAACACTCCCTACCCAGGCTGTACTTGGTTTACCCACCTATTGATGTAGTGTAAAATGTCATACCCACCACCCTCCAGGGGCAGGCTGAAGTTTATTCTTCAGCCACCCTCCATTGGGAAAGCTTCTCAATAAACTTCCTGCCTGCAATCGTCACCCCTGTGTCCCAGTCAGCACCATTTCTATAACAGCATTGAAAGGAGTAGACACAAT
The DNA here is from genome assembly GCF_030445035.2 of Dasypus novemcinctus. Lineage (NCBI taxonomy): Eukaryota > Metazoa > Chordata > Mammalia > Cingulata > Dasypodidae > Dasypus > Dasypus novemcinctus. The sequence continues at coordinate 66,599,180 of NC_080694.1, forward strand.
TACAACTGGATGTTGAAAAGGAGGTAGAGAGACAGATCCACATGAGATAAGAGATGGACTTGACTGTGAAGATGCTGGAGAAGGATGTCTGAGAAGCGGGTGCCTTGATGTGTCCATGGCAGCAGCTGGATGCTCTCCGGGCTCTCGAGCATGAACTTGATTTAAAGCTGCAGAGTTCAGACTTTGGAGTAAAGCAGCAACATGAACTAAACAGTAATTTGGAAGAAATGACTAATCAAATGGCTGCTACCATTAAATGACATGAACAAAGATGGCCCCAGGCTGGGCAAGACCACCAGTATACTCAACTGGACAACAAATCTCCTGAGACAAACTCTGGCAAAACTGAAGAGAGAAATAAACATGTCTACGTTAATAGTTGGAGACTTCAGCACACCATTCGCATCATTAGATAGATCAGCTAGACAGGAGATCAGCAAAGAAACAGAGAACTTGAACAATATGATCCAGAGACCTAAAAGACCTATACAGAATGTTGCATCCCAAATCAGTGGGTTATAAAATCTTCTCAAGTGTTCATGGATCTTTCTCCAGGATAGATAACATGTTAGGTCACAAGGCAGGTCTTGATAAATATAAAATGATTTAAAATTACACAAAGTACCTTCTCAGATCATAACAGAAAAAAACTGAAATCAGCAGTAGATGGGAAAGAGGAAACACAACCCTACACAGTTACTGGGACAAAGAAGAAATTGTAAGTGAAATTAGTAAATATATTGAGACAAATGAAAAGGAGAACACAACTTCCCAAAACTTATGGATACAGTGAAGGCAGAGTAGAGAGGGAAATTTATACCTCTAAATGCCTATAGTAAAAAAGATGAAAGAGCTAAAATCAAAGATCTAACTAAATAATAGAGAAACTAGAAAAAGAGGAGCAAACTAATCCAAAGGAAAGAAATAAAGATTATAGCAGAAACAAAAGAATTTGAGGCCAAAAACACAATAGAGAAAATCAACCAAACTGAAAGCTTGTTCTTTGAGAATATCAATATAATTGACAAACCCCTCACTAGACTAAAAAAAAGAGAGAAGGGGCAAATAAATAAAATCAGAAATGGAAAGAGGGATGCTACTACTAACCCCACAGAAATAAAAAGGATAACATGAGGATATTATTAGAAATTGTATGCTAAGAAACTGGCCAACCTAGATAAAATGGACGAATTTCTAGAAATGCACAAACAACCTAACCAGACACTACAAGAAATACAAGAACTTAACAAACCAATCATGTTTATAAAGGTTGAATCAGTCATCAAATCATGCCAGCAAAGAAAAGTCCAGGACCAGATGGCTTCACAGTTGAATTCTACCTAGCATTTTGAGAGGAATTAACATTAATCTTGTTTAAACTCTTACAAAAAATTGAAAAGGAGGAAAAATTACACAACACATTTTATGTACCAACATCAATCTAACACAAAAACCACATAAAGATACTACAAGAGGGGCAGCAGACTTGGCCCAGTGGTTAGTGCATTCGTCTACCATATGGGAAGTCCACAGTTCAACCCCTGGCCTCCTTGACCCGTGTGGAGCTGGCCCATGTGCACTGCTGATGTGCGCAAGGAGTGCCCTGCCATGCAGGGGTGTCCCCCATGTAGGGGAGCCCCACGCGCAAGAAGTGCACCCCGTAAGGAGAGCCGCCAAGTGCAAAAGAAAGTGCAGCCTTCCCAGGAATGGCACCGCACATGTGGAGAGCTGACACAACAAGATGACACACACACACAAAAAAAACACAGATTTCCATGCCGCTGACAAAAACAGAAGCAGACAAAAAGAAGACACAGCAAATAGACACAGAGAACAGACAACCGGGGTGGGGATGGGGGATAGGGGAGAGAAATAAATAAATAAATCTCTTAAAAAAAGATACTACAAAAAAAGAAAATGACAGATAGATGCAAAAAGTTTATGTCAGGGTGGTTCAACATAAGAAAATCAATTAACACAATACATTACATTAACAAATGAAAGAGAAAAAACACATGAGCATCTTGAATGATGCAGAAAAGGCATTTGAAAAATCCAGTATCTTTTCTTCATAAAAATGCTTCAAAAGTTGGGTATTGGGGCATCTACGGGGTCCAGGGCCTGGGTCCCTGTTCCTAAGGGAAACTGAGCCCAGAGTATGCAGCCTCCTGCATGCCCCAGGACACAAATTAAACATAAGAAATCTCCTCACAAAGGAACAATGTACAGATGGCATTGCAGACTGAAATTTTCTCCAGGCTGTACAATTCCTTCCTATGATAACATCGCCAGACCCCATTTATGTAATTCTGTTATAAAATGTCTTTGTTTGGAGATCCTATATATTGTCCTTTATTTTCTGTGCCTCTTTATACAGTGCTAACTTCATTCTCTGAACCACCACCTTTGAAGACCCTTTCTTATCTGTAAGTCCCAATATATAGATCTTATGACTAATACTGTACCAAGTGTGTCTTTGGTTTGGCAGCCAATTTGACGCAGGTTTGTTATGAGTTGGGTTGCAACAGTTATGCAAGGAAATTTCCTCAACATAATAAATGGCATCAATTCACGGACAATTACGGGACATTATAGATACCCCCAGGGCCCACTGGATGGAACGTGAGAGAGTCTGGACTATGATGTGGACCATTGACTATGGGGTGCAGTGATGCTCAGAGATGAACTTACCGGGTGCAATGGATGTGTCATGATGATGGGAGAGAGTGTTGCTGTGGGGGGGAGTGGGGGGCAGGGGCGGTGGGGTTGAATGGGACCTCATATTTTTCATAAGGTAATTTAAAAAAATAAATAAATAATTAAAAAAATAAATAAATAAAAAATAAATTAAAAAAAAAAAAAAGAAAATCCTATAGCCAACACTGTACTCAGTTGGGAAAAGAAAGGTCGAAAGTGTTCTAAGATTGTGAACAAGGACCTGCAGAGGATTCCCTTCTTGGGTAGGCGGAGACGAGGCATCTAGCCCCGCTCGGTGGGGCTGAGCCAGGCCGGGCCGGGCCGCGGTAGCGTTTGGAGCCGGGCGGGGCCGGTGCAGGCCCCGGCTGCGGGCCGCGGTAGCGCTTGGAGCCGGGCGGGGCCGGTGCAGGCCCCGGCTGCGGGCCGCGGTAGCGCTTGGAGCCGGGCGGGGCCGGTGCAGGCCCCGGCTGCGGGCCGCGGTAGCGCTTGGAGCCGGGCGGGGCCGGTGCAGGCCCCGGCTGCGGGCCGCGGTAGCGCTTGGAGCCGGGCGGGGCCGGTGGAGGCCCCGGCTGCGGGCCGCGGTAGCGCTTGGAGCCGGGCGGGGCCGGTGCAGGCCCCGGCTGCGGGCCGCGGTAGCGCTTGGAGCCGGGCGGGGCCGGTGCAGGCCCCGGCTGCGGGCCGCGGTAGCGCTTGGAGCCGGGCGGGGCCGGTGCAGGCCCCGGCTGCGGGCCGCGGTAGCGCTTGGAGCCGGGCGGGGCCGGTGCAGGCCCCGGCTGCGGGCCGCGGTAGCGCTTGGAGCCGGGCGGGGCCGGTGGAGGCCCCGGCTGCGGGCCGCGGTAGCGCTTGGAGCCGGGCGGGGCCGGTGCAGGCCCCGGCTGCGGGCCGCGGTAGCGCTTGGAGCCGGGCGGGGCCGGTGCAGGCCCCGGCTGCGGGCCGCGGTAGCGCTTGGAGCCGGGCGGGGCCGGTGCAGGCCCCCGCTGCGGGCCGCGGTAGCGCTTGGAGCCGGGCGGGGCCGGTGCAGGCCCCGGCTGCGGGCCGAGGTAGCGCTTGGAGCCGGGCGGGGCCGGTGCAGGCCCCGGCTGCGGGCCGCGGTAGCGCTTGGAGCCGGGCGGGGCCGGTGCAGGCCCCGGCTGCGGGCCGCAGTAGCGCTTGGAGCCGGGCGGGGCCGGTGCAGGCCCCGGCTGCGGGTCGCGGTAGCGCTTGGAGCCGGGCGGGGCCGGTGCAGGCCCCGGCTGCGGGCCGCGGTAGCGTTTGGAGCCGGGCGGGCCCGGGTCAGGCCGCGGCGGGTACGGAGCCGGGCAGGGCCGGTCCAGGCCGCGGTGGCGGGAGGTGGATGCCGGAGCCGGCTGGGCCGCTGTAGCGAGCGGAGCTGGGCGGAGCCAGGCCAGGCCAAGGCGGCGTGAGGAGCCGGGCCTGCGGAGGGGTTTCTGTTTTTTTTTGTTTTTTTTTTTTGTTTGTTTGTTTGTTTGTTTGTTTGTTTGTTTTTTAATTTCACTTAAATTTTTTTTTTTTTTTGAGCATCTGCAGTACTGGGGAGTTCGTGGGCCCTGGGCGGCCTATTGGGGGTTTGTGGGAAGGGAGGTGCTTGCAGACCCATTTGGGCAGACAGACGGGGGGGTTTTAGGGCAAAGCGGGGGGAAGTTGTTGTTTTAGATAGTGTTGCAATTGTGACACGTGTGTACCTGTATCTCTCTTCTCCCTATCCGTTCCCCACCGTTTGCCCATCCTCTTTTTTTTTTCTTCCTTTCTTCTTGCCTTTCTTTTTTCTCTATTATAATTAGTTTGTTTTTTTTTTTTTTGTTTTTGGGTTTTTTTTTCGGTTTTCTCTTTCCCTCTTGTCCCTCATCTTCCACTTATTTTTACTTTAATTCAAGTATAAAATAGGTGCTACAGGGAACACCTCACATTTGCTGGGTTTTCCCATCCTCCACTGCCTCATTTCTGTGTGAACTGATTTAGGCTACCTACACTATCCCCCTTCCCCTGCATCTTGATATCCACTATCATCTACTGTCTCTCCTATATTCCACCCCCCACCTCCCGTTCTTTGATCCACAAAGTGTCTAACTCTTAATTTCTAATACCTTTGTTCTGTTTTCTGTCTATTATCCACTCTTGAAACTATTACCTTTCTTTTCTTTTTCCCTCTCTCATGAAAACAATAGCTGTGTAGTTCATACCATATTCCTCCCAAATTCAGTCATCAACTTCATAAAAGGTACTCTACCTACAGCTATAACTCTATACAATCTACATGAATCTAACCTCCATCCTTCCAGATCTCATATTCCTGCTTTATTAACATACATCACCAATACAACTTTACACTTTTCCCTTGCTTACACAATTGCCTTTCCCCAACACTAATACTTTCCTCTAAAGTGAACTTAACCAACAACAAGTAACTAGAATAAGAAGAAAAAAGTGACAAAGAGAAGATATAACACCTGTGCAAAAATAACAACTAATTAACCTCCAAGAGCAGACAAAGAAGCTAAGGAACTGATTAAATTCGTCAAAATAAAGAGATGACCAGAAAGCAACAAAAATCTACGAACCAAACCAATAATCAGGAAAACATGGCTGAATCCAATCAACAAACCAATAATCACGAAGGGGAGCAAAACTTGGCACAAGCAATGAAAGATCTCAGAACATTTATCACTGACAAATTTGATGCAGTAATGAAAGAGGTTAACAACATGAAGACATCACTTGGAGGGGAAATTGCAGACATACGCAAAAACATAACAGATATGATGGGAATGAACACCACAGTTCAAGAAATCAAAAATACACTTGCAGCAAATATCAGCAGACTAGAAGAGACAGAGCAGAGAATTAGTGATGTGGAAGACAGTACATCAGAAATCAAACAGATAGTAGAAGGGGTCAATAAGAAGATAGAAAAAATCCAATTAGGATTTAGGGACCTGAATGACAATGCAAAACGCTCAAACATACGTATTATAGGCATTCCAGAAGGTGAAGAGAAGGGAAAGGGGTCAGAAAGAGTGTTGCAGGAAATAATGACTGAAAACTTCCCAAATCTACTGAAAGAGACAGATGTACATATCCAAGAAGCACAGCGCACTCCACAAGTCATAAACCCCAACAGGCCCACCCCAAGACATATACTTGTCAAATTATCCAATGCTCAAGACAAAGAGAAGATCCTAAAAGCAGCAAGAGAAAAGAAAACCATCACATACAAGGGAAGCTCAATTAGATTAAGTGCTGATTTCTCTTCTGAAACCATGGAGGCAAGAAGACAGTGGTATGATATAGTCAAGGTACTAAAGGAAAAAAATTTCCAACCAAGAATACTCTACCCAGCTAAACTAGCATTCAAACATGATGGAGAGTTCAAAATATTCGCAGACAAACAGAAACTGAAAGAGTATACCAACAAGAAACCTCCCCTTCAAGAAATTCTAAAGGGAGTTCTGCAGGAAGAAAGGAAAAAACAGGAAAGGCAAAGTTGGAGGAGAGTATAAGACCAACAACAACAACAAAAAAGACAAAAAAAAATATACAAACAAAATATGACAAACACAAATCCAATCAAAATATGGCTAACACAAATAATTCCTTGATAGTAATAACACTGAATGTCAATGGATTAAACTCACCTATCAAAAGATTCAGACTGGGACACTGGATAAGGAAATATGACCCATCCATATGCTGTCTACAAGAGACACATCTTAGACCCAGAGACGCATGGAGATTGAAAGTGAAAGGCTGGAAAACAATCATACAAGCTAACAATAACCAAAAAAAGGCAGGAGTAGCTATATTAATATCAGACAAAATAGACTTTAAATGTGAAACAATTGTGAGAGACAAAGAAGGATACTACATTTTAGTCAAAGGGAAAATCTGTCAAGAAGATCGAACAATCATAAATATCTATGCCCCTAACAAGGGTGCCTCTAAATACATCAGGCAAACGCTGGAAAAACTAAGTGAAAGAATAGATACATCTACAATTATAGTGGGGGATTTTAATACACCACTATCAATTCTGGACAGAACATCTCAAAAGAGAATCACCAAAGACACAAAACATCTGAATAGTATATTAGAGGAGCTCGATCTAATAGACATATATAGATCGCTACACCCAAACACAGCAGGATATACATTTTTCTCAAGTGCACATGGATCATTCTCCAAGATAGATCATATGCTAGGCCACAAAGAAAGGCTGAACGAATTCAGAAAGATTGAAATCATACAAAACATTATCTCTGACCACAGTGGAGTCAAGCTGGAGATTTGCAAGGGAAAGAAGCCCAGATTTCACACCACGATTTGGAAATTAAACAACACACTCTTAGAAAAACAGTGGGTCAAAGAGGAAATCTCAAAAGAAATCAATGACTACCTTGAAACAAATGATAATGATAACACAACATACCAAAATTTATGGGATGCAGCAAAAGCAGTACTGAGAGGGAAGTTTATAGCCATAAATTCATATATCAAAAAAGAAGAAAGAGCAAAAATTGAAGAACTAACTGCACATTTGAAGGAATTAGAAAAACAACAACAAAGTAACCCAACAGGAAGAAGAAGGAAGGAAATAACAAAGATAAGAGCAGAACTAAATGAAATAGAAAATAAGAAAGCACTTGAACAGATAAACAAGACCAAGAGCTGGTTTTTTGAGAAGATTAACAAAATTGACAAACCTTTAGCAACACTAACAAAGAAAAAAAGAGAGAAGATGCAAATACACAAAATAAGAAATGAGAAAGGCGATATCACCACTGACCCCACAGAAATAAAGACTATCATAAGAGGATATTTTGAAAAACTATATTCCAACAAAAATGACAATCTAGAGGAAATGGACAAATTCCTAGAAACACATAAACAGCCCATATTGATGAAAGAAGAAATTGATGATCTTAACAAACCAATCACAAGCAGAGAGATAGAATCAGTTATTAAAAATCTCCCAACTAAGAAGAGCCCAGGGCCAGATGGCTTCACAGGTGAATTCTATAAAACATTCCGGAAAGAACTGACACCAATCCTGCTGAAACTATTCCAAACCATCGAAACAGAAAGAACATTACCCAACTCCTTCTATGATGCCAACATTACCCTAGTACCAAAGCCAAACAAAGACATCACAAGAAAGGAAAATTACAGACCAATTTCTCTAATGAACCTAGACGCAAAAATACTTAACAAAATACTTGCTAATCGTATTCAACAACACATTAAACGAATTATACACCACGACCAAGTGGGATTCATCCCAGGTATGCAAGGATGGTTCAACATAAGAAAATCAATCAACGTAATACACCATATAAACAGATTGAAGGAAAAAAATCACATGATTATATCTATTGATGCAGAAAAAGCATTTGACAAAATACAGCACCCTTTCTTGATAAAAACACTCCAAATGATTGGAATACAAGGAAATTTTTTGAACATGATAAAGAGTATATATGAAAAACCTAAAGCCAATATTGTTTACAATGGAGAAATCCTAGACTCCTTCCCTCTAAACTCAGGAACAAGACAAGGATGCCCACTGTCGCCGCTCCTATTTAACATTGTCTTAGAAGTACTTGCTCGAGCACTGAGGCAAGAACCAGAAATAAAAGGCATTCAAATTGGAAAGGAAGAAGTCAAAATTTCATTATTTGCAGATGACATGATCCTATACATAGAAAACCCTGAGAGATCTACAACGAAGATTCTAGAACTCATAAATGAGTTTAGTAAAGTCGCAGGTTATAAGATCAATGCGCAAAAATCAGTAGCATTTCTGTACACCAATAATGAGCAAGATCAGGAGGAAATCAAGAAACAAATACCATTCACAATAGTAAATAAAAAAATCAAATACTTAGGAATAAATTTAACTAAAGAGGTAAAGAACTTATACACTGAGAACTATACAAGATTGTTCAAGGAAATCAAAGAAGACCTAAATAAATGGAAGACTATTCCTTGTTCATGGATAGGAAGACTGAACATTATTAAGATGTCTATCCTACCAAAATTGATCTACACATTCAATGCAATCCCAATAAAAATCAATGCAGCCTTCTTTAAGGAACTAGAAAAACTAACTATGAAATTTATTTGGAAAGGAAAGAGACCCCGAATAGCCAAAGACATACTGAAAAAGAAAAACGAAATTGGAGGAATCACACTACCTGACTTCAAAACATACTATAAAGCTACGGTGGTGAAAACAGCATGGTATTGGCATAAGGAGAGACATATAGACCAATGGAATCGAATTGAAAGCTCTGATATAGAACCTCACATACACAACCACATAATATTCGATAAAGCCACCAAACCCTCTCAACTGGGAGAGAGTGACCTATTCAACAAATGGTGTCTGGAGAACTGGATAGCCATATGTAGAAGAATGAAAGAGGATTACCATCTCACACCTTATACAAAGATCAACTCAAGATGGATCAAAGACCTAAATATAAAAGCCAAGACCATAAAAACCTTAGAAAGCAGTGTAGGGAAACATCTACAGGACCTTGTAATAGGTAATGGATTTATGAATATCTCACCAAAAGCACGAGCAGCAAAAGAACTAATAGATAAATGGGACTTCCTCAAAATTAAAGCCTTCTGCACCTCAAAGGAGTTTGTCAAGAAAGTAAAAAGGGAGCCCACACAGTGGGAGAAAATATTTGGCAATCATATATCTGATAAGAAACTTATAACTTGCATATATAAAGAACTCCTACATCTTGAAAATAAAAAGATAAACAATCCATTTAAAAAATGGGAAAAAGACTTAAACAGACACTTCTCCGAAGAAGAAATACAAATGGCAAGAAAGCACATGAAAAAATGTTCCAAATCTCTAGCTATCAGGGAAATGCAAATCAAAACCACAATGAGATACCATCTTACACCCATAAGATTGGCAGCTATGAAAAAAACAGAAGAATACAAGTGCTGGAGAGGATGTGAAGGAAGGGGAACACTCATCCACTGCTGGTGGGAATGCAGAAGGATGCAACCATTCTGGAGAACAGTATGGCGGTTTCTCAAAAAACTAGCCATAGATTTGCCATATGACCCAGCAATACCACTGCTGGGAATATACCCAGCAGAACTGAAAACAAGAACACAAACCAATATATGTACACCAATGTTCATAGCAGCATTGTTCACTATTGCCAAAAGTTGGAATCAACCCAAATGCCCATCAACAGACGAGTGGATCAATAAAATGTGGTATATACACACAATGGAATACTACTCGGCTGTAAGAACAAACACACTACAAACACATGTGATAACATGGATGAATCTTGAGAACCTTATGTTGAGTGAAGCAACCCAGACATTGAAGGACAAATACTACATGACCTCAATGATATGAAATAAACAAGCTGCCCTAGATAGCAAGAGACTGAACGATAGGCTTGCAGGAAATCGGAGGGTGGAGGAAGGATATGAGCCGATGTCTGCAGGGGTGGAATTTAAGACGAGATGGTGGTAAGTATGAACACAAAGAAGAGATAAAAGGGGGGCAAGGGGTTGCCTTTGCTTGGGGCTTTGCGGGTTTGAGGGTGGCTGGGGAGGGACGGGTGGGTAACGTTGCCCAAAAGTGGGGGGAGGGAGGGGTAGCATACGAACCAGGAGAGGGTCAGGTGTTGGTGGAGAGTAAAATGCCGAGAAAATCATATCAAAATATAATAAAGAGGGTTACCTGTTTAGAATGCTCGGAGGGGAGGGTCTGATGCAGGACGGGCTCCTGGGGAATGTCTAAATGCTCATTCTGCCAGAGTGGGTGACACCATGGGGTAGAAACCCAAGTAGTGAGAGTGGGGGTGGACCCACATCCTGGGGAGGACTAATGCCATCCAATAGAGGGAACTGTATCCCTCGAGAGAAAGGGTGGCTCCCAGGGCATTGGGGCAGTTGAGCAAGTTAGGCCCTGAACACTATTCCATCTATCTCTGGAAGTGGCTCCTCAGGAAACGGAGGTTGGCTATCACTGAGGGCACTAAGGTGGAAGGGAAAATGGACGTTAAATGTGTGGAACCAAAGTAAATGGGGGGTAAGAGAGGAGTTTCTTGAGAGTACACAAGGATGGATATAAAACATGTAATATTACACCATAACATATAGGAGATGACAGACTGATAATGTAAACCATAATGTAAAACATAGGATAACTAAAAATGTAAAGAAATGTGTATCCTAAAGTATGCACCATAATGTAAATACAGATGTCACCTTGTTAGAAAGCTAATGTCTCAGACTCTGTACATCACTTTAAGTAAATATGATATGAATAGGGCGTAAGAGTATCACTGTGGAAGGGAAAAGGTTTTCTGGTGGATGTGTGGGAGTGCTGTATATTATATATATACATTGCTGTGGTCTAGGACTCCTGTGAAGAAAAGCTGAATAATTAGGGGGGGGGGGGGGAAAATAGGATGTGGAATTTTTTCAAGTCAACATTCTTTATCTAAGTTCTTTATCTAACTTTATCCAAGTTCTTTATCTATCCTTTAAACTCATCGCTATATGCCATTCCCTAGTAAGGGACCATGACATTATATTGGGCTTCAAATTTCGGGGAGTTCTGGATCACAGAGTGTTTCAACAATGGCAATGGAGGGATACTGGTATGGGATACCAATGACAGATGATATATGACTGACAGGGAGCTGTACAGAACATAGGTCCAGGGTGCATGGTAATGTTTGGATATACTCATAGTGGCAACAATTAAAAACCACAGTAGGGGGGGTACTGGGTTCCCGGCCAGTGGTGCTCTGTCGTGGTCCCTAGGGGAGCAGCGACAGTCTCCCAGGTACAGTGGTGGGGACCGGGAGGGAGTGAGGGTTCAACAGTGAGCCCCTGATACTAATGACTATGCTTGTGAGCTGATAAACCCAAAATAAGAACAAGGCCTAGAGCAACTTTGTGCCTGGGAATTTCCTTCTGTCAGCCTTCATGTTACTCAAATGTGGCCAGTCTCGAAGCCAAACTCAGCATGTAAATGCAATGCCTTCCCCCCAGCGTGGGACATGACACCCGGGGATGAGCCTCCCTGGCAACGAGGGACCACTATCAACTACCAACTGATGATGCAACTGGAAAATGACCTTATACGGAAGGTTCAATGCGGATCAGCAGAATATCCATGTCTACATAAAATACCATGACTTTAAAATGCTGTTTGACCTAAAGTAAGGGGGAAATGGAAAGGAGAAATGAGTTTATATGGCTACGAGTTTCTAAAAAAGAGTCTGGAGGCTGGCAGAAGGTTTGCCCTCATGCACAACTGAGCAGAGTCAGAGAGACAGATAAAGCAGATACAACCCCCAGATATTGGTTCCTTTGAGGGCTAAAGAGACCCATGGGAGTTATGGTCATGGCCGATGGGGTTAACTACCAGGGCAGATGGCCCCTCTTTGGAAATGGTGTTTATGTGTGATGAATCTGGACTCAGATGGGATCTCCCTTCATAAGACTTTCATGCTAATGTGCTGGAGGTGCAGTTAATGTTGGGGTTTAAGATATATTTAGGGGATTTGAATCTCTGGACTGACAATGTGATAGCCAGATCCTGAGCCTCAACAGACTCCAGCACCTACAATCTGATTTATTGGACTTACCACACTCAGCTAAGATGGAGGTGAAGGACAACCACCACACCATGGAGCCTAGAGTGATTACAACTGAAAATGGGAGGATTGCATCCAGCATCCAGGTGGAATCTGAGCCTCCTCTTGACATAAAGGTGCAATGGACACAACCAATCCAGTGTCCACATAGAAGAGGTGGCATTGGATTGGGAAAAGTGGACATAATGGACAAAGGGTATGGGGAAAGGCAGGAAGAGATGAGAGGTGGAGGCGTCTTCGGGACATGGAGCTGCCCTGGATGGTGCTTCAGAGGTAATCACCGGACATTGTAAATCCTCACAGGGCCTACATGATGGAATAGAGGAGAGTATGGGCCATGATGTGAACCAATGTATATGAGGTGCAGAGGTGCCCAAAGATGTACTTACCAAATCCAATGGATGTGTCATGATGATGGGAACGAGTGTGGTTGGGGGGGGGGGGAGAGGGGGGGTGGGGGGGTGGGGTTGAATGGGAACTCACATATATATTTTTAATGTAATATTATTACAAAGTCAATAAAAAATAAAAAAATTAAAAAAAAAAAAAAAAAAGAGAAAAAAAAAAAAAAAAAAAAAGATTGTGAACAAGAAAAGGCAGTTCCTTAAGAAGCTGAATATAGATTTGCCACATGACACTGCAATTTGGCTACTGGGTATATATCCAGAAGAAATGAGAAAGGAAACATGAATAGATGCTCACACACTGATGTTCATGGTGGTGTTATTCATGATTGCCCAAAGAGGAAACAACCCAGGTGTGCATCTGATAAATGGATAAGCAAACAGTGATGTATTCACACGATGGGATATTAAGAAGGAGTATGAAGAAATGAAGTCATAAAGCATATGATAACACGGATGAACCTGGAGGACATTATGTTAAGTGAAGCAAGCCAGACACAAAAGGACAAATACTGTATGATTGCATTACTATGAACGAAATATATTGTGTTACATATTGTATGATTCCATTTATATAAAATGTAAATATAAATCAGTTTACAAAAATTTAAAAAAAATTCCTTTTACATGATGACATTGGCCTCCTTTTCTTGATGTAGAATAGAAGACTAATTATGTTTTAGGAATTATGTTATACCTCCCACCTCCGTAGAAGTTCAAGAATCACTGCTGAATCAGGCAATAAAACACTCAATGATACTATTTGTCAAATCAAAAAAAATGCAAAGCTTCTGAGTTGAGAAGATCTAGGGTGTCTAATGGATAAAGTCTGTGATTCCCAGCTCCTCTACCATCAATGTCCCTACTTTGATGTTGATTCCCACTTTATATCAATTTTCCTTTTGCAACTTAATGTAGTTCTGATGTTGAAGTCTGGGACAAGATGTTTCCATACTTATATTTGACGAAGGATCCTTATCTGGAATATGTGAAGAATTCCTACAAAAAATGTGTAAAAGGCTGAAAATTCAATAAGAAAAAGCAAAGAGCAAACATGGGCTTCACAAAAGAGGATGCCCACCCCTTTCTGGCTTTCAGCCCACAGGAGAGATGGCAAAGGCCTCAGGTTATTTGGACAATTTAAACCACAGTTTGGATATCTGACTAAACCGCACAGTTTATATCAATAATAGGAATGACAAAATTAAAAAGGAATTGTTGAGATACTTTTGGGCCCTGTTTTCTCAGCTTGGCCGTGTGGTAGATATTGTAGTTTTAAAGACTGAAAATTAGGGGCAGGCTTTGCATATATTTAAGGAGCTGAGCTCACCCACAAATGTCTTGAGACAGTTACAAGGATTTCCATTTTATGGTAAACCAATGCCAATGCAGAATGAAAAAATAGATTCTATATATCTCAAATGCATGGCTCATTTGCTAACAAAGGGGGAAAAAGAAAGAAAAGAAAAGAAAAAGTCAAAACTGTGGAACAGACTACAACAACTGCAAACAACTCCTGGTCAGGGAACTCCAAATTCAACTAACACCCAAGGAAATATGTCACCAAATTCTCTGGTTCCTGACCTTCCAAACTATATTTTAGTCCTCAACTTACCAGAAGAAAGTAATAAGGTGAATTAACCTGTCATGTTTAATCATTCCCCCTTGGAACTCCATTGGTACCAGGAAGACATGGATTTCTGCCTTTACTCAAAATTTGGTGTGACTATAAAGTCAGATTTATGGTTTTGGGTGATTTCTTTCAAAAAAAGCTTTAGATCTTCACGGATTCTTTCTGCCCAACACCATGTCTGAGCATTCATCTATTTCTATTCCCCAGCTGCACAGCTTGCCTCCACTGGACTGTGCCTCAGCCTGTGCTGGGGAAATGGTGCGTGGGGTAGAGAGGCAGAAGGAAATCAGAAAGTGACATGGTAAATAAAAATATCAGCTGCAGGAGAATCTCAACACGGAGAGTCAAATGAGTGGAAGCTGGACTTGGAGTGCACTGAACTTCACTCAAGAACAGAAGGAAGGAGGTGATGGGAGAAGCGCCCAACAACAGAGGAGGAGAGAGGTGGTGGAGAGAAGGACAGAAGAGAAAGAGAAAAAGTGAGCAAGGAGGAAGACAGGAAAGAGTCCTCAACAAGGTTAGGGTTTGAACAGGTGTGAGTCTAGGCACTTCCTCCTATGGGAAAGAGGACTGTCCTGGAAAAGGGCGAGTTCATTTTGCCCAAGACAGTCTTGGCTCCAAGATGCCTCGCTGCTCCCCTCATGGCTAGACACATGGGCGGGGCACTTTGGGGACCCAGGAGAGTATATATCTTTTTTTTTTTTTTTAATTATCTGCTCTGGTCTTTCTCTTGACATCCCCTCCAAATCCCCTGCAGGGAAACTGCACCTCTTGGAATTCTGAGGAGACCCAGCTCTAGGGATAAGCAGAGACTTGGCCATGAGAAACCCATACCATCCCTCGGTGTGGCTCTGAGGATGAGCTCTGCTACCTCAGGTAGCTTCATTCTTGGCCTCTCAGGCACAGATGATAAAAACAATATACAAGTGGGGATTTCACTGCCTCTAAGTAGGTTCTGTTTGGTGCACATGAAGTAGCTCACACCAGTTTAATTCTGATACTCAGATGAGCTGCGCGAGGTGTCATCACCGAGCCTCCAGCCAGGTCTCATTCTGAGGCAATCTACCCCAGCTTCATCAGCATGGCTGAATGCCACATTCAGTGCCAGCCACTCTGCCAGCCTGGAGCTGTTTGTCCCCTTGGTCCTCATCATGGTCCCATATCGCTATTTACACAGGAGGAGACTGAACTTCAGAGGCATTAAGTAATGTGCCTCTGGCAGAGAGGGGATTTGAACAGTCAATAATGATGTCAAGGGTGGCGGACTGTACCAGGCGCTGCTGGACACAGTGATTGTCCTGGAGGTCAATCCCTTATCCAGACATCCAGCTGCCATTGTGTTAGTCCACAAAGCAGCACCAAGGCTTTCAGAAGCCCTCCTCAGGAATTTGGAGTCTGAAAATCCATCATAAGGCTGAAGGGGGAGAGCTGTGATGTGAAGCCTGACTCAATATGTGGATGGGTCAGCAGTGCCAGCCCACCCAGGAGCTCCTCAGAAACACAGCATCTCAGCCCCCCTTTCTACATCAGAATCTGCAGGACCCAGTTGCCCTCTAGTGCCCACTAAACACTCTGAGCTTTAGAAGCTCTTAATAGATCATGGCAGCACAGCCAAGAAGGCCTGGGTGAATTGAAGCAAAAAATAATAATAATCTAAAATTTTGTAGCACTCCAACAGTGAATGATGGAGAGTTTATCTCAGGAAGTCCATGATAGTTTAATATCAGAAAATCTGATAATGGGATGACTAGATCCATGGACAGATAGTGACTATATCAAAAGATGCAAAAAGGTGTTATTTGAAAAACTTTAAGAAATCTAGGAACAGAAAAGGACTCTTTAAGTTGATAAGGATGTCTACCACAAAGCCACATGATTCATTCTACTATCAGGGACCTCAGTGAACTTATTTCATGATGGGAGCAGGTGTAGGCTGCCCCTGTCATGAATACAGTGCAGTGCCATTCTGGAGGGCTCAGCCCACACAAGGTGAGAAAAAGTAGAGTGATAATGACTAGAATCAAAGAGTCAAAATATTATTTTCAGAGATGAAATAATGACAATTTCTAAAAGACAGCCTTAAGTATCAAAGCACTTTTAGAATTAATAATAGAGCGTGACAAAATTGCCAAATTCAAGATAGACTCAGAAAAACAAATCATGAGGAAAAAGAAATTTCAGAATAATAATAAAAACCTTACCAATATCATGTAGCCTATGAAAAATGCAAAAATCTTATGAAGAACTCATTTTTTTCTTATAAAATATTTCAGACCTACAACAACTGCTATAAGGGACCTAGTGAAAAACCCTACACCTAAGCACATCCAATCTGTATCTTTTGACAAATGGGATTTAGTCTTTCCCTAGGAGATAAAGCATTGCAGTTATGTCTTTCCAATCCCACTTCCCTCTTTCATTCCCCACCCAAGGTAACCGCAATAGCTTGTTTTTATGTTATTACCACCTAAATTTTTTCCCATAAATAACATGTACCATAGTTTTGCATGTTTTCAAACTTATACGGTAAGAGCTATCCATATGCCTAACTTGCTTTTTTGATTGTTCAATGATGTGTTTTTGAAATATATCTCTGCAGAGATATGTAGCTGTGGTTCATTCATTTAAACTGCTGTATGTTGGTACATTATATGAATATAATTTACTACCCATTCCAAAATTTAAAGTATATTATAGTATTGAATGATTTTAACTGCTATATGTTGATGTGTTTTATGAATATACTAAAATTTATTATCCATTTCATAGTTTAAACTGTGTTGTAGTACTGAACAATTTTGAATTTAGCTCCCTGTACAGATGCATTTTTATTTCTCTAGTGGGAGAATTAGTGGGTCAAATATTGCCAAGGTTTTCTATGAAGAACATTTCAAAATCCTATTAAAAGTATAAAACTAGATCTAATATATGGAGAGAGACGTTAATCTTATTAATAAAAATAATAATACCAATTTTCTCTAAACCAAATCCAATAAAATTTGAATCAGTGTCAACATAATTTCAGTTATCTGCAGCAGGATTAAAAAATAATAATAACTTGACAAACTAATTCTAAAGTTTACATGGAAGCACGAAGGTTTACAAATAGCTAAGATAAATTTGAAAAAGAAGAGCCTAGAGAAGTGTGTAGCCTACTGAATGTTCAACCTTGAAACAGGATGCAATGGTCAGAGAGAGAATGACAGATGCAATGGAATAGAAATTTCAGGAAAAAAACTTTTTTAAAAAGGAAGTGTTAGATTATGTAAATGTTACATTAAATGTAAATGTTACATTAAAATATGGGGGAAGGGAGAGCAGAGGAAAGGGGCTGCTGCTCACTCTCCTTTCCGCAGGTGCTCTTTAGCAGGGGCTGTTGGTTACCCCACCTGGCAGCAGCGTCCATCCTTATGACAAAATCAAGGCACTGAGAGGCTGTGCTGTGACCATGTGGCAATGACAGGAACTGGCCAAAGTGCCCGTGCCCTCCCTCTAGCCTCAGCCCAAGGCTCTTCTGTAGTGACCTCAAGTGGCTACACCCACCATCACTTCCCTTCAGCTCCCCTAGCCTCTACCCACCCTTCCCCATCCTGGTCCTGCCTGGAGGTGGCTGCTCCCAGGGGATCTTGGCCCAAGCAGCAAGGACTCCCCTGCTGTTGATGATGATGAGTCTGGGGAGAGCAGCATGTGGTGCCCTCCTCACATCTGCTCTGGAGTCAGCATATAAAGAGCTGCCCAAGTCCAAGGCTGAAATGGCCTGCCTTGCAGTGTAGGAAGCAGACTTGTTTATTCTTGGAACAGAGAGGACAGTGTTCAGAGAGATTTCATAAAATACCTCTTGAAGAAGAAAAGGCTGCAGTGATGCACAAAATGGAATCTACAATCTAGACAAATGGGATGAGTGTGATGCTACAGAAATTGAGATTCTGGGAACAGCAGTTGAGGAATGTTTGTCCTTTTGCTGTGGAAAAACTTTTGGCAAATCAGCAGTGGTGCCTGTTCCATACAGAAGATATTAGGAGACCAGTAGGCCATGGTAGTTCAGGGCTTCCTGAAGGAGCTGCCTTTAAACGCTCTGAGATTTATGATCTTGTAACCCTGAAATGGATTCTGGAGAACAAAGCAGGGATTTCATGTATCATTAAGAGACAGATGTTGGACATTGTGTCTCCTGCAATGGCCTACTGGGTGGAATAGGGGAGAGTGTAGACTACAATGTAGATCACTGTCCACGTGGTGCAGCAGTGCTCCAAAATGTATTCACCAAGTGCAGTGAATGTGCCAGATGATGTAAGAGGTTGTTGATGTAGGAGGACAGGGGTGGGGGGGTGGGGGTATATGGGGACCTCAGATTTTTTTTGAATGTAGTATTTAAAGGAAAATAAAGAAGAAGAATAAGGAAAAAGGAGACCTTTCCTAGAGCCAAAGAAGCACCTATGTGGTCATGTGGTGGTAACATCTGGTGAAAGATCATTACAGTCTCCATTTGGAAGTTGTGACCCCATCAAAGTGAAAACTGAAACAAGAGAAAATTCTGGAATTTCCCAAGAAATGGCAGCTGTGACCATAAAGAAGAATCTGAAGACCCTAACTGCTCACACTACAACATTCATGGAAGCCAACACTCTTCAGAAGGCAATGACAGAATAGAAATGAAGCAGCAGCCAGAGGTTCTACCCTGCACATCCCTTAAAAAACAAGTGAGGACCCTGTGAATGATGTGACTATTAAAGATGATGATTGTTCTCCACCTACCAAGAGATAAAGACCAATGAGCCACCACAGCCCCCAGTAACTGAAACTGTCAATGCTAGAAAATGGAAAGTGAGGGAGTTCAACTTTGAGAAATGGGATGCTCAAATTACTGATCTACATAATAAGCTGAGAGTTGTTTGAAAGAAATTATGCTCAAGTTATAAAAGCCAAAGTTCCTGTGACAGTCCCATATATCTTTTTCCAGTCACATGCTGAAGATCTTTCTGCAGAAGGACTTCCTAGAGGAGTTATTTTTAGATGACTATCTAATCATGGAATTCCTCACCTTGAGAGGATATTACTTGCAAAGGAAGGGCTTCATTTGATGTTAAGAAGCAAGAATTTCTGAATTCAATATGAGAAGATTTACATCTTGATAAACCAGCATTAGTGGTAAAGGAAGAGGGATATACTAGGATCATTAAATTAAGAAAGAAGGTCCATCAGCTTTGCTGCAAAAAGAAAAAAAAAAAATTGAAAACATGGGGCGCACTGAAGCCAAGGCTGTACTTTACCAGAAATTTGAAGCACATCTGAATGATTACTATGTGGAAGGTCAACCAGAAAGCATTCCTTTTAGAAGTCCCTCATAGTATCAAAATCCAAGACTGAAAAAAAATCATTCAAGTGGACAATCAAATTAAATTTGACATTAAAAGACCAGAACTTCTGAATCATAGCACTAGTGTAGTTTCTCAGCCAAGAACAAATTCACAAGTCAAAGAAGATAGGAGTGTAAAAATCATCAAGTTTTGCAAACAAGTGGAAGAGATTTTTTTAAAGATTTATTTTAATTATTTCTCTTCCCTCCCTCCCATTGTCTGCTCTCTTGTGTCCATTCACTGTGTGTTCTTTTGTGTCTGCTTGCCTTCTCAGTGGCACTGGGAATTTCTGTATCTTTTTCTTATATCATCTTGCTGCTTCAGCTCTCTGTGTATGCAGCACCACTCCTGGGTGGACTGTGCTTTTTCTGCATGGAGTGGCTTTCCTTGCAGTGCACACTCCTTGCATGTGGGGCTTCCCTACCCAGGGGACACCCCTGCATGGCATGGCACCCTTTGAGCATGGCAGCACTGCATGTGGGCCAACTCACCACATGGGCCAGGAGGCCATGTGTTTGAACCCTGGACCTCCTATGTGGTTGGAAGATGCTCTACCAGTTGAGCCACATCTGCTTCCTGGAAGAGATTTTTAATTTGAAATTTGCTCAAGCTCTTGGACTCACAGAGACAGTAAAAGTACCATACCTGGTGTTTGACTCAAATCCTGAGTTCCTTTGTGCAGAAGGCGCGGCAAAAGGAATTCCCTTTTGAAGCACTACGTGGTTTGCAATTCCATGTCTTGAAAGGATTATGTGTGGGAGTGTTTGCTGTTAAAATGCCTGAGCCAGTTGTGTCCTATTTGCCTCCTGGAATGGCTAGTAAAATAAACATTAAAGCATTACAGTCCCTGAAAGACCACAAAGCCCTGGGAGCAATTCAAAGTTTCCTGAAATTGAGGTCACTTGGAAAGCTCCAATGACAGCAATCCTCAAAGGTCAGCTGTTCAGAACCCCACCCAGACTAACTGTTCTAATGTGCCCCTCAAGCCTCAAGGAGGGGAGTTTTCCTCTGAGGTCTAGAATGCCAAAATCATGGACCTAAAACAGAAAGTTGAAAGTCTTTTCAGTGAAAAATGTAGTGAAGCTCTTGGTCTTAAATAAGCTCTGAAAGTCCATTTGCATTATTCAAATCTTTTCTAGAAGGCTTTTATGGGAAGGCTTACCTGAGTGTGCCTTCCAAAGATCTTCTCTCTCTCCCTCTCTCTCTCTCTTTTTTTTTTTTTTTTTCTTTTAGGCAAGGGAGTAAAGAGTTTATTAAGAAACAGGAAAACAAGAAAAGTACATGGTCTGAGGTATGGCCATCAGTGTGCTGCAGAGTGAGATGCGCCACCATATACTTTTGAAATTCCAAGGCTGGAGAAGACACTCAGCAACAAAGCCAAGATTAAATTCATTGCTTAAAAGCCTGAAATGTTTGAGACAGCCATTAAGGAAAGCACCTCCTCTAAGAGCCCCCCACGAAAAATAAATTCTTCACCCATTGTTAATACTACTACTGCATCAGGAGTTGACGATCTTAACATCCTTCAGGTGGCAATTCCAGATGATGATGATGGGATCTGTCAAAAATTGAAAAACCTAGACAGCCAAGGGAACAAGTGAATGACCTCTTCAGTTGAAAGGTCAGGAAGCAATTGGTATGGGATTCCTGTAAAAGTTTCTACAGCAAATTCACAGTTAACTCTGGCTGTGTGGTGGTCCAAGGATTGCCCCAGGAGTGTCATTTGAAGGCTCCGGCTACCTGGAATCAGCTCCATGAGCAGGATCCCAGATTCTGCAGGTTAATCAAATTCACAGTCATTAGACCTTTCCAGGTCTTGTGGTTAATCACCAGCTGGTAGCCCAAAGAAGCTGAAGGCCCAGTGCCAAGCCAACTGGAGATCCTAGCAACAAGAAATAAGAGGCTGTTGGAAGCTTTCAGATCAAGCAAGAACCAGCCCCAACATGGTAACCCTCTTCCCTGCTAGGCTTAACATATTGGTGGTTGAGAAGAGCTTTTCAGCTCCTGTTACTGCCCTAGGCTGTGTAATATCCTTGCATAAAATGCCTTATATACAAACCGTTTTTCCTATTTTATATAGAAACATCATCTTTTTCAGCTGTTCTGTGAATTGAGTTAACGACCACAGTGAATGTAGGTTTGGAATGGATGGTTTAGTTTGGAATGTGTTATAAGGATTTTATAGCAGTGCTGGAAAACAACAGGGAAAATGACAGGAATGAATCTAATCAGATATTTTACATATTCAGCAGAGCCTTCAGCTATGGTGTTTATTTTCCAACCAAGTGAAGACATCCCCTACTAGAACATCTCAGCTTCTGTCATTAAGAAAACACCTGTGATAGTTCAGTTCTTCAGTTTTTCTATCAGAAAAATCATTTAAATGATTCTTTGTTCACAGCTCTCCTTAATAACTGAATGAACAATCAGTATCTGTATGTTTGACTAAACCATTTCCTAAGCTTACCCATCATGGTTATATGTTTTTTAATCTTTTTTTTTTTTAAAATCTGGATCACCTAACATTCAGTAAGAGATCAGTATGTGAGCATGTAGATTATAGGTGAATTACAGAGAACCTCTTTCACTTTTATTTTGTCCAAATAAAATGCTTTGTGTATCAAAAGTATAAGATCAGATATGAGTATTTGGGCAAGCTACGTGACAGTACAGCCTCACTATCATATAACCTATTTTGGTGTGGAATTCTTGGAAACACTGTGCCAACTTGGATCAGGCTTAAGGGGATTCCATTGCCATCATTGTTTTATAATGCTACTTGTAAAATTGAAGCTCCTGGGCAGGGAATAGGGGGTAGTAGGTTAAGTATGCCCCCTCTGAGAACTTTGCCAGTTGTAGGAGAATCTTACATGTTCAAAATTTCAGAAACAGTTAAGAGCTGTAAAATACCAGCTACATGAAAAGCCTGGAGTATGTGATGGCATAGAGTTTTCATTAGCTTATGATGATATCCATAGATATAGGGTAATAAATAAAATCCATCAATACCTTTCACACACTAATATATAAATATATGGGATTCCTATGTACCCCACCCCCCTCCCACACTTTCACATATTAGCAACATCTTTTATTAATGTGATACATTTTTACATTTGATGAACACATACTGAAACATTGCTACTAGCCATGCTTTATGGTTTACATTATAGTTTACACTCTGCCCCATAAAATTTTATAGGTTTCAACAAAATGCATAATGGCTTGTATCCATCATTGCAATGTCATCAAGAACAATTCCAGTATCTTGAAAATGTCCCCAGGTCACACCTATTCTTCCCTTTTCCTTCCCTCAGAACTTCTAGTGACCCACCATCCTTATATCAATGATGCAAGTTCTTCCATTGCTAAAATAATAGCAAGTCTACTTAAGTCCCTTATGCTTGTTGATTCCTCAGTCTTGAGGATCTGGGGATGGTAATGCCCACTCTGGTTCTGATTGAGAGGGGCCTTAGATCCCATGGGGGCAGATGGATGGGTTGGTCTTGTTTGCAGTTGTAGATAATCTGTTTTTTAGGATGGGATTTGTCCATCATCATCCTTTTGTTAGTTGTACAGGATTATTCCAATGAACTGGAGAATAGGTGTTGCAGCTCTGCTGAGATTCAGGGTTCATCAGCACATAGAAGTTTGACATAGTTATGAAATCCAAAAATATATATTGGATTATGTTTGTAAACTGGTCTGAAACTGGGCATGATTGTGCTATGATTAGGGATTTGATTGGGCCATGTCATTAGGGCATTGAGTCCCCATCCTTTGGTGGGTGGGAACTCACAGATAAAAGGCATGGCAAAAAACAGAGTTGAGCGTTTCTGATGTTGGAGTTTTGATGTGGAAGTTTGATGCTGAAGACTTAAGCTGGAGTCCCAGGAAGTAAGCACTCAGAAGAAAAAGAAGCAAGCCCTGGGAAGAGAGGACCTGTGCCAAGAGAAGAACACAGAGGAATAAGACAGCTTTTTAAACATGGCAGAAACCCAAGGGAGAGAGACAAAGCCATTCACCTCATAGTCTACAGCTGATCTTGTGGAGAGAGGCAAAGTCTAGAGAGCCTCATAGTCTACAGCTGACCTTATGGATAAAACAGAGGCACTGAGCCCAGGGGAACCTATGAAGTCTGAACCCTGGCAGACATTGGCAGCCATCTTGCTCCAACACATGAAAACAGACTTTGATGAGGGAAGTAACTTATGCTTATGGCCTGGTGTCTGTAAGCTCCTAACCCAAATAAATACACTTTATAAAAACCAACCAATTTCTGGTATTTTGCATCAGCACCCCTTTGGCTAGCTAATACATGGCATATGAACAGACTGAAGATTTAAGTATAGTGTTAATCATAGTTTCAAATAAAAGGGGCAGAAGAGCCATGTGTAGAGAAATTATAAATGAGTCTGTTACATTGGGGAACATATATTCCAAAGTCCCAATGACAGGGTGCCAAACTTCTAAGATTGTCTGCCCTGCCTATAGTGTCTAGATAACTGTAAGATCTCTCAGGAGCCCTGTAGTTTGAGGCGTTGTTTGCTATGGCAGTCAATGAGATCCTGCTGAGACATGCATTAGCATAACATCTGGAATGACCTCCTGATTCACTTTGAAATCTCTTAGCAGAGAGGCAGGGCAAGATGACATCTGAGAGAGTGCACCTCATAATCTCACCTGCAAAGAAGTGGCTAAGTAGGGTTGGAGTCCTGTGAGAGCAGGCTGTTTCAGGGGCTTGCAGGGCAGGAGGTGACTGGACATTGATCTGGTGAGACAGTGACAGAAGAGGTTATTGCAAGTGGTAGAATTTTGGGATTCTGACACGGAGGTCAGAAGTTGTGGATGGGACCCTTCCCACTAGGGATGGCAGCCACCACAATCCCTGAAAACTGTTAGTTTTGCTGTGGCATTCCCAAACCCCATGTTTACTGGATGCGTGGTTCCCAGGTCCATATCCCTAAACCCTCATAGCCCATGCTCCACAGACTCACATACCTTGAGTCCACAATATCCCGGATTTCCAATTCCCAACTCCAGTGTGCCCTGAGGTCCACCTGAAGTCCCTGATTACCCTAGCCATCCACATTTTTTTTTTGAGCCTGGAGGAGCATAGCTGTCTTGGAGAAAGCCTGGGAAGAAAAGAGAGGCAAATCTGCTGAGAAAGCCCAATTTACCTAAATGCCTTGGGATAGGAAACTTGGTCTGGGAGAAGATGGAGTCAAAAAATCAATTAGACCTCCCCTAGCACACCTGAGGGGGAGGGACTGTAGGACATGCTTTCCAAGCTTCCAATAGCATATTTGGGGTTTCTGGTGAGGAGTAGGTGCTCTCTCACTGGAAATAAAAGGTCATTGTCTTCTGTGTTGAGTTGGTTCAACAAGGACCCACTTGAATCTCCTTCTGGACCCCTCATGCAGCTTTCCAGCTGCCCTGGGAGACAGGGAAATGAGGAAGGGAGAAAGGGGGAATGTCAGATCCCTAAACATTTTATTTAACTGCAAAGAGGATTCTTACCTTGAAACTTTGGTGGTTTTTTTTGTTGTTGTTGTTGTTGCTGCTGCTGCTGCTGTTGTTATTGCTACATTGTCTTATGGGTTTTTTCCACTTTATCCCCCCAAGGCCATTTTTCTTTTCTTTTCTTTTTTCTCTTTTTCTTTTTTCTTGCTTACTTCCCCCCCCCCTTTTTTTGCCCTTCATTTTTTTCTCTTTTTCACCCTTTATCTTCTATTTTATTTTATTTTTTTACATAATAGGTGCTGCAGGGAGAGCTTCACATTTGTTGTGTTTCCTCATCCTCCATTTCCTCTTTTCTGTGTGTGTTGATTTTGGCCACCAACACTATCCCCTTTCCTCCACATCTTTCTACCCTCCATCATCTATTGTTTCTCTTACATTCTACATCCATTTGTTTGGCCCCCAAATTGTCTGACTTTTTATTTCTAATACCTTTCTTTTGTTTTCTGTCTTTTATTCACTCTTTATATTATCATCATTCTTTTCACTTTCACTCTCTCATGAAAACACTGGCCTTTTAATACATACTATATTCCTCCCCATATTCAGTTTACTGTCTCATTATAGGTACTCTACTTACTGTTATAACTCTATACAGCTTACTTGAATCTAATATCCATTCTCATAGATCTCACATGGTTCCTCTGTTAACATTTATTATCAATACTACTATTATACATTTTCTTTTCTTACTCATTTTGATTTCCCTGGCCCTAATATATTCATTCAAATTGAACTTAGCAACATAGAATAAGATACACAAAGCGATGAAGACAAGACATAACACATATGCAAAAACAACAACTAATTAAATCCCAAGACTAGACAAAGAAGCCAAGGAACTGATTAAACCCATCAAGTTAAAATGATGACCAGACAGCAACCAAAAACAATAAACCAAACCAATAATCAGGAAAACATGGCCTAATCCAATGAACAAACTAAAAACCAGGAGGAGGAGCAGAACATCAAACAAGTAATTAAAGTTCTCAAAACATATATTAGTGACCAATTTAATGAAGTAAAGGAAGAGATTAAGAATATGAAGAAAACACTTGGAGACAATACAGAAGAAATTGCAAACATACACAAAAGATAACAGATATGATGGTGATGAACAGCATAATTCAAGAAATCAAAAATACACTCTCACCAAATAATGGCAGACTCAAAGAGACAGAACAAAGTGACAAAGAGAAGACATAACACTTATGCATGAACAACAACTAATTAATCCCCAAGACTGGACAAAGAAGCTAAGGAACTGATTAAACCCATCAAGATAAAATGATGGCCAGACAGCAACAAAAAACTACAAACCAACCCAATAATCAGGAAAACATGGCCGAATCCAATGAACAAACTAAACACCAGGAAGAGAAGCAGAACATCAGACAAGTAATTAACGATCTCAAAACATATATTTGAGATGAAGTTAATGAAGTAAAGGAAGAGATTAACAATATGAAGAAAACACTTGGAGAGGAAATTGCAGACATATGCAAAAAGATAACAGATATGATGGTGATGAACACCACAGTTCAAGAAATCAAAAGTACACTCTCAGCAAATAGCAGCAAATTAGAAGAGGCAGAGGAGAGAATTACCGATGTGGAAGACAGTACATCTGAATTCAAGCAGATAGTAGAACTGATTGATAAAAAGATAGAAAAAATCCAGCTAGGACTTAGGGACCTGAATGACAATGGAAAACACACAAACATATGTATTAAAAGCATCCCAGAAGGAGAAGAGAAGGGAAAGGGGACAGAAGGGATGTTGGAACATATAATGGCTGAAAACTACCCCAAATCTACTGAGAGAATGGAAGTACAAGTACAGGAAGCACAATGCACCCCAAAACCATAAATCTCAACAGGCCCACACCAAGACATATACTTGTCAAATTATCCAATGCTCAGGACATAGAGAAAATTCAAAAAGCAGCAAGAGAAAAGAAAACCATTACATACAAAGGAGGCTCCATAAGATTAAGTGCTGATTTCTCATCTGAAACCATGGAGGCAAGAAGGCAGTGCTATGATATAGTCAAGGTACTAAAAGAAAAAGTTTTCCAACCAAGAATACTCTACCCAGCTAAACCAGCGTTCAAAAATGATGGAGAGTTCAAAATATTCACAGATAAACAGAAATTGAAAGAGTAGGCCAACAGGAACACTCCCCTTCAAGAAATACTAAAGGTAGTTCTGCAGGAGGAAAGGAAAAAACAGGAGAGGTAGAGTTGGAGGAGAGTGTAAGAGCAACTAAAAAGACAAAAAAGAGAAAGAAAAAACAAAATGTAACAAACACAACTCCCAACAAAATATGGCTAACATAAATAATTCCTTGAAAGTAATAACACTGAATGTCAACAGATTAAAATCACCTGTCAAAAGATTCAGACTGGGAGATTGGATAATGAAATATGACCCATCTATATGCAGTCTACAGGAAACACATCTTAGATCCAGGGATTCATGGAGGTTGAAATTGAATGGCTGGAAAAAACCTTACCAGCAAACAATAACCAAAAAAAGGCAGGAGTAGCTATATTAATATCAGACAAAATAGACTTTAAATGTGAAACAATTGTGAGAGACAGAGAAGGATACTACATATTAGTGAAAGGGACAATCTTTCAAGAAGAATGAACAATCATAAATATTTATGGTCCTAACAAGGTCGCCTCTAAATACATGAGGTAATCACTGGAAAAACGAAGTGAATGAATAGATGCCTCTACAATTATAGTGGGAAATGATAATACACCACGATCAACTTTGGACAGAATATCTCAAAAGAGATTCATTAAAGAAACAAAACATTGAATAGTATATTAGAGGAACTGGATCTAATAGACATATACAGATCATTACACCTGAATATTGCAGGATATACATTTTTCTAAAATGCACATGGATCATTCTCCAAGATAGACCATATGTTCTGTCACAAAGAAAGACTCAATGAATTCAGAAAGATCGAAATCATATGAAATAATTTCTCTGACCACAGTGGAGTGAAGCTGGAAATCTGCAAGGGCTAGAGCCCCAGATTTCACACCAAGATATGGAAATTAAACAGCATACTCTTAGAAAAACTGTGGGTCAAAGAGGAAATCTCAAAAGAAATTAATAACTACCTTGAAACTAATGAAAATGATAACAAAACCTACCAAAACTTATGGGATGCAGCAAAAGCAGTACTGAGAGGGAAATTTATAGCCATAAATTCATACATCAAAAATAAGAAAGAGCCAACATTGAAGGACTAACAGCACATTTGAAGGAATTAGTAAGAAAACAACAAGATAACCCCACAGGAAGAAGAGAGAAAGAAATAACAAAGATAAGAGCAGAACTAAATGAAATGGAAGATAAGAAAGCACTTGAAAAGATAAACAAACCAAAGAGCAGGTTCTTTGAGAAGATCAATAAAATTGACAAACACTTAGCAAGACTAAAAAAGGAAAAAAGAGAGAAGATGCAAATACACAAAATAAAAAGTGAGAAAGGAGATATCACCACTGATCCCACAGAAATAAAGACTATCATAAGATGATACTTTGAAAAACTATATTTCAACAAAAATGACAATTCAGAGGAAATGGACAAATTCCTAGAAACATGTAAGCAGCCTACATTGACAAAAGAGGAAATTGATGATCTCAACAAATCAATCAGAAGTAAAGAGATACAATCAGTTATTAAAAAACTCCCTAGTAAGAAATGCCCAGGGCCAGATGGCTTCACAGGTGAATTTTCCAAAACATTCCGGAAACAAATAACACCAATCCTGCTGAAACTCTTCCAAAAAATCAAAACAGAAGGAATATTACTTAACTAATTCTATGATGCCAACATTACCCTAGTACCAAAGCCAAACAAAGACACCACAAGAAAGGAAAATTACAGACCAATTTCTCTAATGAACCTAGACCCAAAAATCCTCAAGAAAATACTTGTTAACCATATTCAACAACACATTAAATGAATTATACAACATGACCAAGTGGGATTCATTCCAGGTATGCAAGTATAGTTCAACATAAGAAAATCAAGCAATGTAATACACCGTATAAACAGATTGAAGGGGGAAAAAAATCACATGATTATATCTAGAGACAAAGAAAAAGCATTTGACAAAATACAGCACCCTTTCTTGAATAAAACACTGCAAAAGATCGGAATACAAGGAAATTTTCTGAACATGATAAAAAGTATATATGAAAAACCCACAGCCAACATCATTTACAATGATGAAATCCTAAAATCCTCTCCTCTAAGATCAGGAACAAGACAAGGATGCCCACTCTCACCTCTTCTTTTTAACATTGTCTCAGAAGTACTTGCTCGAGCACTGAGGCAAGAACCAGATATAAAAGGCATTCAAATTGGAAAATAATAAGTCAAAATTTCATTATTTACAGATGACTTGATGATATGCATAGAAAACCCTGAGATATCTACAACAAAGCTTCTAGAATTCATAAATGAGTTTAGTAAAGTCACAGTTTATAAGAACAATGTGAAAAAATCAGTAGCATTTCTGTACACCAAAAATGAACAAGATCAAGAGGAAATCAAGAAACAAATACCATTTACAATAGTCAATAAAAAAATCAAATACCTAGGAACAAATTTAACTGAAGATGTAAAAATCTTATACACAGAGAACTACACAACACTGTTCAAGAAAATCAAAGAAGACCTAAATAAATGGAAGAATATTCACTGTTCATGGATAGGAAGACTAAATATTATTAAGATGTCTATCCTACCAAAACTGATCTACATATTCAATGCAATCCCAATAAAAATCAACACAGCATTCTTTAAGGAACTAGAAAAACTAACTATGAAATTTATTTGGAAAGGAAAGAGGCCCCAAATAGCCAAAGACATATTGAAAAAGAAAAACCAAATTGGAGGAATCACACTACCTGACTTCAAAACATACTACAAAGCTACAGTACTGAAAACAGCATGGTATTGGCACAAGGAGAGACACACAGACCGATGGAACCAAATTGAGAGTTCAGGTATAGATCCTCATATATATAGTCATATAATATTCAATAAAGTCACCAAACCCTCTCAACTGGGAGAGAATGGCCTCTTCAACCAGTGGTGCCTGGAGAACTGGATATCCATATGTAAAAGAATGAAAGAGGATTACCAACTTACACCTTCTCCAAAAATCAGCTCAAGATGGATAAAAGACCTAAATATAAGAGCCAAGACCATAAAGACTTTGGAAAGAAGTGTTCAGAAGCATCTACAGGACCTTGTAATAGGAAATAGCTTCATGAACTTCACACTAAAAGCTTGAGCAGCAAAAGAACAAAAAGATAAATGGGACTTCCTCAAAATTAAAGCCTTCTGCACCTCAAAGGAGTTTGGCAAAAAAGTAAAAAGAGACCCTACACAATGGGAGAAAATATTTGGTAAAGATATATCTGATAGGAGACTTATAACATGCATATATAAAGAACTCGTATATCTTGAAAATGAAAAGACAAACAACCCATTTAAAAAATGGGAAAAAGATTTAAACAGACACTTTTCCAAAGAAGAAATACAAATGGCTAAAAACCACATGAAAAAAATGATCCAAATCTCTAGTTATTAGGGAAATGCAAATCAAAACTACAATGAGATACCATCTTATTCCCATAAGATTGGCAGCTATGAAAAAAAACAGAAGAATACAAATGCGGGAGAGAATGTGGAGGAACAGGAACAGCCATTCAGTCCTTTTGGGAATGCAGAAGGATCCAGCCATTCTGGAGGACAGTTTGGCAGTTTCTCAAAAAGCTAGCTATAGATTTGCCATATGACCCAGCAATTCCACTGCTGGGAATATACACAGTAGAACTGAAAACAAGGACACAAACCGAAATATGCACACCAATTGTTCATAGGAGCATTGTTCACTACTGCCAAAAGTTTGAATCAACCAAAATGCCCATCAACAGATGAATGGATAAATAAAATGTGGTATATACATACAATGGAATACTACTCGGCTTTATGAATGAATACACTAAATCACATGTGATAACATGGATGAATCTTGAGAGCCTTATGTTGAGTGAAGCAACCCAGGTATTGAAGGACAAGTACTACATGACCTCAGTGATATGAAATAAGTAAACCAAGCTGCCTCAGAGAACTAGAGACTTAAAGATAGGCTTAAAGGAAATTAGGGGTAGAGGAAGGATGTAAACTGACACCTACCTGGGTGAAATCTATGATAAGCTGGAGGTAAGTATTTGTACAAGGAAGGGATAAAATGGGCAAGTAGGGTTACCTTTGGGTTGGGCTTTGTGGGCTTGAGGAGGGCTAGGGATGGAAGGATTGTTAATATTGCCCAAGAATTTCAGGGGAGGGTGGGGGACCATATGAACTTAGGAGATTGTCAGATATTTGGTTGAGAGTATAATGCTGAGAAAAATTTTTCAAAAATATAATAAGGAAGTTTACCTGTTTAAGATTCTTGATGGGGATCATCTGATGCAGGACAGTCTTCTAGAGAGTGTGTGAGTGCTCATTTTATTTTAGTGGGTTATATCATTTGATAGAGACCCATATAATGAGAGTGAAGGTATATCCACATCCTGGGAGGACTGATGTTCCCAAATAGAGGGGATTGTATCTTTCGAGAGAAATGGTGGCTCCCAATAGGTTAGGGGAGTCGAGCATGTCAAGCCCTCAACATTGTTCCAAGTGTCCCTGAACATGGTCCTTCAAGCAATGAAGATTGATGGTCACTGTGGACCCTGAGGGAAGGGGGAAAGAGGTACTGAATAGATGGACTCAGTGTATCTGTGTGGGCAATAGAAGTGTTACACAAGATCATGCAAGGATGGATATAAGACATGTTAAATTACACCAAAAATGTATAGCGGCCTATAGGCTAAAAAAGTAAATATAATGTAAAGCATAAGATAACTAAAAATTTAGAAAATTGTATAGTCTAAAATATAAACCACAATGTAAACCCAAATATTACCTTGTTTGAAAGCTATTGTCTCAATATCTGTACATCACTTTCAGTAAATATAATATGAATATGTAAAAAGATTATTGCTGTGGAAGGGAAAAGGGTTTTATGTTGGATATGTGGGAGTATTGTATATTATACACATGAATTACTGTGATCTAAAACTTCTGTTAAGACAAGCTTAATAACTAGGGGGATAAAAGAAAAAGAAAGGATGTAGACACTGAGGAAATGATGGAAGAAGTTGCCTTGCCAGTTTGCATAAGTCCAACACTTATTGCAGTGATGGAAGGCAAAACATCAAAACAAAGCTTTTGCATTTTTAAATTTTGTGATACCACAATTTATTTTTACCTTAATTTTTCTAAATTCATATGTATTCTATATCTAACCTTTAAACCCATCAGTACATTCCATTTTACTATTAATGGCACCTGGGAATATATTGGGCCTCATTTTTGAAGAAGTTTTGGATCACAGAGAGGTTCCATAATGGCAGGGGAGGAATTCTGGTGTGGGATGTTATTGACAGGGGACACATGTTTGGCAGGGAGTTCTCCAGGGAATATATCCAGGGTACATAAAAATGTCTAGATATTTTCATAGTGGATACAATTAAAAACAACTGAGGGAGTGCTGAGTTCCTAGCCAGGGGAGCTCTATCACAGCCCCTAAAGGAATAGAAACAATCCCCCAAGTGCAATGGCAAAGACCAAAAAAGAAGGAAGGTCCAACAATGAGCCCTTGATACTAATGACTATGCTTGTGTGCCTATGCACCTGAAATAAGAACAAGGCATAGAGCTGCAGAGTGCCATAGAGTTACTTCCTGAGACCCTCTGTGTTGCTCAAATGTGGCAAGTCTCAAAGCCAAACCCAGCATGTAATGGTATTGCCTTCACCCCGGCATGGGACATGACTCCCAGGGATGAGCCTCCCTGGAACTGAGGGATTACTACCAAGTACCAGCTGATAATGTAACTAGAAAATGACCTTGAATAAAAGGGTCAACTCAGACCAGCAGAATATCTCAGTCTACATATAATACCAGGAGTTAAAAATGCCTTTTGACCTGAATCAAAGGGAGAAATGGAAAGGACAAATGAGTGTATATGGCTATGAGTCTCCAAAACAAGCCAGGAGGTTATCAGAGGGGTTGCCCTTATGCACACCTCAGCAGAGTTCCAGAGACAGATAAAGTAGATACAACTCCAGGTGTTGGTTCTTCTGAGGGCTACAGAGGCCCCCAGGTTCTTTGGTCATGGCAGATGGAGTTCAGTGCCATGTCAGTTGGCCCTACTTTGGAGTTTGTGTTTCTGTGTGATGGAGCTGGACTCAGATGTGATCTTTGTTCACAAGCCTCTCCTGTTACTTTTACTGAATCTATAGTTGGCGCTGGGATTTAGTGTATACCCAGGAGACCTGAATCTCTGGACTGACCATGTGATAGCCAGGCCCTGAGCCTCAAGTAGACTTGCAACTCCTACACCCTGGTTTATTGGACTTACCCCACTCAGCTAACAAGGAGGTCAAGAAGATCAACCACCACACCAGGGAGCCAAGAGTGCATGCAACTGAAAGCAGGAGGATTGCATCCAGCATCCATGTGGAATCTAAGCCCCCTCTTAGTATTGATGTGGAGTGGACACACCATTCCAGGGTCCACAGGATGGAAGAATAGAATATGGATTAGAGTGGACTTACTGATATTCTATTCATGAAATATTGTGGTTAGTAATCGAAGAAAATGTGGCATTGGTGTGGAGAAAGTGGCCATCGTGGCTGCTGGGTGTAGGGAGTGGGAGGAAGAGATGTGATGTGGGGGCGTTTTCAGGACTTGAAGTTGGCCTTGGTGGTGCTGCGGGGACAGTTACTGGACATTGTACGTGCTCCCATTGAGCACTGGGTGGACTGTGGGAGAGTGTGGGCTATGATGTGGACCATTGACCATGAGGTGCAGCAGTGCTCACAGATGTATTCACCAAGTGCAATGAATGTCTCATGATGATGGAGGAGGTTGTTGTTATGGGGGGAAGAGTGGGGTGAGAGGGGTGAGGGGTATTTGGGGACCTCATATATTTTTAATGTAACATTAAAACAAATAAAGACAAAAAAGAATGAAAAAACCTAGCAGGGATTTAGGGACATGAATGACAATGCAAAATGTGGAAACATACACATTATAGGCATCTCTAAAGGAGAAGAGAAGTGAAAGGAGACAAAAGAACCATGAGTTGCAGCAGTGCTCAGAGATGTATTCACCAAATGCAATGAATGTCTCGTGATGATGGAGGAGATTGTTTCTATGGGGGAAGGAGTGGGGTGAGGGGATGGGGGGTATATGGGGACCTCATATGTTTTAATGTAATATTAAAAACATAAATAAAGACAAAATAAAAGAAATGAGACAGAAGGGGTGTTGGAGGAAATAATGGCTGAAAACTTCCCAAATCTACTGAGGGAGATGGATATACATGTCCAGGAAGCACAACACACTCCAAACAACATAAATCCCAAAAGGCCTACCCCAAGACATATACTTGTCAAATTATCCAATGCTCAAGACAAAGAGAAAATAATAAAGGCAGCAAGAGGAATAAGAATCATCACATACAAAGGAGGCTCCATTAATTAAGTGCTGATTACTCATTTGAAACCATGGTGTCAAGAAGTCACTGGTATGACATATTCAACATTCTAAAAAAATTTTTCAACCAAAAAATACTCTATCCAGCAAAGCTGGCATTCAAAAATGATGGAGAGTTCAAAATATTCACAGTTAAACAGAAACTAAGAGAGTATGCCAATAAGAATGTTGCCCTTCAAGAAATACTAAAGGGAGTTCTGCAGAAGGAAAGAAAAACACAGGAGAGGTAGAGTTGGAGGAGAGTGAAAGAGCAACTAAAAAGGCAAAAAGAGAAGGAAAAAACAAACAAAATATGACAAAAACAAGTTCAAAGAAAATAAGGCCAATATAAATAATTCCTTGAAAGTAATAACACTGAATGTCAATGGATTAAACTCTCCTGTCAAAAGATTCATATTGGAAGATTGGATAAGGAAATAAGACCATCTATAGGCTGTCTACATGAAAAACAGCTTAGACCCAGGGATTCAAGGAGGTTGAAAGTGAATGTCTGGAAAACAAGCAAACAACAACCAAAAAAGGGCAGGAGTAGCTTTATTAATATCAGACAAAATACACTTAAAATGCAAAACTATTGTGAGAGACAAAGAAGGACACTGCATATGGGTGAAAGCAATAATCTTTTAAGAAGAATGAACAATCATAAACATTTATGCTCCTCTAACAAGTGCACCTCCAAATACATGAGGCAAACACTGGAAAAACTAAGTGAATGAATAGATGCCTCTACAATTACAGTGGGAGACTGTCATACACCACTATCAACTTTGGACAGAACATCTCAAAAGAGAATCAATAAAGAAACAAAAATTTTGAACAGTATGTTAGAGGAGCTCGACCTAATAGACATATAAAGAACATTACACTTGAATACAACAGGATATACATTTTTCTCAAGTGCACATTGATCATTCTCCAAGATAGACCACATGCTAGGCCACGAAGAAACTCTCAATGAATTCAGAAAGATCAAAATTATACAAAATAATTTCTCTGATCACAGTGGAGGGAGGCTGGAAATCTGCAAGGGCTAGAGGCCCAGATTTTGCAGCAAGATATGGAAATTAAACAGCACACCCTTAGAAAAACAATGGGTCAGGGAGGAAATCTCAAAAGAAATTAATAACTACCCTGAAACTAATGAAAATGATAACATAACACACCAAAAGCAGTACTGAGAGGGAAATTTATAACCACAAATTCATACTTCAAAAAAGAGGAAAGAGCTAAAATTGAAGAACTAATTGCACACTTGGAGGAATTAGTGAAAAAACAACAAAGTAATCCCAAAGGAAGAAGAAAAAAGAAATGACAAAAATTAGAGCAGAACTAAATGAAATATAAAATAAGAAAGCACTTGAAAAGATAACCAAAACCAAGAGCTAGTTCTTTGAGAAGATTAATAAAATTGACAAACGCTTTGCGAGACTAAAAAAGTAAAAAGGAGAGAAGATGCAAATGCACAAAATAAGAAATGGAATAGGAGATATAAGCACTGATCCCGCTAAAATAAAGTCTATCATAAGAGGATACTTTGAAAAACTATATTCCAACAAAAATGACAATTTAGAGGAAATGTACAAAGTCCTAGAAACACATAAGTAGCCTATATTGACAAAAGAAACTGATGATCTCAACAAACCAATCACAAGTCAAGCAATAGAATCAGTCATTTAAAACCTCCCAACTAAGAAGAGCTCTGGGCAGGATGATTTCATAGGTGAATTCTACAAAATTTTCCGGAAATAACTGACGCCAATCTTGCTGAAACTCTTCCTAAAAATAGAAACAGAAGGAACATTGCCTAACTCATTCTATGATGCCAATATTACCCTAGTACCAAAGCCAAATACAGACACCACAAGAAAGGAAAATTACATACCAATTTCTCTAAAGAAACTAGATGCAAAAATCCTCAACAAAATACTTGCTAACCATATTCACCAACACATTAAGTGATTTATACACCATGACCAAGTGGGATTCATTCCGGGTATGCAAGGATGGTTCAACATAAGAAAATCAATCAATGTAATACACCATATAAACAGATTGAAGGAAAAAATCACGTGGTCATATCTATAGATGTAGAAAAAGCATTTGACAAAATACAGCACTCTTTCTTGATAAAAACACTGGAAATTTCAGAATACAAGGAAATTTTCTGAACATGATAAAGGGTATATATGAAAAACACACAGCCAAGATCATTTACAATGGTGAAATTCTAAAATATTTCCCTCTACAATCAGGAGCAAGACAAGGATGCCCACTATCACCCCCTCTATTTAAAATTGTCTTTGAAGTTCTTGTTTGAGCACTGAGGCAAGAACCAGATATAAAAGGCACCCAAATTTGAAAGGAAGAAGTCAAAGTTACATTATTTGCAGATAACATAATCCTATACACAGAATACCCTGAGAAGTCTACAAGAAAGCTCCTAGAACACATAAATGAGTTCAATAAACTCACAGGTTATAAGACCAATGCAAAAAAATCAATAGCATTTCTGTACACCAATAATGAACAAGCTCAGGAGGAAATCAAGAAACAAATACCAATTGCAGTAGTAAATATAAAAAATCAAATACATAGGTATAAATTTAACTAAAGGTGTAAAAAACTTATACACAGAGAACTACACAACACTGTTCAAGGAAATCAAAGAAGACCTAAATAAATGGAAGAATATTCTCTGTTCATGGGTAGGAAGACTAAATATTATTAAAATGTCTATCCTACCAAAACTGATCTACACATACAAAGTAATCCAAATAAAAATCAATACAGCATTTTTAATGAACTAGAAAAACTAAGTATGAAATTTATTTGGAAAGGAAAGAGGCCCTGTAGAGCCAAGGACATATTGAAAAAGAAAAATGAAATTGGAGGAATCACACTACCTGACATCAAAACAAACTACAAATCTACAGTAGTAAAAACAGCATGGTATTGGCACAAGGATAGATACACAAAGCAATGGAACCACATTGAGAGTTCTGATATAGATCCTCACATATACAGGCTTATAATATTCAATAATGTCACCAAACCCTCTCAACTGGGAGAGAATGGCCTCCTCAACACATGTTGCCTGGAGAACTGGATATCCATATGTAAAAGAAGGAAAGAGGATTACCAACACAAACCCTATACAAAAATCAATTCAAGATGGATCAAACACCTAAATATAAGTGCCAATACCATAAAGACTTTGGAAATCAATGCAGGGAACCATATACTGCACCCTTTAATAGGAAATGGCTTCATGAACTTCACACCCAATGCATGAGCAGCAAAAGAACAAATAGATAAATGGGACTTCCTCAAAGTTAAAGCGTTCTGCACCTTAAAGGACTTTGTGAAGAAAGTGAAAAGAGAGCCTACACAATGAGAGAAAATATTTGGTAACCATATATCTGATAGGAGACTTATATCCTCCATATATAAAGAGCTCCTATATCTTGAAAATAAAAAGACAAACAATCCATTTTAAAAATAAGAAAACTATATCTAACCTTTAAACTCATCACAATATTCCATTTTACTATTAAAGGAACCTGGCAATATATTGGGCTTCACTTTTGAAGAAATTTTGGATCACAGAGAGGTTCAACAATGGCAGGGGAAGAATACTGGTGTGGGATGTTATTGACAAGGGACATATATTTGGCAGGGAGTTCTCCAGGGCATATCCAGGGTACATAAAAATGTCTAGATATTTTCATAGTGGTTACATTTAAAAACAACAACTGAGGGAGTGCTAAGTTCCTAGCCAGGGGAGCTCTATCACAGTCCCTAAAGGAACAGAAACAACCCCCCAAGTGCAATGGCAAAGACCAAAAAAGAAGGAAGGTCCAACAATGAGCTGATGATATTAATGATGATGTTTTTGAGCCTGTGCACCTGTAATAAGAACAAGGCCTAGAGCTGCTGGGTGCCTAAGAGTTACCTCCTGAGAGCCTCCGTGTTGCTCAAGTGTGGCCAGTCTCAGAGTCAAACTCAGCATGTAATGGTATTGCCTTCCCCATAACATGGGACATGACTCTCGGGGATGAGACTCACTGGCACCAAGGAATTACTACCAAGTACCAGCTGATGATGTAAGTAGAAAATGTCCTTGAATAAAAGGGTCAACTCAGAGCAGCAGAATATCTCAGTCTACATATAATACCAGGAGTTAAATTGCTTTTTGACCTGAATAAAGGGGGAAATAGAAAGGACTAATGAGTTTATATGGCTATGAGTCTCCAAAACAAGCCAGGAGGTTATCAGAGGGGTTGCCCTTATGCACACCTCAGCAGAGTCCCAGAGACAGATAAAGTAGATACACCTCCAGGTGTTGGTTCTTCTGAGGGCTACAGAGGCCCCCAGGTTCTTTGGTCATGGCAGATGGAGTTCAGTGCCATGTCAGTTGGCCCTACTTTGGAGTTTGTGTTTCTGTGTGATGGAGCTGGACTCAGATGTGATCTTTGTTCACAAGCCTCTCCTGTTACTTTTACCAGAACTGTAGTTGATGCTGGGGTTTAATGTATACCCAGGGGACCTGATTCTCTGGACTGACCATGTGATAGCCAGGCCCTGAGCCTCAAGTAGACTTGCAACTCCTACACCCTGGTTTATTGGACTTACCCCACTCAGCTAACAAGGAGGTCAAGATCAACCACCACACCAGGGAGCCAAGAGTGCATGCAACTGAAAGCAGGAGGATTGCATCCAGCATCCATGTGGACTCTAAGCCCCATCTTGATATAGATGTGGAGTGGACACAACCATTCCAAGGTGCACAGGATGGAGGAATAGAGTATGGATTAGAGTGGACTTACTGATATTATAGTCGTGAAATATTGTGATTAGTAATAGAAGAAAATGAGGCATTGGTCTGGAGAAAGTGGCCATGGTGGCTGCTGGAGTGGGAGTGGGAGGGAGTGGGAGGAAGAGATGAGATGTGGGGGCATTTTTGGGACTTGGAGTTGTCCTGGCTGGTGCTGCAGGGACAGTAACTGGACATTGTATGTCCTCGCATGGCCCCCTGGGTGGACCATGGGAGAGTGTGGGCTATGATGTGGACCATTGACCATGAGGTGCAGTGGTGCTCAGAGATGCATTCAACAAATGCAATGAATGTCTCATGATGATGGAGGAGATTGTTGTTATGGGGAGAGGAGGGGGTGGGGGGGTGGGGGATATATGGGGACATCATGTATTTTAAAAATATGAGGTCCCCATATATAGATACATAGATACAACCGCAGATATTGGTTCTTCTGAGGGCTACAGAGAACCACAGATTTTATGGCCATGGTAGATGGAGTTTTGTGCCTTTTCAGTTGGCCCTACTTTGGAATTTGTGTTCCTGAGTGTGATGGAGTTGCACTGAGATGTGATCTTTGTTCACAAGCCTCTCCTGTTACTTTTACCAGACCTGTGGTTGGCACTGGGGTTTAGTGTATACTCAGCGGGCCTGAATCTCTGGACTGTCCATGTGATAGCCAGGCCCTGATCCTCAACAGACTTGCAAATCCTCCCCTCTGGTTTATTGGACTTACCTCAGCCAGCTAGCAGGTAGGTGAAGAAGGTCAACCACCACACCAAGGAGCCAAGAGTCCCTACAACTGCAAGAAGGAGAACTGCATCCATCATCCAAGTGGAATCTAGGCACCCTCTCAATATAGAGGTGGAGTGACATAACCGTCCCAGGGCCCACAGAATGGAGGAATAGAGTATGGATTAGAGTGGACTTACTGGAACTATTGTGATTAGTAATGGAAGTAAATGTAGCATTGATGTGGAGAATGTGGCCACAGTAGCTGCTGAAGGTAGGGAGTGGGAAGAAGAGATGTGATGTAGGGGCATTTTAAGGACTTGGGGTTGTCCTGGGTGGTACTGCAGGGACAGTTATTTGACATTGTATGTCCTCCCATGACCCAGTGGGTGGACTGGGGGAGAGTGTAAACTATAATGTGGATCACTGACCATGTGGTGCAGCAGTGCTCAGAGATGTATTTACCAAGTGCAATGAATTCCCCATGATGATGAAGGAGGTTGCTGTTATGGGAGTGGGGTGGGGGGGTATATGGGGATCTCATATTTTTTTAAAGTAACATTAAAAATAAATAAATGAAGACAGAAAAAGAAATCTCTTGGCAAAAACATCTCATTTGTATTTAATATCCCCCCTTTTGGTCAAGGTCTTTTCCCAGATGTATCACTAGTCAGCACTTGGTAATTAATCCCTTGTGCCATGGAGGCTCATCCCTGAGAGTCATGTTCCACACCAGAGAGAAGGTAGTGCATTTGTATTTTGAGTTTGGCTTAGAGAGAGGCCACATTTGAGTAACAAGGAGGCTTTCGGGAGGTAACTCTCAGGCAATATATATTACTATGCTTAGTTTCATTTTCACAAGAACAATTTTCATAAGTATAAATGCCAATATTAAGGGCCCACTAAAATGGTCTGTCTTCCTTTGCTAAGTATTGCCCATGTACTTGGGGGATTCTTGCCAGCCTATTAGAGTATGTAGCAGAAATTCCCAGCATGGGAATTCAATATTCTTTGGTTATTGTGTGGGTCTCCATTCACTGACACAATGGCCAATGACCACTTGAACATATTCATATGCTATAGAGGCATGCCCAGTTGCATCCCTCCTCTCACTTTCCCCCATGACTAACACCCACACCAGAGATCCTCCCCTGCCACAGTTGTGACCCTCAGAAACTACTTCTGTGCTCATGGAAAGTTGCTCTACTAGAAGTGACACCACTGATTCACATCAGTGGAAATATGATGGACTGCTAAGTAGATGGGTGGGAAAATGGGCTCATGGTTTAGAGAAAACTAGAGTTGGTTCTCTTCTGCACACCAGGCGAGTTAAAGACTTTGTGAATGGTAAAATTATAAAACTAATGAAAAACAACACACACCTATGAATATATTATTGATCTTAGGGTGGTAAAAAAAAAAAGAAAAAAAAACTCCTTAAAAAAAGACCCTAAAAACACAATCAGGTCAAAATTTGATAAAATTTAATCATCAAAATTCAAGATTTTGTCTCATGAGCAGCACCATAAAGTTAGTGAACAATATTTTCAAGGCTAACTGGCTTAATATCTAGAACATACAATAAATTCCCACAAACCAACAAAAGAAAGACTGGAAATTGAAAATGGGCAAAGGGCTTCAATAGGAAATTCCAGAAGAGAAGTTCAACCTCATAGGTAGTCAGAGAAAGTCAAAAGTAAAGCAACGGTGAGGTACAACTGGTTGTGGGTCATGGTCCAGAGCCGCCTCCTCTTTCCTTTCATGTGCAGGGCAATCCTTTTGGCTCAGTGGCTTCAAAAGTGCCATCCACATCCCTCAGAGAGCTGGACAGAGTAGGACCACAGAAGACTTGCAGATGCAGCATGAGTGGTTGCTCATTTGTTCAGTTCTATACCAACCCAGGAAAAACCTGCCTGACTACAACCCTAGTTCAACACACAGTAAGTGAAGCAGAGCCCATGGGGATGTAAGTGTGGAAGGTCTGAGCATGGTGGGAAGGCCCAGGACTGAGCCCAGGGTTGGGGACGAGCAGACTCTACTTCCAGCAGCCACAGACCAGCTACCCGACTTGCTAGACAAGTCCACTTAACCATGTGCAGCCATCAGTGGCAGAATGAGAAAAACAAAATTAGTCCTATGTATTTCACAGATTTGTTACAAGGTTCAAATGAAGCTGTGTCATTTTCAGACTTTTAAGTCTATAGCCTTCCATAATGTAGGACAGGTATTACACCAGCATGTGTGGGTAGCAAAAGAGTAATTATGGTATAATCTCATCTGTGTAAAAATAAATAATAAAGCCACACAGTTTTATACAAAACTGGCAGATACACAAAAATTTTGAAACCAGCAGTTGTCTATGTGGAGTAATCGATTAGGGAAGTGCAGTGGAGAGGGATTCTCCCACTCAAAAACGCTGGAAATTTTAACCTCGAGTCCATGCTACTTTATGGCAAACACAAGGCAGCACTCCTGCTCCTCCTGCTGGTGGGACCACTAGACCCCTTGACTTCTCTCTTGTGCAGACTCGGTGGTTCTGCCCACCTCACTGGACAGAAGAGCCTCTGGCTTCTTTACAGCAAGGCCCCCTCTTGCCCAGCAGGTCACTCAGGGGTGATTGCTCATGTCACAGCCATTCACAGTACAATTTTGTAAGGAAGCTCATGTGGGATGAGGGCTTGGCTGCCATTGTTTTTGAGGCATAAAAGTATTTATTGCACACTTAATAGATTATAGTGTAAGCATAAGTTTTATATGCACTCAAAACCAAAAAAATTTGGGTGACTCATTTTATTGCCATATTCTCTTTATTGTTGTAGTCTGGAATTGAACCCACATCATCTGCGAGGTAAGCCTGTGCTGTTGTACCCTGTGGAAGGGATAATGTTGAGGAGACTTTTCACTACAACCATAGTGTCCTCTTGGCAACCTCCATGAGAGAAACCTTTCTCCAGTGTCATTAAGGCTTTACTAGGTTTCATGTGAATAACTGCCTAATGTGCATGTTTTGTGTCCTGTGAATAACTTTCCTCTTTTGAGTTGACTCCCAGGAAACTCAGAACCCAGTTCAGGGACTCCCTGGAGTAAGAGGGTGAAAGCTTACAGTCATATGTGGATGCTAAATGTATTCCTGGATTCACTTTGTTTTTCTGCCCTTATTTTCTCTTCAGCCCAATTTATCCTCTTATTTAATTTAATTTTGAAAATCTTGTTCCATGTGGTTTTTGTTTTTGTTGCTACTTAGAGTCCCTCTGGGATGAGATAGGGTAGAAATAAATAATAACCCCCTCACTTAGCCAGTACTTTCTTGGGTAGAATCAGACCAGGGACAGAGAGAGGCTGGAGTGAGAGTGGGGTGACAGGCCTTAGAGGGGGTGGGGGCAGGCCATGATGAGTGCTGGGGACTGTTTCCAAAACACTTGGACCTCGGAAATGCCACATTTTGTATTTTTTGCAATAAAGTTAAAATTGGCAAAAATTATTTAAATGTAAATTTATAGAATGAAATACATAGTAAAGGAAAAATAGAAACAACTTATGCCAATATATTTGATAATTGAGACAAAATGGACAGTTTCCTTTAAAGAGACAAATTATCAAAACTGAAACAAGAAATAAATGTGAATAGCCCTGTATCAGTTAAAGAAATTACATTCATAATGAGAAACCATCCTACAAAGGAAATACCAGTCACAAGTGGCTTCATGGTTAAATTCTATCATACATTTAAGCAAGAATTTATATCACTACTGTGGAAACTCTTAGAGAAAGTAGAGGAGGAGGAAAACAGACTTACAAATCATTTTGTGAGGTCTTACCAAAGCCGAGAAAGGTAATAAAACGAAACTGTGGTGGGTAAGATCATGGGTCTGCTGGGCCAGGCAGTGGTGTCCACATGTTTGGTCAAGCAAGCACTGGCCTGATTGTTACTTTGAGGACATTTCTTGGATTTAAGTCATCAGTACCTTGATGGCATCTAAGTCTGATGACATCTAAAATCAACTAAGGACTTTGCCTTCAGTAATGAGAGATGTCTTATCAAATCAGTTGAAAACTTAAAAGGAGAAGAGATCGTTTCAGCAGTCAGAAGAGGGAATTTCCATCTCTACTTCAGCCAGCTTCCCCAGGGAATTCATGGAACCTTC
Organism: Dasypus novemcinctus; assembly: GCF_030445035.2. NCBI lineage: Eukaryota > Metazoa > Chordata > Mammalia > Cingulata > Dasypodidae > Dasypus > Dasypus novemcinctus. The sequence continues at coordinate 66,643,782 of NC_080694.1, forward strand.
ATTGGAGTTCCCAGATTACAGCCTACCTTTTGGAATTCAGAATTTGGATTTGCCCATCCCCACAGTCATATATGACAACTCACAAAAATTTGTGTCCTTAGAGAACTCTGACTAATACAAAAACTTTATAACAATGTCTCTCAGGAATCCTTTTCAAAATACCAACAAATTCAATCCAAAATAATTTTAAATGTAATACATCATGACCAAGAAAGAGTTATCCCTGATGCAAGTTGGGATGAATATAAGAAATTTAATCTACTTCATCATTTAACATAATAAAGAAGAATAACAATTAGATCAACTCCACATAGAAAAAGCATTTAAAAATTCAACATCCTTTGATAATAAAATTTCTCAGTAAACTAGGAATAGCAGGCAACTTCTGGAAAGTGAGAAAGGACACCTAGGGTAATGAAATAACTAGGTATCAATTTAAAGAATGTTTGAAAGATCTCTACTCTGAAATCTACAAGAATACTGCTGAGGAAAAGTAACAAAAAAATAAATAAATGTGTAGAACTACCATGTCAAGGATTGGAATATTCATTATTAAGGTATGAGTTCTCCCCAAATTGGATTATTTAAATACAATTCCAACCAAACACATGGTAGGCTTTTAAAAAGAAATTGACAAGCTGATAATACAATTTTTAAAGAAGCAGAAAGGACTTTGAATAGTCAAAACTTTATTTAAATACCTATTTCAAATTCCAAAAATAAATGGCAGCTCAAAAAGTTCTGGAAGCATTGCTCCTAAAAATTTCTGTCCAGACACTTTTATCCCATCAGATTCCAGCTTCTAAGTCAGTTTTTCCTATAGCGTTCAAAAAGATACACTGATGAAACAGATGAGTTAAATGCCTTAAAACGTTTTTGAGAAGGATAAAAGTGGAGGATCCATGGAGCAGATCTGAAAACTTACTAGGAGCTCCAGCAGCAGCCTCGGGGCAGTGGTAGGTCAATGAACATAACAAAGTATAAATAGAACTACACATACGCTTGCTCATGACAACTCCTGGTAATCCAGTGGCAGAAGGATAGTCTTTTCAACAAATGGTTGAAAGTTTCAAATACGGTTTTGACACAAGGAGTTGGCGGGGGCGAGGCCGAGGGGACCTGGACAGCTAAGCCCCCCGAAGGAGAAACGACCCGGGACGCCGGGCTCCTGCGCTCAGCCTGGGGAAGGTCCACCTTGATGTGGGGATGGTGGGCAGGTGCCTGGTTCAGGGGTCTGGGGAGACGGGAGGGTCAGCCCTCGGGTTAGTGGAGTGCGTGGGCAGAGCCTGGGCGGGGCTTATCGCCCACCTCCCCGCCGTCCACGAGGGTCTCCAGCCCCAAGGCCGAGTCCTGCCCTCCGCCCTCCAGGACCCGCATCTCCGGGGCCTCCAGCTGCGAGGCCGCCTCCCCGCACCCAGCCCGGGTCGCACCAGCTCAGCTGATCAGGAGCTGAAGAAGCGCCTGCAGGTGGCCAAGGGCTCTGACCACAGGCTGCCCAGGGCTGGGAGGAAAGCAGTGAGAGGGGAGACCCTGGGGCTCCTCGGGGGCCGCGGCCCCCAGGAGCCACACAGCCGCGCTCGCCCCTCCCTCGGGTCCTTGATTTCCTCCACCCAGTCTTAGGAAGGCTCTGGTGAGGGGATCCCTCAGTCACTTCCCATCCCTCACCCTGACTTCTCCTTCTATTCCTGAGTGTGTTTGAATTACACCATTTCTGCAAAACAAAAAATGTTCAACACTTAATAGTTACAATCAAGTAGAGGGTGACACCTGAGTAGTTACCATCCAGGTGAAAATAGAGACCTCCACCCCACCCTGGCCAGAAGCCCCCTCCGCCTCTCACTGAGAAGACCCCGTCCCTCCCCTCACTGTGTCCACGAGGCTGCCCCTCCCCTCCGGCTCCTTCCCAGCCACTGTTTTTGCCTCCATCCCCCAGTCATCCCTATTTTCCCCTCTCTTCTCTTTTCAGGAGCCCCCCTTGTTCCTAGGCCAATGACAGGGGGGCTCACCCTCCCTCTTCCCCCAGATCGTAGAGTTGGGGGATCACGGATGGATTCCTGGAGGAGGAGCCCCCATCCCTGGAAGCAGCCGCAGGAAGAAGCGTCAGGGGCGTGGGCGTCCAAGGACCCCCCCCCCCCAGGAGACGGGGGGGACTGCTGCTGGGGACCCCTAGCTTGTGGTCCACCTTGGGCCCAGGAACCAGATGGAATGGTCTGGAGATCGTGCTCTGCCCTGAGGCCAGAGTCCATTCCCAGGGAGGAAACGTCTAGGTCAGCGTGGACACACCCGACCCTGTCCTGGATGGCGGGCGCCCCCTGATGTGCAGATACTTCCTCGGATGCTGGGGGCGCAGGGAGACCCGAGGGAGGGCTCCCCTGAGGGCAAAGGGGAGCGCGGGTCTTCTGCCCTCCGCCCGGTGGCCACGCGGGGGCGCCGCCGCGCTCTCTAGCATTCTGACGTGAGGAGGGGTCGGGCTTGAGTGGGGCAGAGCTGGGGGACCTGGAGGCTCAGCACTGATGGGAAAAGGGGGTGAACTTGCCATCTAAGCATCCCTGGAATCCACTGAAGTCAGACTCCCAGGGGTGCAGAGAGTAGGAGAGGAGGGGCGCTCAGCAGCCTTTGTGTCTCCTTGAGGTTTCCATCTCTTACCCAGAGCCCCCACCCAGCCCGCTTGAAGCAGCCCCTGGGAGCACTGGAGAGTAGAAAATATTTTTATCTACTCTCTTTTCCTTTTCTGTGGGATGTTGTTTTAGAAAATAAACTGTTAATATTAGAATAATTTTACACTTACACAAAAATGTTGGAGGCATTCAGAGAGCTCACAGACAACCCCAGTTTCCCACATTGTCAGCATCTTACATTCCTCTGGCACTTTGTTCCTGCTAATGAGGCAGATTTGATGCATTATTAGTAACTAACCTGAAGTTCATATAGATTTCATGTGATGAAATTCAGCTCCTCTGGCTGTGACAGTTTCTTAGACTTTCCTTGTTTTGTTTTTTTTGTTTGTTTGTTTGTTTTTTGTGACCTTGTGAGTTTTGAGGAGTCTTGGTCTGGATGTGTAGACTGCCTCTCAATTTGAGCTTGGTTGACATTTTTCTCATGGTTACACAAAGGCTCTGGGTTTCAGGGAAAAGTCCACAGAGATGACATATCTCAACATAATAAGAAGAGGATGTGGTGTGACCCTGATTCATCTCTGGTGATGTGAGCTGGGTTTCCTGGCCAAGGCAGTGATTCCCAGGATTCTCCAGCCTGAAGTTACTGTTCACATCCCCCTTCCATTGTCCTCTTTGGAAGGACATCTTCTGTGCAGTCCACACTTAATGTGTGGGGACTTATGCTCAACTCAGTGAGGGTGTAGCATCTACAGTAATCATTGGGAATTCTAGTGTTTGGGAGCTTTGTCCATTCTTGCTGCATTTAATTATTTATCCAGTCATTTACAGGCTCATGGGTATTAATTTTGTACTTTCGACTATAATCCAATTCTGCGCTATTTATTTTGTTGCTCAGATTGTTCCAGTTTTGGAAAATGGATCTGGCTCAAGCTCTTGGGCTCCCATCTGTCATATGGAAGGTCCCAGGTTGATGCCCATAGCCTCCTGGTGAAGGCAAGCTGGTCCACGTGGTAGTGCCCCCACTCCCCCAGAATTGTTGTCCCATGAAGGAGTGCTGGCCATGGGAGAGAGCTGGTGCAGCAAAATGATGCAACAAGAGACATAGAGGAGAGTCAATAAGAGACATAGCAGAACAGGGAGCTGAGGTGGCACAAGAGAAAGATTGCCTCTTTCCCACTCTGGAAGGTCCTAGGATGGGTTCCCAGAGTCGCCCAATGAGAATACAAGCAGACACAGGAGAACACACAGTGAATGGACACAGACAGCAGACAGTGGAGTGGTTGGGGGGGGGGGCATGTGACTGACATAAAGAAATAAATCTTAAAAATAATTGTTCCAGTTTTGGTCATAGAGAGCCCTTCCAGTTGGCTTCTGGGTCCTTCTGACATGTCCCCATGGTTTTATGTTTTGGACAATACTCACTTGCTCACCCTCCCATATGCTGCAGACTCATCCTATGTATTTCCTACCCCAGCCTAAGATTTGGCTTTTTCTGCAAGCGCCATTGGTTCACTTTTGAGATAATGGTATTAGAAACTGAGGGCCAGGCACTGGGTTTGTTCATTGCTATTGGGGCTTCATTGCTTCTAGGCCCTCAATAGATAGAATTAGGAAATGTGTGTGTATACCAGTGCACGTGTAACACATCTCTAATACATATACATACACATATATCAAGGTTTACACTAAACTACATTAAGCTAAACATGAGTTGATTCCATGTCTCCAACTGTAATGCCATATCATATATGCCATTCTGGCTTTCCCTCTTGTAAATCTGTAATCTCCTGCTTTTCAGTGAGAATTCTGACTCTCGCCACCCACCACATATTTATTGTTCAGTCCTCATACACATGGGTAGTGACTTCAGAATTGTTAGCCCTTACCCCATGAGAAAGAACTTTGCCAACTACAGCCAGTGCTTATGCATAGTTCCTTTTGCTTTCACTCTTAAAATTTCCAGACATCTCCAAAGATCCTCAATCCAGCACCTCCTTTGCCCCTCCTTCAGTGAGGTCAGGCCATGCACCTGTAACACAACTAGATCCTTCTGCCACAGTCTGCAGCCATCCTGTGACTTCTCACTTGCCAGGATAGCTTTTTATAGTTTGCACACTTAACGTTTATTCTTTGTGTTATCAGGTTTCTGGTTTTAGACAAAGTATCATGTATCCACAAATATAGTACCACACAGACTAGGGCTGGGGACTGAAAAATACCTTGTGCTTCACCTAAACAACCTTCACTCTCCCCAAGGTCATGGCAACCAGAGATCTGCTTTCAGTATTTATAGTCTTCTTTCCAGAATTTCATGTAGATGGAATCAGACAACATGCAGCCTTCCCAGGGTGGCTTTTTTCACTAGCAACAGGCATCTAAGATTCATCCACGATGTTGCATGAATTTATAGCTCCTCCCTTTTGATGGCATAGTACTGTGTACTATGGATCAATGGATTATCACTGATTTTTTTGATGAGCTTCTGTGAGTTAAACCCAGAACCTTTGACATGGGAAGCAGGCGCTCAAACTACTGAGCTACACTTGCTTCACAACCAGTCACTGTTTTATCCATTCACATAGAGAAGGTAAATGTGGCTACATCAAGTTTTGGGGAATTATTAAGCTGCTATAATATTTCTGTGCAGGTTTTTATGTAAATATGTTTTTAAATTAGATGAGCTAATACCTGGGAGTGACATTGCTGGGTTGTACGTTAAGTCCATGCTTAGCTTTTTAAGAACCTGCCAAATGTCTTCCAGGGTGGCTTCACCCTTTGGCCTTCCTACCAGCAGGGAGTGTGGGTTCCTAGTCTCTATGTCCTTGCCAGTGCAGGTGTCACCACTAGTGACAGATTGCAGGTGTCACCACTAGTGACAGACTGAAAATCGCTTCCAAACCCAACAATGACCTCTACATCCTAATCCCTGGAACCTGTGAATATTACCTTATATGACAAAAGTGACCTGTTCATATGTAATTGATCTAGAGCTGGGGGATTATCCAGGATTATCCCCATGGGCCCTAGGTGTGATCACATGGATCTCATAACAGGGATGTAGGGGGGATTTTACCACATCCAGAAGAGAAGGTGATGAGAAGATGGAGCAGAGATCTGGCGATGTTGGCTTTAACGTTAGAGTGATGCAGCCAGAAGGCAAGGAGAGCTGGCAGCCACCAGAAATGGAAGAGGCAAGACACAGGCTCTCTCTCTGCTCGAGCCTCCAGAGGGAGCCAGGCCTGGTTGACACCTGGATTCCATCCAGGGACATTGATTTTGGATTTCTGGCCTCCTGAATTGTGAGAACATAAATCATTAAATGTCCTCCCATGGCTCACTGGGTGGACTGGGGGAGAGTGCAAACTAAAATGTGGACCATTGACCATGTGGTGCAGCAGTGCTCAGATTCATATTCACCAAGTGCAATGAATGTCCCATGATGATGAAGGAGGTTGTTGGTATGGGAGGAGTGGGGTGAGGGGGGTGGGGATATATGGGGACCTCATTTTTTTTAATGTAACATTAAAAAAAAGACAAAAAAACAAAAACAAAAATTCTTGTCATTTAATGTAACCTACTGTGAAAATTTGTTCCATTGGGAACAGGAAACTAACACATCAATTTATTATATTTTGGTTTAATTTAGCCATTCTAACAGGTATGTGCCGGGCATCTCATGGTGGTTTTATCTGAGCTTCCCTAATGACAATGACACTGAGCATGTTTTCAGGTGCTTATTTGCCACCTGTGTATCTTCTTTTGTGAGCTGTCCAGACTTTAACCTGTTTAAAAAAATTGGTTTCTTTTCTTATTCTTGTCTTTTAAGAGTTCTTTACCTATTCTGGGAAGAAATCCTTTATTAGAAATGTGATCTGAAGTATTTTCTCTCTCTGGCTTCAGCCAATAGTAAAATGTAAGCTCTCGAATGAAGAGTAGAATGTTGGAAAACTTGTGTCCATCACCTTCAGTGTGACAGTTTTCCAATACTTACACCTTTTCTGGTGGGATCTGTTAATTGTAACAAATATCACCTTTTGGAAATACGTAAAGAAATGTGTCCATACTGGAAGATCTATGTAACTCAGTGGGCCAATGTGTTACATTGAAATCTTCATGCATTAGTACAAGATCCATTCAATGTGCAAAGAGACACCTGAGGATTTCAACGTCACAAAATGAAATATTCAAGATTTCAGACAGCAACTCTCTTTTAGAAACTACACTTGCATGCTTTTAGTATAGTATGATAGATGAATGTCACCACTCACCTGAAAAGCCTATTAAAAATACTCCTCTCTTTTCTAACTGCATTTACATGCGAGCCTGAATTTTTGGTTCAAGCCTAAATAACTGATTTAATATGAGAAGAAAGTCCAGGGGTGCTCTATTGAGTCAGCTAAGAAAGATATGCACAAATGTAAATTGATCCACACTTCTTATTACATTGTTTACTTTTGGATTTAGTTATCAATGTGGAATGAGTTTTGGTATAAGTATTAATCTGTAGGAATGTGTATTTTCAATTCCATTTTAAATTCTAGTATGGTCAGTAACAGTAGAGGTCACCAGAATCTCCTTGGGGTCCTCACTAATTTGTAAGCTGTGAAGAGTCAAGATCAGGTCTCACTGACAGGGGCTGTTAGAGCGCTCGGTGCAGGGGAGGGGTCGGGCCAGTCTAGGACCGGGTCTCGGCTCTCAGGGTCTCATTCCGAGGCTGGCGTGTGGGGCAGGGAGGCCGAGCTGGGGAGTCCCGGGTCCCCGCAGTTTCATTCTCCATCTCCCAACCCGAGTCAGTTCCTTCTGCTCCGACCCTCGTGACGCGGGCCGAGGGCTGCCTCCCCCCGCGGGCCCGGTTCTGGAGAAGCCAATCGCCCATATAGAGCCCGCCCTGCCCCGCCCGGACTCAGGTTCCGCCAGACCCGGGGATCCGGCCAAGGCACCGGGGACCCTCCTCCTCCTGCTCCTGGGGGCCCTGGCCCTGACCCAGGCCCGGGCGGGTGAGTGCGGGGTCGGGGGGCGCTGCCCCCGGACAGGAGCAAGTGACCTTCAGGGGCGGGGGGAGCGGACCCCGGGAGAAACGTCCCCTTACGCCGACCCCCGCCCCTTTTCTGTCCCCCCAGGCCCCCACTCCCTCAGGTATTTCAGCACCATCGTGTCCCGACCCGAGCGCGGGGACACCCACTACCTCGCCGTGGGCTACGTGGACGACACGCAGCGCGCGCGTCTCGATAGCGACCCGGAGAGTCCGAGGTTGGAGCCGCGGGCGCCGTGGGTGAGGCAGAAGGGGCCCGAGTACTGGGGGGAGCAGACGCGGAAGGCCAAGGGGAACGCGCAGGATTTCCGGGTGGAACTGCGAACCCTGCGCGGCTACTACAACCACAGCGAGGCCGGTGAGCCACGTGGGGCCAGGAGTTCACGCACGACCGGGATCCGCAGGACGGGCCGGGGTCATCCTGAGTCTCGAGTGCCCACTGCACCCCGAAGCCGCGGGACCGGGGACTCCTGACTCGGGAGCGCGGGAGGGACTTTACCTGGGTTTCGTTTTCTGATTAGACCTGACTAATCAGCACCGGGGGCTGACCGCGGGGGCGGGGCCAGGGTCTCACACCCTCCAGATGATATACGGCTGCGACGTGGGCCCCGACGGGCGTCTCCTCCGCGGGAACGGTCAATACGCCTACGACGGCGCCGACTACATCGCCCTCAACGAGGACCTGCGCTCCTGGACGGCGGCGGACACGGCGGCGCAGATCACGCAGCGCAAGTTCGAGGAGGAGGTTGCGCAGTTTGAGAAAGCCTACCTGGAGGACAAGTGTGTGAAGTGGCTGCAGAGATTCCTGGAGAGGGGGAAGGAGACGCTGCTGCGCACAGGTACAGGGGCCCGGGGCGCCTCCCCGATCTCCTCGGGCTGGGCTGCGCCCCCACCTGCGTCCACGGGGAGGGGGAAATCCAGTAGGTGCAGGAACACTCTCCTGCCTGGGGGCCAGGGGCGGGGTCGGCCCAGGTGTCCAGACCCTGAACCCTTAGTGACTCGCAGAGGCCCCGCCCTCTGTCAGGACAGTGGAGGGTCCAGCCTCCCCCGGGATGGAGGAGACCATCCCTGAAGCACCTGGGCAGCAGGTCAGCCTTGGGGACCACCGGGACATTCTCAGGCCTTGTTCCTGCAGCTTTTCTGAGCCCCTCAGCCTCCACTAGGTCAGGTCTAGAGGTCCCTGTTCACATCACACACCTGGGGCCTCCTGCACTAGATGGTCTCACCTGACCCCAGAATTTCCAAGAATAGGACTTATCCCGGAACCCCGAGTCCAGGTTGGTGTGTGGGGCTTCCACTGCCCACCAAGACTGTCCAGTCCATTCCTGGTGGTCACATGAGTGCTGCTAGAATGGCCAGGAGAGAAATGGAAAGTTCCTGAAGTTTCTGATCTTCCCGCAGATCCCCCAAAGATGCATGTGACCTGCCACCGCTTCTCTGACCGTGGGGTCACCCTGAGGTGCTGGGCCCTGGACTTCTACCCAGCGGAGATCATGCTGACCTGGCAGCGGGATGGGGAGAACCAGACCCAGGACATGGAATTTGTGGAGACCAGGCCTGCGGGGGACAGAACCTTCCAGAAGTGGGCGGCTGTGGTGGTGCCTTCTGGGGAGGAAGAGAGATACACGTGCCAGGTGTTGCATGAGGGGCTGCCCTAGCCCCTCACCCTGAGATGGAGTAAGTGGAATGAGGTTGGGGCCTCTTCTAGGGAAGCAGGAGCCCTTCTGAGCTCCTCCAGTTGGGTCAGGGCTGAGCCTGGGGTCAGGGCCCCTAACCTTCCCCCCTTCTCAGAGCCGCCTTCACAACCCCGATCCTCATCGTGGGAATCGTGGTTGCTCTGGTCATCCTACAAGTGTCCGTGGTGGCTGGAGTTCTGATCTGGAGGAGGAGGAGCTCAGGTAGGGGAGGGGCAGGTCTGAGGTTTCTTGTCCCAGGGAGGTTTCCAGCCCGGGTAGCAGTGTGCCCTGCCCCTTCCTGGTACCGTGAATCCCCTCCTCACACACTTGCCCATCCAGTCTGGGCCTGTTACTACACTTACTTTATAAACCCGTGAGAGAAGTAGGACAATGTCCCCAGTGATGATGTGGATGCCCCTCTTCCCAGCAGTCAGAGGGAAGGGGCTGCTGAGGACAGACCTCCAGGAAGGCAGAAGGTCCAGCCCCATCCCACCTCGTGTTTCCTGATCCTACCCCGGGTCTGCAGTCACACTTCTGGAAACTTCTCTGGATCCAGGACTAGTTCTCAGGACCTCATGTCCTGGACTCACTGGTTGTTTCTCCACAGGTGGAACAGGAGGGAGCTACGCTCAGGCTGCTTCTTAGTGGGGGATGGAGGGGGACATGGTGTGGAGGGTCAAGGCTGAACTGAGGCTTTGGGGAGTGTAGATGGAGCCCACGGGCAGCTCACCCATCACTCCTTGACTCACAACTCCCTGTGGCTCTGACCAGACCCTGTGTTTGTTCCTTTCCAGCCAGCAACAGTGCCCAGGGCTCTGATGTGTCCCTCAAGGCTTCTAGAGGTGAGACCCTGGGGGTCTGAAAGGGGAGAGGGGCTGGTCTGAGAGGACATGCCTGGGTCCTGGGGATTACTTGGACGTGGACATGAGGGCTGTAGAGGGCTGGTCATGATGTCAGCATTTACAGAGATGACCTGAACGTGTTCTTGATTGTTTTCTTCTGTAGTGTGACAAAGCTGCCTCGTGGGGGACAGAGAGATTCCAGAGCTGTTCACGCCCCTCATGTGACCTCAAGACCCCCTTCCTTTGGGATGTGAAGACTTTCCTTCCTCACCTGGCATCTGTGTGTCTGCTTTCCTGTTGTACCCTGGAGGATGGGGAGGTAGCTCGCCCCTGCCCCACGTCCCCCACACTGACCTGTGTTCCCTGCCCTGACCGTCTGTCCTGCTCAGGAGAGCTGGGTGTGGAGCGTCCACAGCCCTGTCTTACTTCACAGTGCCCTGAGCTGCCCCTTCCTGCTTCCCTTGAGAATGAGAACCTGTATGATTTTGCTTTTATGAATTCTTACTCTTGGGTGGGATTGAGGAATCATTTGAAGGAGAGGAAGATTCTTTTAAAAAAAGAGGAAATAAAATACTCTGAGAACCTTCCAGAACCCATATGTCTGCTGTGCTGAGTGCTGCTGTGAGGAGCCGAGGGTGGACAGGCCTGTGTTCAGTCAGGGCTCCATCCACATGGGCTTCACAGTGAGGAGGATCGATGTTTCGACTTTATTTATCTCCTAGATGTTTGGTCTTTCTCTGCCACCTGCCCTCCCTCTCTGCCCTTACCCAGCTCCCCTGACCCCAATGCTGGCTGCAGCCCAAGCCCCTGGATTTGTAGAGCAGACCCTAGTGTAGACCCACAGGTGGCAATGGGGTCCATGGAGGATGGAAAGTGAGAACAGATGTCAATTCCTGGAGCCGGAGTCAACCTGGAACTTTAACTAGTACAGTGATGGCACTTGGGTTTGTCTGGAAAAGTGGGTGACCAATAAATGACATTTTTCATCTCATTCCCTTTTAATCTGTTATGGATATACCTTTTGTCTCTGTCAGTTTATCTTCACAAATAATAAGATGGGCATTGCTGGATGGATAAGTGATTTCTGAAAACATCTCTCCCTGTCTTTTATTCTTAGTAGGATTAAAAAAACCCATTTCTATAAGACTTCAGAGGATCACGTGTACACTGGCATTTCATAGAACTTTTATAGTTCCTTGTCCATGCACATATTTCTGTTGAGAGGATCCATGACCTTAATAGTTTTATGCAACCCCTATTAGAGTCTAATATAGCCCCCAGGTTTAGACACTTTGCTACTCCAAGTCTGGTCATGAGCAGCTGCTCAACTAACATTTTAGTAGACCCAAGGACATGATGTAAACACTCCTCCATTGCTTGCACGTCTCCACTCTGGGACACGATAAGATAGAGGCTTCCTTGTTGCTCTTAGTCTCAGTTTCCATCTGGATCTCACTGTGGTTGATAAATAGTCCTCAGAGCAGCACTAGCCCCTGACCACCCTGAGGAGCGTTGGTGGAGATGGACCATGTTCCAGCACCTGCCCTGGTGTCCAACACCAGGCAGGAATTAATGGGTAGTTAAGGGAATTCCATTTTCAGTTTTATGGTAGGGGTGCTTTTAAGACTTTCTCTTTTACTGAAGAGAACTAAAAATAATGGGTGAAATATAGGAACATCAAATTGGTATTTAAAAAAAGAACAATCATTCAGTCCAAATATTCACATGGCAAGGCATCTAGAGAGAAATTGCTTTCATCCCATGATCATGTGTCAAATCTGAAAATTGTATCTTTAATTTCCTGGGCTTACACGCTGAAATAGACAGGAGCTGATACCAAACCTTGTTCTTGTGGGGAGTGAAGTAGGAGTCAGTCCACCACCCTGGAAATCTAGGAAGCCAAAGGTTCATAGCCTCAGAATAAGGGAGGAACAAAAGAAATCTGTCTCATCCCCCAAAGAAGAGTGTTCTGAGGAAACCTGCCTTTTAGCCAAGGGTGGGGGCTGAGTGGTGAGAAGGACAAAGAACTGTTTCTGAGAAATTGTGACCACCCGCCAGCCCTCTTGTGGTTTGTTGTCCAAATGTGCCTCACCTGTGGAAAAAATAACTTCAAGCCATGGATTTAATGTGTAACGTCCTGGATTTGTGGTGATCTGAAAACTGGGAGAAGGAATCAAGAGTCTCTAGAGAATTCCATGTTAAACTATGTGTCAAAGATTTTACATGATTTCGCAAGAAAGAAGTATAGCTCATGGCAAGAAATATGTAAATGCTAATAGAAAAAATCAACATGCTCAAGAATCAGAAAGGATAAAAAATAAAGGCTCAGAAAACTCCAATATTGGAATTATGAGTTGCAGAGTATAACATAACTCATAATATTTTGTGTAAAGAAGAAAATGCTGAGGTGGGGCAAGATGGTGTCTGAGTGAGTGCGCCTTATAGTCTCTCCTGCAAAGAAGTGACTGGGCAGCGTTGGAAATTTTTCTGGACCAGGCTGTCTCGGGGTTTTGCAGGGCAGGAGGTGTATGGACATCGATTTGGTGGGACGGTGACAGAGAAGATTCGTGTAAAAGGTACAATTTAGGGTCTCTTTCACAGAGATTGGGGCTGCGCACAGGATGCTTCCCCCTTGGGCGGGTGGCATGGCAGCGGCCATTCCTGGAGACTCTGCTGTGCTGGGGAATTCATAAACCCTGAACGGGCTATTTAGGGGCTTGTAGGGCAGGAGGTGTTTGGAAACCGACTTGGTGAGACAGGGACAGAGGAATTTTTTGTGAGACGTGAAATTTTGGGTTTCTGACATGGAGATCAGTGCTTCTGGCTAGAGCCCCACCCCTAGGGCTGGCTGCCAATCTGCGGCCCTCCTTAAATTGTTTGCAATATAGAGGCGCCCCCAGCAGGCTGTTTCTGGGCTTGCAGGGTGGGAGGTGTCCTGAAGTTGGCTTGGTGAGAAAGGGACAGAAGAGACTCTTGTGAGGGGGAATTTTGGGTTTCTGACACAGAGGTCAGAGTTTGCAGATGTGACCCGCCCCCCTTGAGCTGGAACCCAGCTGTGGGGATCCCTGAAGGCTGTGTTGCACTGTGGTGCTCCCAGGCTCCCTGTTAACTGGATTCCAGGTTCCCAGGTCTGTGTTCCCTAAACCCTGGTGGCCCACACCCCAGAGACTCACACCTCTTGAGTCTGCAATATAACAGACTTCCCATCCCTGAATCTGCCACGCCCTGAGGGCCATCTGAGGTCCCTGATTGTCCTAGCCCTCGCGTTTGCATTTTTTCTCTTTTCTTTTCTTTCCTTTTTCTCTTTTCTCTTTTTTTTTTTTTTTATTGTCTTGGTTGCTAATATTGCATTATCTCCTATTCTTTTCTCCCATTGTATCCCCCAAGGTCTTTTTTCATTTATTTAGGGTTTTTAATTCTTTTTTTCTTTTCTTTTTTGCTTGTTTCCCTCCCCTTCCTTGTCCACCCCCTCTTTTTTTTTTCTTCTCTTTTTTTCTTTTCTCTCTTATTCTTCTTATTTTTTTTTATCATAATTATACAATAGGTGCTGCAGGAAATACCTCACATTGGCTGGTTTCCTCATCCTCCATTTCCTCCCTTCTGTGTGAATTGATTTTTGTCACCGACCCTATCCCCTTACCCCACATCTTGATATCCTCCATCATCTACTGTCTCTCCTATATTTCACCTCCCTTTCTTTGGTCCTGAAATTGTCTAACTTTTAATTTCTAATACCTTTGTTTTGTTTACTGTCTTTTATCCACTCTTGATACTATTGTCTTTCTTTTCTCTTTCCCTCTCTCATGAAAACACTGACTTTTTAATTCCTACTATATTCCTCCCATATTCACTCAACTACCTCATTATTGGTACTATACTTACTGCTATAACTCTACACAACTTACATGAAACTAATATCCATTCTCCCAGATCTCATATTGTTGCTCTGTTAACATTTATTACCAATAACAATTTACACATTTTCCTTTCTTACACAATTGCCTTTCCCTGGTCCTAATATTTTCCTTCAAAGTGAACTCAGCCAGCAATAAGAAATTAGAATAGAAGAACAAAGTGGCAAAGAGAAGATATAACACTTACACAAGAACAACAGCTAATTAATCCCCAAGACTAGACAAAGAAGCTAAGGAACTGATTAAACCCATCAAGATAAAATGATGACCAGAGAGCAACAAAAAACTACAAACCAAACCAATAATCAGAAAAACATGGCTGAATCCAATGAACAAACTAAAAACCAGGAAGGGGAGCAGAACTTCACACAAGTAATTAAAGATCTCAGAACATATATTAGAGACAAACTTAATGAAGTAAAGGAAGAGTTTAACAATATGAAGAAAATGCTTGAAGAGAAAATTGCAGACATATGCAAAAAGATAACAGATATGATGGGAATAGACATCACAGTTCAAGATATCAAAAATACACTCGCAGCAAATAGCAGCAGATTAGAAGAGGCAGAGGAGAGAATTAGCGATGTGGAAGACAATACATCGGAAATCAAACAGATAGTAGAATTGATCAATAAAAAGATAGAAAAAATACAGCTAGGACTTAGGGACCTGAGACAATGCAAAATGCACAAACATATGTATTATAGGCATCCCAGAAGGAGAAGAAAAGGGAAAGAGTTCAAAAGGGGTGTTGCAGGAAATAATGGCTGAAAACTTCCCAAATCTACTGAGAGAGACAGATGTACATATCGAGGAAGCACAATGCACCACAAACATCATAAGCCCCAAAAGGCCTACCCCAAGATATATACTTGTCAAATTATCCAATGCTCAAGGCAAAGAGAAAATTCTAAAAGCAGCAAGAGAAAAGAAAACCATCACATACAAGGGAGGCTCCATAAGATTAGGTGCTGATTTCTCATCTGAAACCATGGAGGCAAGAAGACAGTAGTAGTTATAGTCAAGGTACTAAAAGAAAAAAAAAATTCCAACAAAGAATACTCTACCCAGCTAAACTAGCATTAAAAAATGATGGAGATTTTAAAATATTCACAGATAAACAGAAATTGAAAGAGTATGCCAAGAAACCTCCCCTTCAAGAAATACTAAAGAGAGTTCTGCAGGAAGAAAGGAAAAAACAGGACAGGCAGAGTTGTAAAAGAGTGTAAGAGCAAGAAAAAGGACAAAAAGAGAAGAAAAAAACAAACAAAATATGACAAACACAAGTCCAATAAAAATATGACTAACATAAATAATTCCTTGAAAGTAATAACACTGAATGTCAATGGATTAAACTCACCTATCAAAAGATTCAGACTGGGACATTGGATAAGGAAATATGACCCATCTATATGCTGTCTATAAGAAACACATCTTAGACCCAGAGATTCATGGAGGCTGAAATGGAATGGTTGGAAAATAATCTTACAAGCAAACAATAACAAAAAAAAAAGGTAGGACTAGCTATATTAATATCAGACAAAATAGACTTTAACTGCAAAACAATTGTGAGAGATAAAGAAGGATACTACATATTAGGGAAAGGGGCAATCCCTCTATAAGAACAAACAATCATAAATATTTATGCTTCTAACAAGGGCGCCTTCAAATACCTAAGGCAAACACTGGAAAAACTAAGTGAAAGAACAGATACATCTACAATTATAGTGGGAGATTTTAATACACCACTATCAACTTTGGACAGAACATCTCAAAAGAGAATCACTAAAGAAACAAAATATTTGAACAGTATATTAGAGGAGCTGGATCTAATAGATATATACAAATCATTACACCCAAACACAGCAGGATATACATTTTTCTCAAGTGCACATGGATCATTCTCCAAGATAGACCATATGCTAGGCCACAAAGAAAGGCTTAATGAATTCAGAAATATCGGAATCATACAAAATAATCTCTCTGACCACAGTGGAGTGAAGCTGGAAATCTGCAAGGGCCAGAGGCCCAGATTTCACCCAAAATATGGAAATTAAACAGCACACTCTTAGAAAAACAGTGGGTCAGAGAGGGAATCTCAAAAGAAATTAATAACTACCTTGAAACAAATGAAATTATAACAAAACATACCAAACTTATGTGATGCAGCAAAAGCAGTACTGAGAGGGAAAATTATAGCCATAAACTCATACATCAAAAAAGAAGAAAGAGCAAAAATTGAAGAACTAACTGCACATTTGGAGGAATTAGTAAAAAAACAAAAAGTAACAACGAAGGAAGAAGAAAGAAAGAAATATCAAAGAAAAAATCACAAGTAAATGAAATAGAAAATAAGAAAGCACTTAAAAAGATTAACAAGACCAAGAGCTGGTTCTTTGAGAAGATCAATAAAATTGACAAACCCTTAGATTAACAAAGGAAAAAAGAGAGAAGATGCAAATACACAAAATAAGAAATGAGAAAGAAGATATCACCACTGACCCCACAGAAATAAAGACTATCATAAGAGGATACTTTGAAAAACTGTATTCCAACAAAAATGACAATTCTGAGGAAATGGACAAATTCCTAGAAACACATAAGCAGCCTATATTGACAAAAGAAGAAATTGATGATCTCAACAAACCAATCACAAGTAAAGAGGTAGAATCAGTCATTAAAAACCTCCCAACTAAGAAGAGCCCAGGGCAGACGGCTTCACAGGTGAATTCAACAAAACATTTCGGAAAGAACTAACACCAATTCTGCTGAAGCTTTCAAAAATTGAAACAGAAGGAACATTGCCTAACTCATTCTATGATGCCAAAATTATCCTAGTACCAAAGCCAAATAAAGACACCAAAAGAAAGGAAAATTACAGACCAATTTCTCTAGTGAAACTAGACGCAAAAATACTCAACAAAATACTTGCTAATCATATTCAGCAACACATTAAATGAATTATACACCACGACCAAATGGGATTCATTCCAGGTATGCAAGGGTGGTTCAACATAAGAAAATCAATCAATGTAATACACCATATAAACAGATTGAAGGAAAAAATTACATGATTATATCTATAGATGCAGAAAAAGCATTTGAGAGCATGCTTTCTTCATAAAAACACTCCAAAAGATCGGAATACAAGGAAATTTTTTGAACATGATAAAGAGTATATATGAAAAACCCACAGCCAACATAGTTTACAATGGAGAAATCCTAAAATTCTTCCCTCTAAAGTCAGGAACAAGACAAGGATGCCCACTCTCTCCCCTTCTATTTAACATTGTCTTAGAAGTACTTGCTCGAGCACTGAAACAAGAACCAGATATAAAAGGCATTCAAATTGGAAAGGAAGAAGTCAAAATATCATTATTTGCAGATGACATGATCCTATACATAGAAAACCCTGAAAGGTCTACAACAAACCTTCTAGAACTCATAAATGAGTTTAGTAAAAATGCAGGTTATAAGATCAATGTGCAAAAAATCACTAGCATTTCTGTACACCAATAGTGAGCAAGCTCAGGAGGAAATCAAGAAACAAATACCATTCACAATAGTCAATAAAAAAATCAAATACCTAGGAACAAATTTAACTGAAGATGTAAAAAACTTACACACCAAGAACTATACAAGACTGTTCAAGGAAATAAAAGAAGACCTAAATAAATGGAAGAATATTCCCTGTTCATGGATGGGAAGACTAAATATTATTAAGATGTCTAGCCTACCAAAACTGATCTACACATTCAATGAAATCCCAATAAAAATCAACACAGCATTTTTTAAGGAACTAGAAAAACTAACTGTGAAACTTATTGGAAAGGAAAGAGGCCCCGAATAGCCAAAGACATTTTGAAAAAGAAAAACGAATTTGGAGGAATCACACTACCTGACTTCAAAACATACTACAAAGCTACAGTAGTGAAAACAGCATGGTATTGGCATAAGGAGAGACACACAGACCAATGGAATTGAATTGAAAGTTCTGATATAGAACCTCACATATATAGCCATATAATATTCGATAAAGCCACCAAACCCTCTTAACTGGAGAGAATGGCCTATTCAACAAATGGTACCTGGAGAACTGGATATCCATATGTAGAAGAATGAAAGAGGATTACCATCTCACACCTTATACAAAGATCAACTCAAGATGGATCAAAGACCTAAATATAAGAGCCAAGACCATAAAGACCTTCGAAAGCAGTGTAGGGAAACATCTACAAGACCTTGTAATGGGAAATGGCTTCATGAACATTACACCAAAAGCACGAGCAGCAAAAGAACAAATAGATAAATGGGACTTCCTCAAAATTAAAGACTTCTACACCTCAAAGGCACTTGTCAAGAAAGTAAAAAGGGAACCTACACAACGGGAGAAAATATTTGGCAACCATATATCGGATACGAGACTTATAACTTGCATATATAAAGACCTCCTCTATCTTGAAAATAGAAAGATAAACAACCCATTTAAAAGATGGGAAAAAGATTTAAACAGACACTTCTCCAAAGAAGTAATACAAATGGCTAAAAAGCACATGAAAAAATGCTCCAAATCTTTAGCTATCAGGGAAATGCAAATCAAAACAACAATGAGATACCATCTTACTCCCATAAGATTGGCAGCTAAGAAAAAAACAGAAGGATACAAATGCTGGAAAGGATGTGAAGAAATAAGAACACTCATCCACTGCCGGTGGGAATACAGAAGGATCCAACCATTCTGGAAGACAGTTTGGTGGTTTCTCAAAAAACTAACCATAGATTTGCCATATGACCCAGCAATTCCACTGCTGGGTATATACCCAGCAGAACTGAAGGCAGGGACACAAACCGATATACATATACCAATGTTCATAGCAGCATTGCTCACTATCGCCAAAAGTTGGAATAAATCCAAATGCCCATCAACAGATGAGTGGATCAATAAAATGTGGTACATACATACAATGGAATACTACTCGTCTTTAAGAACAAATACACTACAAACACACGTGATAACATGGATGAATCTTGAGAACCTTATGTTGAGTGAAGCAACCCAGGCATTGAAGGACAAATACTACATGACCTCAATGATATGAAATAATCAAGCTGTTTCAGAGAGCTAGAGACTGGAAGATAGGCTTATAGGAAATCGGGGTGTATAGGAAGGATGTAAGCTGACATCTACATGGGTGAAATCTATGATAAGCTGGAGATAAGTATGTGTACAAGGAAGGGATAAAATAGGGGCATAGGGTTATCTTTGGGTGGGGCTTTTGGGGTTTGAGGGGGGCTAGGGATGGTCAGATGAGTAATATGGCCCAAGAAATTGGGGGGAGGGTGGGGCAACACATGAACATAGGAGATTGTCTGGTGTTGGTTGAGAGTATAATGCTGAGAAAACCTTTTCAAAACATAATTAGGAAAGTTACCTGTTTAAGATACTTAAAGGGAATAATCTGACACAGAACAGACTCCTAGGAAACATTTGAATGCTCATTTTGCCAGAGTGGGTTATACCATTGGGTAGAGACCCATAAAATGAAAGTGAAGGTAAACCCACAATCTGGGGAGGACTAATGTCATCAAATAGAGGGAACTGTTTATCTCAAGAGAAATGGTGGCTCCCAGGGCATTAGGGCAGTTGAGCGAGTCAAGCCCTCAACAATGTTGCAAGTATCTCTGAACATGGCTCCTCAAGAAATGAAGATTGACTGTCACTGTGGGCCCCAAGGGGAGGGGGAACTAGATATTGAATAGATGGAACCAAAGTAAATGTGAAGGCAAAAGAAGTGTTTCACAAGAGTACACAAGGATGGATATAAAACATGTAATATTACACCAAAAACATATAGGGGATGACAGACTAATAATGTAAACCATAATGTGAAACATAGGATAACTAAAAAATTTAGAAAACTGTATAGCCTAAAGTATAAACCACAATGTAAACACAAATGTTACCTTGTTTGAAAGCTATTGTCTCAATATCTGTACATCAGTGTCAGTAAATATGATATGAATAAGTTAAAAGATTATTGCTGTGGAAGGGAAAAGGTTTTATAATGGATATATGGAGTACTGTATATTGTATATATGAATTACTGTGATCTAAGGTTCTTGTGAAGAGAGCTCAATAATTAGGGAAAAAAGAAAAGAAAAAGTTAGGATGTAGAATTTTTCCAAATCAATATGTATTCTGTATCTAACCTTTAAACTCATTGCTATATTTCATTTTACTATTAAGGGAGCCTGACAT
This sequence comes from Dasypus novemcinctus, assembly GCF_030445035.2. Classification (NCBI taxonomy): domain Eukaryota; kingdom Metazoa; phylum Chordata; class Mammalia; order Cingulata; family Dasypodidae; genus Dasypus; species Dasypus novemcinctus. The sequence continues at coordinate 66,664,123 of NC_080694.1, forward strand.
CATATTGGGCTTCACTTTTAAGGACCGTTTGGATCACAGAGTGGTTCAACAATGGCAGTGGAGGAATACTGGTATGGGGTGTTATTGACAGGGGACATATGGTTGACAGGGAGTTATAAAGGGCATGTGTCCAGGGTGCATGGAAATGTTTGGATATACTCATAGTGGAAACAATTAAAAACAACAGTTGGGGGGTAATGGGTTCCTGGCTGGGGGGGGGGGGCGTTCTGTCGTGGTCCCTAGGGGAGCAGCGGCAGTCCCACAGGTGCAACGGCAAGGACCAGGAAGGAATGAGGGTCCAACAGTGACCCCCTAATACTAATGACTATGCTTATGGGCCTATACACTGGAAATAAGAGCAAGGCCTAGAGCAGCACTGTGCCTAAGAGTTCCCTACTGACAGCCTCTATGTTACTCAAATATGGCCAGTCTCAAAGCCAAACTCAGCATGTAAATGCAATGCCTTCCCCCCAGTGTGGGACATGACACCAGGGATGAGCCTCCCTGGCACCTAGGGATCACTACCAAGTACCAGCTGATGACGTAACTAGAAAATGACCTTCAATTAAAGGTTCAACGTGGACCAGCAGAATATCCCTGTCTACATATAATAACAGGAGTTAAAAATGCTGTTTGACCTAAAGTTAGTGGGAAATGGAAAGAACAAATGAGTTTATATGGCTATGAGTCTTTAAAAAAAGAGTCTGGAAGTTGTCAGAAGGATTGCCCTTATGCACACCTGAGCAGAGTCTCAGAGACAGATAAAGTAGATACAACCCCAGGTATTGGTTCTTTTGAGGGCTAAAGAGACCCACAGTTTCTATGGTCATGGCAGATGGAGTTAATTGCCATGTCACTTGGTCCTTCTTTGGAGTTGGTGTTTCTGCGTGATGGAGGTGGACTCAGATGTGATCTCTTCTCACAAGCCTTTCATGCTACTTTACTGGAATTGTAGTTGGTGCTGGGGTTTAAGATATATCTAGGGGATTTGAATCTCTGGTCTGACAATATGATAGCCAGGCCCTGAGCCTCAACAGACTTCAGCTCCTACACTCTGATTTATTGGACTTACCCAACTCAGCTAACATGGAGTTGAAGAATGTCAACCACCACACCATGGAGCCTAGAGTGCCTACAACTGAAAGCAGGAGAACTGCATCCAGTATTCATGTGGAATCTAAGACCCCTCTTGACATAGATGTGGAGGGGACACAACCAAGCCAAGGTCCACAGGAAGGAGGAATACAGTAAGGATTAGAGTGGACTTAATGATATTCTATTCATGAACTGTTGTGGTTAATAATCGAGAAAATGTGGCATTGGTGTGGAAAAAGTGGCCATGATGGCTGCTGGGTGTGGGGAATAGGAGGAAGAGATGAGATGTGGAGGCATTTTTGGGACTTGGAGATGTCCTGAGTGGTGCTGCAGGGACAATTGCCGGACATTTTATGTCTTCCAATGGCCTACTGGATGGAACGTAGGAGAGTGTTGGCTATGGTGTGGACCACAGGCCATGGGGTGCAGTGATGCCCAGAGATGTACTCACCAGATGCAATGGATGTGTCATGATGATGGGGGAGAGTGTTATTGTGGGGGGAGTGGTGGGGTGGGGGCATTGGAGGTCAATGGGGACCTCATATTTTTTTAATGTAATATTTTTTTAAAAATGAATAAATAAAATTAAATTTTAAAAATGTGACTGTGGCCTAGTAGAAGCTGATAGATTTAAGCTGCTGGAAGAGGAGGAAAACATGAGAACATTGGTGTTCTGTTTTGTTTCCATACTGATTCTGGTTGGGCCTATTTAGCCAAATTAATATAATTAGTACAAAATTTTTAATCAAGTTGTTAAAAGGTTTTTTGGTTTTGAATCAATAGCTTACTCCTGAACTTCAAGTCTTAGTGTAGTCTTAAAGAGTAGTAATCCAAAAGATGTGTGTTAACTCTCTGTCTAAACTGCTAAATAAGAGCTTAACTACATTTATGCTGTTCAAGTTGTCCTAACTGGTTGCTGATTACTAATAAAAGTGTTTCCAAGAGCAAGCTTGCATGTTACAGGCAACATGATTCCAGAAGAAATCTTAAAAGCAGTAAAATCTAAGATGTGAAATGATGGAGAACTTAAAAACAGCTATACCAGAAAAGTAAGAATTATGAGTCAAATTGTAAACTTCTTGTTTCTGTTGGTGTGTTGTAATTGTTTCATGTTTGTCTATTTGTTCAATGCCCATATATATTTTGATACCTCCAGATGGTAATATAAATCAATAAATAAAAATTTCTAAAGAGCTCTATTCAAATGGCCAAGACTTAAATAAGCGCTTATATTAATACATAAATTTAAGTGTTAATAAGATCTCTACCATGATAAAAACTGTAAGTCTTGATTAACAAAATTACTGTAGGTCTCTTCATAAAGAATAGTTCTTGCCTAAATTGAAATGAATAGTTTATTTTTCTTCACAGGATAAAATGAAGGATGTAAAACTTAAGTGAACATTAAAGAAGGTAAAAATTTTGTGGGAGTACTGACTGGAATTTAGTAAGTTTGTTCAAAAAAGTGTGTTTTGCCCTAAAATAAGATGGCTCATTTTCATAAAATCAGAAGGAACATATGCAGGATGGAGCTTGAATGCCTGTGGCAAGTTGTAGAAGGTGTTGTGGTAACATTAAGTAAGGGAATGTATTCTGTGAAGGTGAAATTTGTCTTAAAATAATATAATTTTAGTCTATATGGTTATAAATAATTATAAGAAGTTTGTAGAAGCATTGTTTGAATTAAAGTATTTACATGGCTAATTCCAAGAAGTCGTTATGAAACAAAAACTAAATTGATAATAATAACAAAAGTAATTGTATAACAGGAAAACTTGTTGGCAGCTGCCTCCCCTGCCAACTTGTTTCTAAAAGACTATTTCTAGTATTGCATGCTACTAAGTATTTGAAATAAAGAAAAGTTGTATTTGCATATAGCCAAACTGAATAATTATTTTGACAAGTTTGTTTAGTGTTGATGGTAATTGTATGTTGTAGTTTGCTTGGAAAACTAGTATGTTCCAAGTTTGCTTGGAAACAGTTTCCAAAGTCATTTTGGTAACTTATGTATGCTGGGTGTATAGAATGTGTTTTTATTATCACAGAAACAGAAAATAACTTTGTCCTAAAATAAAATGATTGGTTATTAAGAAAGAGTAAAGTGTGGGACAAATCTTGAATGAATACTGAAAATGTAGAAGGTTCATGAAAAGGAATTTTTATGGTTAAAGTTGAGTAAAGGGAAGCATACTTGGCCCAATGGATAGGGCATCCACCTACCACATGGGAGGTCCACGGTTCAAACCCTGGGCTTCCTTGACCCATGTGGAGCTGGCCCATGCACAATGCTGATGCACACAAAGAATGCCCTGCCACGCAGGAGTGTTCCCCATTTAGGGAAGCCCCATGTGCAAGGAGTGCACCCTGTAAGGAGAGCTACCCAGTGTGAAAGAAAGTGCAGCCTGCCCAAGAATGGCACCAGACATTCAGAGAGCTGACACAAGATGACACAACAAAAAGAAACACAGATTCCCGCTGATAAGGATAGAAGTGGTCACAGAAGAACACACAGCAAACAGACACAGAGAGAAGACAACTGGGGAGAAGGGGAGAGAAATAAATAAATAATAAATCTTTTTAAAAAGCTGAGTAAGATTTGATGGGTCTACCTATAAATTTTAAAAGCTTTAGTATCAAATAGTATATTTATGCAAAGTTAAAATTTTGTTCTTTCTCAAAGTTTCTCAAGTTATTAGTCTGTTTTAGTAAAACTTTATAAAGAGTTCTGAATAATCAATATACAAAGAAAGTCTGTTTTATCAAAATAGCTTCTTGTACTTTAACCTTATTGTTTCCTTTTTAAAGAAGCAAGTCTCATTAAAAAAAAAAAAAACATAATGTTCAAACCTGCTTTCTTAACATCAGATCCTGGGAAGTATCATTTTATTTCAAACTATTGCAAAAGATTTGTTCTTTTGCCTTAAAAAAGTTAATATAATAAAATAGTTAAGTTCCTTTAATATGTTATAAGTTAAATGGAAAGTGTTTAAATGTGTTATAAAATTAAAAGGATCCTTTAACCCTCTGTTAATTAAAGTTGTATGAATCAAAACTTCATATGAATACTTAAAGAGTGCATAAAATTCCTGGAAATTTACCAATGTTTCAGCATAATATTAGACAAAAATATAATGTTGTTAATCATGTTTGTAATTATTTAATAGTATGTGTCACAGAAACAACCTCTTATCATAAATTAAAGTAACACAATTGTAGTATGCAGCAGCCCCAAATATTGCTAATTTGTTGCAAAAAATTAGTATCCAACTGTGTTTCTATCACTTTGTTTTAAAACTTGCTAAGACTTTCTTTAGTATTTCCTTAGGCAAGTCAAGCCAGCTTGCATTCTTCTACCTGTAGAAAAGTCAACAACAGACTTTTGCAGTGCTTCCCCAAGGCTGTGTGCATAGCCCAACCATCTGCCCTGGCCTGGTGGCAAAGAATCTGGCTGCATAGAAGAAATCTGTGGTTGAAACCCTACTGTGGACATTACCTTAACCAGTAATCCTTTTTTCAAAATTAAAAGAAACATCAGAGACAATACTATCTTATCTTAAGAGCCTGATATAGGCAAACAATTGGAACAGGCTCCAAGGTCCCTGCTGCTCTATCAAATTCTTAAATGTTGTTTAGTTGGGTAAGACAAAACTATACCCTCTGCTGTAATTGATAAAGTACAATGTTTTCTCATGTTAATGGATTTTGTAATATTGTTGGAATACTAAAAATCTTTCATGCCTCATTTAGCTCAAATATTAAAACCATTGTATGTATTAAATAGGATAGGTCCTTCATGGAAGTAGGAGGACCTCCAGCAGGCTGCTTTAAAAACTAAAAAAAAATTTAAAAAAAGAGGGAGAAGGTGGACATTGACTTAGCCTGTGAATTGGATGGGGCCAGCACCTATATTGGCTTTGGTTGGGTTTGTGGCAAAGGCAGCATTCTAAACAAGTACCCCTTTGGTTTTAGTCACAACTCTGAGAAGGGGCCAAAAATACAATATAAAAAAAGCAATTGTGTACAGCATAAGAAGCTCTGCTGAACATGAATGGCTTACCCCAATAGTGTCTGGTCACTCTGAAGACTGCCATCCCTATCTAGGGGTGGATTGCAAATACTAAAAACAAGACAGAAACAATGGACTGTTGTGACTCACCGTATGGTGGAGAGATTTATGGAAGAATATCTGAGAAACCTGCCGGCAGTGACAGGTAACTATCACATCCCTGCCCACTCTTCTAACACCTCTCTTAGGACTATTGAGGCAGATGCCTTCATGAAGATCCAGAACCATACCATGGAGACCTGAGAAGAAGCAGAGCAGCTCCACCAAATAGGCAAACATCATGAGCACCAAACCTTGTGGTGACTAGCCCAACAGTTCTGTCTGCCTGTTACCCACCAACAGCTCATGGACATCACCCATGAGTGTCCTTCATGCTCACTCCAATGACTATGACATTGGTCCCCTTCTGATCTTGGGGGGGTAAGATATGCTTTCACTGCTACAGATATTGTATCAGGACTCTTACAACGAAGCAGTTATTATTTTCTAACTAGAAAATAAATCCACACAATAGTCTAAGTTTAAATTCAATGTTGAGTTGAAGCCCCAGGTCCAATAAAGATGCTAACAGTTGTTGGAAACTGAGGCACAGTGATCTCACAAGGAGAGATGAGCTGTTTCCATGATTACGCTTGCAACCTTGGGAATGCAGTAATTAAGAGTTCCCGGCAAACAAGATGAAGATGTAAAAGGCTGAAAGAAAAGATGAGCAGATAACATTTTGTAGTAAATAGAACACTTAGACTTCGTCCCTTGAGAGAAGTGTTTTTAAATTTCTTAGATTATGAGTAATGCTAATAGTTAAAAGTGTAAGGGTAAGGCTACATTGGGAAAATAGGAATAGAACTACATTGGGAGGTGGGAATTGCAAGTGCCTTCAGATAGATAAATGGCTTAAGGCAGCCTCCAAGGAGAGTGCCAGTAAATAACTTAAGGTGGCCTCCAAGGAGAGTTCCAATAAATAACTCAGAATTGCCCACAAGAAAAGTGCCAATAAATCACATGGGGCTTTTAGAAGGAAAAAAAATAGATACGCTATCTTCAGCTAACCACAGTGTCCCACTTCTGTGCCTGCTTGCTTGCTTGTAAACCCCCTCCCCCTCCAAAAAGGTTATAAAAATACCTCTTCCCTGAGATTCGGAGCTGCTCTCTCCTCTGGGTAGGATGAGACAGTCATCATGCGGCTAATAAAGGTCTCAATTGAAACTATATTCAAAGTCTGAGTCTGGTCAATATCACTAATCTATAACATTTGGAGGCCCCAGAGATATTGATCAATGAGATCCCCCACTCCAGCAGGGTTGATCTCCTCAGACTCAGGGAGATGGGTACGTTCTGGGGATGGACCGCAGTCTAGGGGAAGGTCTCAGAGAGACATTCCTCCACCCTGGATGCTGCCCAGCCCTGGAAATTGTCTTCACCTAAATTCTATCTGAAGAGCATCAGGAGGTCCTGGGCCCAGGATCAGCAAACGGGACGTCCCTCAGTGAGTCTGTCTTCTGGAAAACCTCTGCAGAGTCTGCGGAATGTGGGGAAATGGCTCTGCTGGACGCAGCAAATAGATCCACCCACCGATCAGAGCGAGACATCACTCTTGACCTCGGTTCAGGTTGTCTGGCTTGTCTCTTCGTCTGTCTTAATTGTTTGTCTTTTTGTATTTCTCTTCTGTGTAATCTGTGAAAAATTATGAGTCAATTGTAAACTGTGTTTCTGCTAATGTGTTGTAATTGTTTTGTGTTTGCCTGTTCAATGTCAGTGTATATTTTGATACCTCCGGATGGTGATATAAATTAATAAATAAATTTTTTAAAAAATGAGCTCTATTCAAATGGCCAAATATAAAATAAGTGCTTATATTAATACATACATTTGAATGTTAATGGTATTTCTACAATAACAAAAATTGTAAGTCTTAACAAAAGTACTATGTCTTTTCATTAAAAAATAGTTCTTGTCTAAATTGAAATGAATATTTTTCTTCACAGGATAAAATGAAGGATGTAAAATTTAAATGAATATTAAAGAAAGTTAAAAGTTTGTGAGAATGCTGACTGAAATTTAATGAGTTTTTCCTGGAAGGATGTGTTTTGTTCTAAAATAGGATGGCTGATTTTCATGAACTCTTGGAACTCAGATGCATGTGGCAAGTTGTAGAAAGTATTGTGGTAACTTTAAGTAAGGGAATGTGTTCTGTGAAGATAAAATTTGTCTTAAAATTATAAATAATTATAAAAAGTTTAATGAAATATTGTTTAAATTAAGGTATTTAAATGGCTAATTCCAAAAAGTCTTTATTAAACAAAACCTGAATTGATAATACTACTAATAAAAGGTAATTTTATAACAGGAAAACTTGTCGGTGGCCAGCCTCCCCTGCCAACTTTCTTCTAAAAGACTGTTTCTGGTATTACATGCTACTAAGTATTTAACATGAAGAAAAGTTCATTAACAAGTTTGTTTAGTGTTGATGGCAATTATATGTTGTACAAAGTTTGCCTGGTAACTTAGTATGTTGGATATATGGAATGTGTTTTTATTGTTAAAGAAACAGGAGATGATTTTGTCCTAAGATGAAATGATTTATTATTGGAAAGAGTAGAGTGTGGGACAAAACCTGAATGAATACTGAAAGTGTAGAAGGTTTGTGGAAGAGAAATTCTTATGATTAAAATTGAGTAAGATTTGATGGGTCTGTCTATAAAGTTTTAAAAGGCTTAGTACCATATAGTGTACTGATGCAAAGTTAAAACTGTTATTCTTTCTCAAAGTCTCTCAAGTCATTATTCTCTTTTAGTAAAAGTTTCCTGAATAATCAATATTTTAAAAATCTGTTTTATCAAAACAGCTTCTTGTGCTTTTAACCTCATCATTTCCTCAGTGTCTGAAGAAAAAAGGGTCTTATCTCTTTTAAGAGAACATAATGTTCTAAAAATCAAATCCTAAAAAGTAGCTTTTTGCTTCAAAATAACTGCAAGAAATTTGTTCCTTTACATTAACAGAAAAATTAAAGTAATATTAAGTTCATTTAATATGTTATAAGTCGAATGAAAGGTGTTTAAAAGTGTTATGAAATTAACAGGTTTAAAAATTAATAAAAACTGTAACTAAGAATTAAATGACCACTGGAATTTTATTATCTCCAAGGACTGGGAGGAATAAAGGAAGTCTCCTGCTTTAACTGTCAGTATTCCTAAGAGTAGCAATTCATAAGAAAAAACAGTCTGTCTCCCTGAAGCTTCAAATAGCCTCAGTAAATATACATAAAATTAGTCTTATTACTTATCCAAAATTCTGCTGGGTTCAAAGTAAAGTGTGAAATTCTGAAACAAAAAATAGTGCTAAAGCATTAGAAACATTTTAATTACAAACCATTAGTAAAAAACAAAATTCTTGTACAAAGCTGCACAGTTATAGTGCAAATTAGAAAAGTTTCAAGAATCTTTAAAATGTTTTGCAGTCACACTTTTTGTCAAAAATTAAAGTTTTAAGTAACTAAAGTTATGCTTTTATAACAAACTATTCATGTCTGCCTATCTGCTTAAATTGTTGAAGTTAAATAAGCAGTTATATAAGTAATAAATGTTTCTGAAACCCAAATTAAACTAAACAGTATATAAAATAATGCAAATTATAAGTAACATCAATGAATTGTGTTTCTGTATCTAACTCTATTTGTGTTTGCCCATAAGTAAGAATTCATAAAAGCTCTATTCAAATTATTAAAAATTAAATATGCAGTTATATATGTGAATAAATATTTTTGGAGCCCAAATTAAACTGAGCAAGATGAACAGCGTCTTATAAAAATCTAACTATAAAAACTATTAAAAAAGAGCCTCCTGTCTGCAAGAGTTTTAAGGGCAGGACTAAGTGTGACATATTAAACCTATCTATTAAGCTAAAAAATTAAAAATCAGTTTGCCCTGTAATTTCCCAGTTTAAACCTTTTAACAGCCATAAAATAAAAGTAATTAATAGTTCTGTTAACAAATTTCAGTAAGTAAATGTTAGAGATTTGGACCTGAAGGGTATCAGGAATGTAAGAAAGAGAAAAGGGGGGGAAGGAAACAAACAAAAAAACGAACGAACTGGGATCAAGGGGTCTGCAAGTAAACAACTTTATTTTCTACATGTGGCATTATATATACTCAAACTATAAAGATAACAAGCAGTGTAACTACACATTAACAAGACTCATAAATTAAAAAACTTATCTCAAAGTACAAAGATTCAGTATTTCTTTCAAACAACAAAGTGTGTTTACTCATATTTCTCACTGCCCCAGACAGCTCTATCCTGTTAACTTGAAAAGCTTAATTGCTGCATTCCTATGTTAAAAGGGTAGCCACGGAAACAGCGCATTTCCCTTTGTGAGACCACCATGCCTCAGTTTCCAACAAGTAAAAAAGTCCATAAAAACTATGGGAAAATCTTTCTGGGATAATAATTAAACAAATTAAGCAATTATATAATGTGTTTTAAAACCTGGTAGTCTGTATGCTCTTGAAAATTATTCATTATCATAATTTAAACAAAAATTTCTGTGCCTGCTTGCTTGCTCGTAAACCCCCTCCCCCTCCTAAAAGGCTATAGAAACACCTCTTCCCTGAGATTTGGGGCTGCTCTCTCCTCTGGGTAGGATGAGACAGTCGCCGTGTGGCTAATAAAGCTCTCAAATGGAACTATATTCAAAGTCTGAGTCTGGTCAATATCACTAATTTATAACAACAGCATGTTGCTGCTTGTTCTCACATAGACTGGGGTATATACAGAGTCCCTTGTGAACAATAAAGTGGTCTGGGGAGTCTCTACTCACAGACCCCCTGATCCCAGCTCGCTCTTTCTTTCTCTTTCTTTCTTTCTTTCTTTCTTTCTTTCTTTCTTTCTTTCTTTCTTTCTTTCTTTCTTTCTTTCTTTCTTTCTTTCTTTCTTTCTTCTTTCTTTCTTCTTTCTTTCTTCTTTCTCCCTTTCTTTCTCCCTTTCTTTCTCCCTTTCTTTCTCCCTTTCTTTCTCTCTTTCTTTCTCTCTTTCTTTCTCTCTTTCTTTCTTTCTTTCTCCCTTTCTTTCTCCCTTTCTCTTTCTTTTGATGTGGGCTCTGGGTTGGAGGCTCTTTGTCTCTTCAGAGATAACCTAAGCTGTCTGACTTGTGGGTGTGAGATGGTAAGAGGCTGCAGTCCTGCCCTTGGTGATCATGGCAATGACTCCAGTCCCAGGAAACAATTTAACAATGCAAGGTCTTTAAACTTTAAGCATTCAGGGGAAATGCAAACCAAATATGCTAAAAGCTTATCTAGAATGTCTGAAGTCCATGCTAAAAGCTTACCTAAGATGTGGGAGATATATATGCTAATTCAAGCCTATTGAGAACTGAAACAAAGGGTCCATTTAACCTTTCCTCTCTGTATAAAAGAAACTTGAAAGTCTTGTTCTGGGCCTGGGATTGAAACTGAAAGCTCCCAAGTAGGGCCAGCCATCAATAAACCATTTTTCCTTCTCAGAATCATTCCTGAGTCCTGGTCTCTCTATATGCAAATAATTGAACCTCTCTCAAATTCTACAACACTTTCAGAAAGTTTCTTTCTTTCTCTTTCTTTCATTCCCAATACCCTTTGGGTTCAAATCTCCACTATCTGGTGCCCAATATAGGGCCTGAAGAAGTGAGTCTTCCAAATCAGTATCGGGAAACACAGAAAAGAACTCACCAAGGGTCAAGTGAGACATCCAAAGCAGAGTGACTGGAGTCCTCAAGATTAAGTAAGTAAGTAACATTTCTGCGAAGTCATCAGGATAATGGGTAATCAAATGGGAAGGTGGAAGCATATTTGCAAGTGTTAAAAACTTTGCTGACAGTTAATGGGGTGCCTGTAAAAAACTATGAATTACTAGAATTGTTTGCTTCAATACAAAAGCATTGTTGCTAGCTTCAGCCTCAGGGGCATAATATTTTAAATTTGAAACACTGGAGATGCATAATGAAAGCTTTATGAAGAGCATATAAAAAAGGGAATTCATTCCATTTTCAGTATGGGCCTTTATGCCACCAGATAGCAGCAGCTTTAGATTCTTTACAGTCTGAAGAAGGAGAGAAAGATGAAATTACTATATTTTCTAAGCCCATAAGTAAATTTGAAGTGAAAGAAAGTAAATTGGAACAAGAACAGGAGCTTGAGGTGAATGGGGAACTGTCAGGTTCTTTTTCCCTCATCTTGATATTAACCTTTCATCAACAAAAGCTCAGTGAAGTGTCCTAATGAAATATCTTATGTGTATCCAGTACAACCCTCTGCACCTACTGAATTGCCTCCTGTTACTAAACCTAAGTTAGAAATGTTTTCAGATGTTGCTGATGCTTTGCCTTATGTTTAACAATTATCTGCTTTCCCAGTAACATTACATGTGATACCACCAGATACAAATAATCCACAAGGAGGTGTTAAGTTCCATCCTGAGCCAATACCTTTTAAACTATTGAAAGATTTAAAACAGGCAAAAATACTAAAAAGTCCTTGTTAATGAAATCAGGCTTGTAAGAAAACTCTCTGTTAAAGTTTTAACTAAGATAAGGAAATTATTCTGGCAGCAACTCTGCAAACCCCCTGCTGTCTGCATGACAATGTAGCTGTGGGCTAGTGGGGGTTAATAGAACTAAACTGCTGGAAAAGGAGGTAAACATAGCAACATTGGTGTTCTGTTTTGTTTCCATGCTAATTCTGATTGGATCTATTTAATCAAAATAATAAAACTAGCACAAAATTTTTTCAAGGTGTTAAAAGGGATTTTTGGTTTTAAATCGAGTTTACTCCTGAACTTCAAGTTTCAGTACAGTCTTACAGAGTAGTAATCAAAAACATACGTGTTCTAAACACTAAATAAGAGCTTAACTACATGTATGCTGCTCAAATTTCCTTAACTGATTGCTGATAACTAATGAAAATGTTTCCAAGCATAAACTTGCATGTTACAGGCAACATGGATTCCAGAAAAGTTATTAAAAATGGCTATACCAAAAAAGCAAGAAAGTAAGAATTATGAGTCAATTGTAAACTGTATGTTTCTATTGTTGTGTTTTAATTGTTTTGTGTTTGTTTGTTCAATGTCAGTGTATATTTCAATATCTCTGGATGGTAATATAAATTAATAAATTCAAATTTCTAAAAGATCTCTATTAAAATGGCCAAAAATTAAATAAGCACTTATATTAATACATAAGCTTAAATGTTAATAAGATCTCTACAATGATAATGTTGTAGAATTTGAGAGAGGCTCAATTATTTGTGTATAGAGAGGCCAGGACTCAGGAATGATTTTGAGAAGGAAAAATGGTTTATTGATGGCCAGCAGGACTCGGGAGCTTTCTGTTGCAAACCCGAGATTTTCAAGTTCCTTTTATACAGAGGAAGGGGTAAATCGTTTTTTGTTTCAGTACTCAATAGGTTTGAATTAGCATATATATCTTCCACATCCTAGGTAAGCTTTTAGCATGGACCTATACATTTTAGATAAGCTTTTAGCACATTTGGTTTGCATTTCCCTGAATACTTACAGTTTATAGAGTTTGCATTGCTAAACTCTTTCCTGGGACTGGAGTCCTTGCCATGGTCACCAAGGGCAGGACTGTAGCCTCTGACCATCCCACACCCACAAGTCACAGATAGCTTAGGTTATCTACAAAGAGATGAAGAGCCTCCCACCCATAGCCCACATCAATAAAAATTGTAAGTCTTGATTAACAAAAATTACTATAAGTCTTTTCATTAAAATTGTTCTTGCCTAGATTAAATGAATAGTTTATTTTTCTTCACAGGATAAAATGAATGATGTAAAATTTAAATGAATATTAAAGATGGTTAAAAGTTTGTGGTAATGCTGACTGAAATTTAATAAGTTTTTCTAAAAGGTGTGTTTTGTCTTAAAATAGGATGGCTAATTTTCATAAACTTTTGGGACTTAAATGCATGTGGCAAGTTGTAGAAGGTATTGTGGTAACTTTAAGTAAGGGAATGTGTTCCCTGAAGGTAAAATTTGTCTTAAAATTATAAATAATTATAAGAAGTTTAACAACACATTGTTTAAATTAAGGTATTTAAATGGCTAATTCCAAAAAGTCATTATTAAACAAAACCTGAATTGATTTAATACTAATAATAAAATATAAGTTTATAACAGGAAAACTTGTTGGTGGCCAGCCTTCCCTGCCAACTTGCTTCTAAAAAACTGTTTCTGGTATTGCATGCTACTAATATTTTAAGTGAAAAAAAGTTCATTATTTTAACAAGCTTATTTAGTATTGATTGCAATTATATGTTAGAAGAAGTTTGCCTGGAAACAGTTTCCAAAATATTTTAGTAACTTATGTATATGAGATGTATGGAATGTGTTTTTATTGTTAAGGAAACAGGAGATAATTTTGTCCGAAGATAAAATGATTGATTATTAGGAAGGAGTAAAGTGTGGAACAAAACCTGAATGAATACTGAAAGTGTAGAAGGTTCGTGGAAAAGAAATTTTCATAGTTAAAGTTAAGCAAGATTTGGTGGGTCTGTCTATAAAGTTTTAAAAGGTTTTGTATCAAGTAATATACTAATGCATAGTTAAAATTTTGTTCTTTCTCAAAGTCTCTCAAGTCATTAACCTATTTTGGTAAAAGTTTATGAAAAGTTTTCATCCTGAATAGTCAGTATACAAAGAAAGTCTATTTTATCAAAATAGCTTCTTGTACATTAACCTCATCATTTCTTCAGTGTTTAAGGAATAAAGGTCTTATCTCTTTTAAAGGAAATTAATGTTCAAACCTGCTTTCTCAAAATCAAATCCTGAAAAGTAGCTTTTTATTTCATACTAGTTGAAAGAGATTTGTTCTTTTACCTTGACAGAAAAATTAAAGTAATAATTGTGTTCATTTAATATGTTATACGTTGAGTGGAAATGTTTAAAGTGTTATAAAATTAACAAGATTTTATAACCCTCTGTTAATTAAAGTTGTATGAGTAAAAGGTTCATATGAATGCTTAAGAGTATATAAATTTACCAATATTTCAACATAATATTAAACAAAAGTACAATATGGTTAATTATGATTTTAATTATTATAAAAGTGTGTGTCACAGAAACAACCTCTTATAAATCAAAGTAATAACATTGTAGTATGCAGCAGTCCCAAATTTTGCTACTTGCAAAAATTAATATAACTATGTCACTATCACTTTGTTTAAAAACATGCTAAGACTTTCTTTAGTAAATAATTGAGTTAATGATTTAGAATCAGCTGTGTTAACATATTAGAGATCAACAGTATAATTTAAATTTGTTAAAGGGGTTGAGGTGTGATTGGAATGAAAGTAATTTCTGTGTGATTCCACTTGCATATAATTTATCAGACATAGTATGGAAAAATTTAAGAATCCTTTATTAGGCCATGAAAGTAATGTCTCTCCAGAAATAATAGAGTTACAAAGGAAAATATTGGATATGTCTCATAATCAAATTCATGTAGCAAATGATAAGGATATTTTTTTCAGATATGATTTCACATATTACAAAATTTAACCCAGTTAATTGGTGGAAATGACAGCATTTCCTGTCAACTTTAAGAATAGGGCTAGTCATATATGTTCTGGTGCTCATGATTCTCGCTTGCGTGGGATAGTGCTTTCCGAGAACATTGCAAAGTGTAACAGCCATGGGACATGTAATGCTCTGGTGCTAACAAAAGCACTTCAATAATTTCCCCAAGTCAAAGAGATTGGCTGTTAGTCAATGATGGGTAAGACTCTCAGAGGAGGGCAACTTAAGACAGGCACAGTCACCTTGACTAAAACAAAAATAGGAAATGTTGGAAATTGAGGTACAGTGGTCTCACATGTAGAGACGTGCTGTTTCCATGGCTATGCTTTTAACCTAAGGAACGCAGTAATTAAGAGTTCCCAGCAAAAAAGATGAAGCTGTAAAATGCTGAAAGAAAAGATGAGCAGATTACATTTTGTAGTAAATAGAACACTTAGATTTTGAACCTTGAGATTTGTTTTTTTAAATTTCTTAGACTATGAGTAATGCTAATAGTTAACTGCATGTTGCTGCTTGTTCTCACATAGACTGGGTGTATTTGGAGGCAATTATGAACAATAAAGTGGTCTGAGGAGTCTCTACTTGCAGACCTCCTTGTCCCAGCTCTCTCATTCTTTCTTTCTCTCTCTCTCTCTTTCTTTCTTTTTTTAATTTTTTAATTTTTAATTTTTATTTTATTATTATTTTTTAAATATTACATTAGAAAAATATGAGGTTCTCTCTCTCTTTCTTTCAGTTTCTTTCTTTCACTTTCTTTCATTTCTGATACCCTTTGGGTCCAAATCTCCAACAAACAGTGAGACCAATGAAGGCATTGAAAATATGAGTTAAACTTCCAGCTGCCCCACAGCCCAAAATGAGGGTATAACAATAATTTATTGCTGCCTATGCCTCAAACTATACAAACTGGGGGAAAATGAGGTCATTTTTGTTCAAGTACTGGCTTATATAGTCTTGCTGGTTGGGAACCTTAAGCCCATGAGAAATGAAAGTCTATTCATTAAATGTCTGTTAGTTGGAAGTTTTATTGTTTGTTGTTGTGTAATCTACTGCAGTTATGGGTTATGCATAAAATGCAGCTTTGAGCTTGGTAGAATTACAAACTGTTAATATGTGCTTATGCCTACAATGTTATTAGAATATATCTAGTTTTTTTGTGATCCCTATGTATACAATAGCAGTGATATTCCTTAGAAAACAGTGAAATGACATTCGTGTGGCCATAAAAACAATTTAAGCTTAGATATTTCTCAATTACAAGCCCAAATAACAAGCATTCAACATGCTCATTTGCAATTGTTTTCTGCCTCACAAACTATGACAGGAATTGTGGATGGATTAAGAGTTGGGGAAGGGGTCTTCTAGGAGGTATATTAATTATCTGTTCCCATCTGTTTTGTATGTATTTAGTCCTCAGATACACACAACAAACCTTCTGGGGTATGAAGCAGCAAGAAATTGCCAAATCTGCCTTCACTGCTTTGCAAAAACAAAAAAGGAGGAGATGTGGGAAAATAGCTTGAATTTGAATGTGAGAACCTGGCTTGAAGTTGAAACGTTTCCATAATGCAGACAAAAAGTGAAGGCTTAGGAACACCAGCCTTGACTGGATGGAACACTGTCTGGTCAGCATGAAAATTGTTTGCATGAGGAAGCATTTGAACTTTGTATGGCTTTTTCCCTAGCATTGTAGGTGCTGCAGCTTTAATAACAAGCACCTTGAAAGTAAACATAGATAACTACTGCTTTGTAATTTCTAATAAATATGATGTCAAAACTAGGGTTGAGGCTCTCAGTTCCAGAAGCTGTGAGTCCCCTGGTCCCCTCTTTATTTTCTCTCTTGTGTCTTTCTTTCTGTCCTTTTATTTCTTCAGTTCTGTGTTGCCTTCCCTTCTTGCAAACCTATTGCTGAGCTGGTCTCAGCAATCATATCTCATAGAAGTATGTTTTAGGTGAATTTTCCCACATATATCACCTCACTATAAACACCATGTACTAGTGACATACCTTTGTTAGAGATGCTGATTTTTTTTTTTTTTTAGAATATTCTTATATTTGTATTCTCAACTACAATCTTTGGCCACCCAGAATTCACTGAGTTATATAATTGCCCAATTTAACTTCCAGCTTTCCTTCTAGTCTCATGGACCACCCAGACTTCCTCTTTGAGCCACATTTACACTCACACTTGAGTGCTATTAATTACACTCACATCACTCTGCCACCATTGCCTTCATCCATTTCCAAACCATTACAATCAAACAAATTATAAATTCTGCACAGGTTAAGTATTGCCTCAGTGCTCTCCATGCCCCTTCTCTCTCCTGGTAACCTACCTTCCAGGCTCTACCTCCATGAGTCTGCTCATGATCCTCAGTTCCTATCAGTAAGATCATCAATATTTGTCCTTTTGAGTCTGGCTTATTTTGCTCAACATCACACCCTTGAGGTACATCCATGTTATTGCATGTGTCAAAACTTCATTCCTACTCACACCTTAACAATATACCATTGTGTGTATAGACCACATTTTGTTTATTTGTTTATCCATTCATTTCTTTATGGACACTTGGGCTGCTTCTAGCTTTTGGCAAGTGTGAATAATGCTGCTATGCAAATTTGTGTGAAAATATCTGTTCATGTCCCTGCTTTCAATTCTGGGTATTCACCTATTAGTGGGATTGCTGGGTCATATGACAATTCTATTCTTAGCTTTCTGAGAAACTGACAAACTAGCCTCCAAATTGGCTGCACCATTTTACATTCCAACAGCAGTGAGTGTGTGCTCCTATTTCTCCATATCCTCTCCAGCACTTATGGTTTTCTTTTTTTTATAGCAGCCAGTCTAGTAGGTGTGAAATTGATATCTCTTAGTTTTCATTTGCATTTGCCTACTAACTAGTGATGTTGAACATCTTCTCACATGCTTTTTAGCCATCCATAGTTCCTCTTTGGAACAGAGTCTGTTCAAGTCTCTTGCCAATTTTTAAATGGGTTGTCTTTTCAATATATTCATTGTTCCTGCTTTAGCTGTTGTAGCAGTTTGATATAATTGATGAATTTTTTAAAAATTGGATTATTCTTGTAATCTGATCTGTATCTGGGCATGATTGAGTTAGGATTAGGGCATCAAGTCCCCACCCCTTGGTGGGGACTCACAGATAAAAGGCATGGTGAAGAAGAGAGTTGGGGAGTTCTGATGTTAGAGTTTGATGCTAAAGACCAGGGAAGTCAGAACCCAGAGGAAAGAGAAGCTAGCCCCAGAAAGGAAGGAACCTTGAACCCAGAGAAAAGCAAGTCCCAGGAACGTAGGAACCCAGGAAGCCTGAACCCTCACAGATGTCATCAGTCATCTTGTTCCAAATAGACTTTGGTGAGGGAAGTAACTTAAGGTTATGTCCTGGTATCTATAAGTTCCTACCCCAAATAAATACCCTTTATAAATATCAACCAGTTTCTGGTTTTTTGCATCAGCATCCCTTTGGCTGACTAATACAGCTGTCCTTTTTTAAAATTTATAGTATTAATTGGAATGTTCCATAGAAAAACACTTTGAAAAATACTCAAGTTTTCTGAGGTTAAAAAATTAAATGGAGGTTAATAAAGATGTAAAACTTGTCTTTGTTCTGCATGATTAGCTGTAAACTCACAACTTCTCTACCAAAACAGAGTTCAATTGAAAATAAGCAGCAAAATGGCAAACATAATTCTAACCATATTAATAATGACATTCAATGTAAATGAACTAAAATATGAAAAGACAGCAATTGTCAGACTGGATTAAAAGCCAGACAGACTAATTGTTATTTATTTGAGACACGTTTTAAACACAAACACAAAATTAAATTAAAGGTTAAAGGGTGGAAAAGATATGACACATAAAATACATTTTGTCTTATACTAATGTAAGTCAAAATGGACTTTAACACAAGATATATTGCCAGATACAACAAGGACATTTAGTAATGCAAAAATCAATATCACAAGAATAATTAATTTGGAAATAGATGTGACTCAGCCAATTGATCTACCATCTACCATATCAGAGGTCCAAGGTTCAATGCCCAGGGTATCCTGGTGAGGACAAGATGGCCCACATGACAAGCTGGCCCATGAGGAGTGCTGGCCCATGCAATAATTTTGCCCTGTGCATGAATGCCACCCTGCATGGCAATGCCACCCAGCATGGGAACACCACCATGTGCAAGAGTGCTGGCTGATGCAGACAGCAGGCACAGCAAGATGATGCAACAAGAGACAAGAGGAGAGAAAGTAAGAAGACATAGCTGATGAGGGAGTTGAGGTGGTGCAAGAGAGTAATCACCTCTTTCCCACTTCAGTAGGCCCCAGATGGGTACCCGGAGCCACCTAGCGAGAATACAAGCAGACACAGAAGAACACACATCAAATTGACACAGAGAGCAGACAACAAGGGGAATGGGGTAGGGAGAGAAATAAAGAAAATAAATCTTTAATAAATAAATAAATAAATAAGTAATGTATGTATAGGCATCTAATAACTGAGCTCCAAAATAATAGAAGTCCAAACTGTTAAAACTAAAAAGAGAAATACACAAATCAACAGTTGTATCTTGAGATAATCCTTTCATGGTAACTGGTGAACAAGAAAACAGAAAAACAGGAAAAATATAGAATACTGAAATCATTCTATGAATCAACTTGCCCTAAGTCAAATTTATAGAATACCCCACCCCACATGAAGAGAATAGATAATTTTTTTTCAAGTGCACATAAGAGAATTCACCAATACAGACAACATTATGAGCCTTAAAAGAAGTCAAAATACATTTAAAAGAATTGAGGACATAGGGTATATTCTTTGATCACAATGGCATTAAATTAGATATCTACAACATTAAGATACTGGAAAATATATGAAGACCATTTTCTCTACTATTCCTTAAAAACACTGTCAAATCTAATCCAACACTAGATAAAAAGATGTATAAAATACCTCATGGCCAAGTAAGTTTTAGCCAAGATGGAAGTCTGGATAGATATATGAATATCAATCTAATTTACTGTAGTAAGAGGATATTGGAGAATGACCATTGTAACATCTCCATGCAGAAAAGGAATTTAAAAAATTCCACACCAGTCATGATAAAATCTCTCAGTAAACTAAGACTAGAAAGTGTGCTGGTTTGTGTTAGAGAAAAAAAAGCAGTTCTCACTGGGACATAGAGACTGACATGATTGTAGGCAGGAAGTTTACTGGGAAGTTCTCCCAGTGGAGGGGGTCATCAGAGAGACTTCAGCCCACCCCTGGCAGAGGCAGTCATGAATTTACACAATGCATCTATAGGTAGGACCATGCTTAGTGAGCAGGAGTGTGCTGGGGCTTTGGTAAGACCCAAGGGCCAACAGGGAAGGCTAGGGGTGGTGGGCTAGGGGTAGTGAATTCTAGGGGTGCAGGAGGGGTTGGTGGTGTCATGTGGCTTCTTTGTCTATTCTTGTGAGAAAATGAACTGTATCTGGACACATAGGCCCTGGATGGGGGGCTGTTCCATGTCATGGGAATGCTAGCCATTTTTTCTTAATCATTGTAATCCTTGTGATCAGTTAATCATCATAAACCTTGTAAGGGAGAAACCCCTAACATGTAAGGTTTTGGTCTGGATGAAGAGTGAGGGGGTTTGGGGTGTTGACTCCTCTAGCTACTTCCTGCTGTTCAGGGACAGGGAGGATTCCCTCCCATCTTGTCCAATGGGTTCTGGTTTCTGGTTCTGGAGAGGCAGGCATTGGTATTCATGCAACAGAAAGAGGCTGTTCACATATTCTTGAGTGGTTGATTGTACAATTCAGCATGTGAATAGGACAAGGAGCTGTAAGAGACAAGGACTAAAGAGAAGCAGCAGCGCTACTGTTAGGACTGGTGTAATAATAGGTAAAGGATTGACTTTAAGGGTAAAGAAAAATGACAGGAATGAGGATAGCCATGATTGATTTTCATAGCTGTTACTCCAGGCATTCCAGATGATTTTTATGTTTTCTTTTAAAATTTTGAGATTTTTCTCTATTTATTCTGTTCTGTTACTATAGAAGCAACAGGTTTTATTTATGATTGCACATATGATTCTTGGAACAGTGGTGAGGATTTTAAGACAGGTAGGCTAGCCAAGAGTAACAGGATTTAACTGCTTGGAGAAATAGGCAATATCTTGGTTAAGGGCAAGTAGGGATTAAAAGGAACTGATGAAAAAATGTGAAATTCTCTAATGAGCATGTAACTGATGTGGTGATTAAAGGAGAAGAGGGGATGCTATTAAGTGTGAAGTGTGGACTGACCCCACTCAGCTAACATAGAGTTGAAGAAGGTCAACCACCACACCATGGAGCCTAGAGTGTCTACAACTGAAAGCAGGAGGAGTGCATCCAGTACCCATGTGGAATCTAAGCCCACACTTGACATAGATGTGCAATGGACACAACCAATCCAATGTCCACAGAGAAAATGTGGAATGGGTGTGGGAAGGGTAGCCATGGTGGCTGCTGGGTTTGGGGAATGGGAGGAAGAGATGAGATGTGGAGGCGTTTCGGGACGTGGAGTTGTACTGGGTGGTGCTTCACGGACAATTACAGGACATTGTGGATCCCCCCAGGGCCCACTGGATGGAACGTGGGAGAGTGTGGGCTATGATGTGGACCATTGACTACGGGGTGCAGTGATGTTCAGAGATGTACTTACTGGGTGCAATGGATGTCTCATGATGATGGGAGAGAGTGTTGCTGTGGGGGGAGTGGGGGGTGGGGGCGGTGGGGTTGATTGGGACCTCGTATTTTTTTAATGTAATTTTTAAAAATAAATAATTTTAATAAAAAAATAAATAAATAAAACAATCATTTAAAAAAGTGTGAAGTGTGAAGTGTGAAGAAGTGGATAAATATCCTGAATAATCTAGGAGGACTGACCATGTGGCCTCTGTTAATTAACAAGGAGGTCAGCCCACCTCCAGCCTTGATGCTAGCCCTCAGTTTGCACTTACTGATGGAGACATGGGCTGTCTTGACCCAGGGACCCATCAGTCATTTTTTTTTTTTTTTTTTTGTTAATCCAAGAGGTCTGGAAAGGAGGATCTGAGCTCCTGGTCTGCGGGTGTCCTGGAGGAACTTTCCTGGAAACAGTGTTTTCAGGACAGTGCGACTTCCAATGACCTTTATGATGACATACTGGCCAGACCTCAGAGGAGGTGTGGGGTTGGGGTAGAAATGTGCCCGGTGCCTTCCTTTCCACACTTAAAACTGGGTCCAGGTGGTGGTTGAAGAGAAGAAGAGGGATGAGATTTCCAAGAATCAGACCTGAAGGCAGTGGCCAGGAGGGAGGCTTTAGCCTGATCTCATTTGTGCTTTTCTAATTTGGCTTCCTCTTCTCTATTGTTCAAGACCTTAAAAGCTGCTTTAATCAGGTCTTTCTGAGGGGTTTGAGGGTCATCTTTTAATTTTTGTAACTTTTCCTAATGTTTGGATAAGAATGTGTGATAAAGTGGGTGTGTAGGAATAGCTGACCAGAGTCTGACTTAGGATTTAAGTTTGTGTATTTAAGGAGGGACTTGGTTAATCTATTCATAAAAGCAGCTGGATTTTCATCAAGTTTTGTGAAATCTATTTAATGTTATCATAATTAACTGCCTTAGGACAGCTTTTTTTCATGCTGTCTATACAGGTTAAAAAGTGGGCCACGTGGGGAAGGTCAGCAGACCTTGGCTGAAAGCCCAACGGTGGATTTGTGGTTGGAACTGTGGTGGGGCTTGCTGTAGGTTTATTGGAGTTTTGAGTATGCATGGAATCTGTGAGAATGTTAGCAGCTGCTCAAATGCAGTTTTTCTTCAGGTAGAGTTGAAGAGGTAAGGATAATGTATGTGTTCTGATATGTGTGATTAAAAGAGTGGGTGATGTGTTGGAATTCTTTGATATATGTGGGAGGATTTTCAGGGAATGAGCCTAACTCATTTTTTTATCTGACTTAAATCTGAAATGTGCACTTTATTCCTTCAGCTTCTGCTATTTTTCTGAGAGTAGGAAGGGTGTTGACGTTGTGTAGAATTAAGAGATGGAGAGGGGTTAACTTTTGTGCTGATGGAGGTAGAGGATGATGGTGGGGAGGGGGGAGGACATAGTCCTCATGAGCGAGGATGAGGAGGGGAGAAAGCGGGGGCAGAAGACAACATGGCAGAGGGTTGAGGGGGAAGGTGATGGCAAGGATGAGGACAGAGATGAAGCTGGAGGCACATAGGGAGGGGTGCAGGAGGAGCTTGGCTTGCTGGATCAAAGTTGAGATTTTCAGGAGATTTGGGAGGTACGTGAGAGGGAGATGAAAGTTTCTGAAGTGGTTTCTGGTGTAAAAGAATAATTTGGTAAGAAGAAATGGATTGGCAGGGGTGGCAGTTCACTCACTGGGATTGCAGGCAGAAATGAAGGAAAAGGAAAGCCTGTACATAAGAAACTTCAGACTACTAACTGCCACACTGGATGTAGTTTCTAAGTTTTGGGGAATTTGGAAATTGAAAGTGCCATGTTTCAGCTGAATTACCCATTTAAAGTGGCTTGGGTGGGACTAAGGATTTCTAGAAAGGAAAGAGGGGAGATTCCAAGTTATTCAGGCAACCCCAAATCAATCAGAAATCTCTGAGGAAACAGGAAATCATACTTGGAATCAGACATCTCTGGAGCCAAGGGGTTTCTTTCCACAAGGACACAGGCTTCCTGCACACTGTGGTCCTCAGGGGCAAAGAGGATCACTGACCTAGTTCTAGGTTTCTTTGGTGGGTTGTTCTGGACAACAGAAAAAGGAGAGAGAGCAGGATCCTCCATTGGAGAATCATTGACTCACCCAGCTATGATTCAGTGTGCAATGCTGGATGTGTTCTCAGCAGGGTCAGGGGGAGATTCCTCACCAATCAATCAACCTCAGCATTACCCCAGTCCTTGGTTTTGGCACCAAATATTAGGGGGGAAAATGGCAGTCACTGGGTCACAGAGACTGACATGATCACAGGCTAGAAAGTTTATTGGGAAGTTCTTCCAAAACAAGAGGCCTGAAGAATAGACTTTAGCCCCCCTGCCAGCATGGCAGGGGTCTGAAGAGAGACTTCAACCCACCCCTGGCAGAGGCAGTCATGAATTTACACACTATTATCTATAGGCGGGAACATGCTTAGTCAGTGGGAGGGGGCTGGGGCTTGGGTAAGAACTGAACTAAGTTCCTAGAAATAGTAAGTGAGTTTAGCAAGACTGCAGGGTACAAGGTAAGTATCAAAAGTCAATTTTATTTCTATACACCGTGAATGTGAAATTAGGAAAATGACAATTCCAAAATTGAATTTATAATGTAACCAAGGGTTAAGAATTAGCCAGTAATAATGTTTACTAATCATGACATCAATGCCTTTATACTATAAAGTAGCCATAATTAATACCTAAAATTACTGAAGCTGGCTAGAGTAGTCCACCCCCGCCCCATTACTTTAGCCCAGACTTAACCTTCCCCTTGCATAGGCTAAGTTTTGTGATGGTAATTCTTGACTGATCTCACACTTGTGTATCCTCACTGTTGTGATGGTAATTCTAGACTGGGTTCACACTTGTGTATCCTCACTGTTTTGATGGTAATTCTAGACTGAGCTCACACTTGTGTATCCTCACTGTTGTGATGGTAATTCTAGACTGAGCTCACACTTGTGTGTCCTCACTATTGTGGTGGTAATTCTAGGCTAAGTGCATACTTGTGACTGCTTACTATTGGGATGCTAACCATTTCACCCACCTGTTTAATATCCATATGGAAAACCTTGTGACTGACTTCTGCTCTTAACTTCCCAATTTCAGAAACTTGATCTCTGAAAATGATTGTAACTTTGTAACTTCCCCTGGTTTGGGGACCACCCCCAGCTTGTTCAAATGCTTAATATTTATTCTGGAAGAAACCTGTGTCCATCTCCACCCTTATTATTCATAAGCAGCCTGAAGTTATAAAGTATTAGAATTTCGGCAGATCAGGGAGGCAGTTTTGTGCCTAACCTTTGCTTGCACAACCACAGAAACTCTTTCTCTCTTTGCAAGCCTGGTGTCTCAGGAATTGCCTCTAAAGACACCTTGGGAGAAAAGAACTAGCTTTTCTTCAGTGTCACGAATAGCATGGAAATAATACAATACTTAGGTATCAATTTAAAGAGTTATACACTGAAATCCATAGAATACCACTGAGAGAAAGTAAAGAAAGTCTAAATAAATCGAGTGAAATACCATGTCAAGGACTAGAATATTCATGGTTAAGATATCAATTCTCCCAAAATTGGCCTATGGTTTACATGCAATTCATATAAAAATTATGCCAAGGTTTTTAAAAATTATGCCAAGCTGACTGAACAATTTATATGGAAACAGAAGGATTTTCAAATAATTAAGGAAGGAATTTGTAGGATGCTCACCATATGGTTTCAAAACTTATTCTAAAGCTCCAGTAACCAAAGCAGAGTTGGTATTGGCTTAAGGATAACCTTACATGAATGGAATGAATATAGAGTTGAAAAATAGAACCACACATAAATGCTCATGAAAAATATTTCATTGGTCGTTCATCATCTTTTCAAAGTTGACAACAAAAGGAAAGGCATAAACACAATATACAAACACTAACTTGAAATAAATCATAGATGTAAACATGAGAGCTAAAATTCTTAAGCTTCTAGTCCACTGTTGTCTAATAAAACTATAACATGGGCGGTGGACTTGGCCCAGTGGTTAGGGCATCTGACTACAATATGGGAGGTCCGCAGTTCAAATCCCTGGCTTCCTTGACCTGTGTGCAGCTGGCCCATGCTCAGTGTTGATGCGCCCAAGAAGTGCCGTGCCACTCAGAGGTGTCCCCCATGTAGGGGAGCCCCACACACAAGGAGTGTGCCCTGTAAGGAGAGCCGCCCAGTGTGAAAGAAAGTGCAGCCTGCCCAGGAATAGCGCCACACACACAGAGAGCTGACACAAGATGACGCAACAAAAAGAAACACATATTCCCATGTCGCTGACAACAACAGAAGTGGACAAAGAAGACACAGCAAGTAGACACAGAGAACAGACAACCAAGTTGGGGGTGGGGGCAGGGAGAGAAATAAATAAATAAATAAGTCTTTAAAAAAAAGTAATGTGACCTACAGGTGTAGTTCTAAATTTTCTGGTGGCCCCAGTAAGAAAAGTAAAAAATTGACAGGCAAAACTTATTTTTTTTTTTGTTTTAACAATAAATTTTCTTTAGCCCAATATATGCAAAACAGTTTTGTTTCAGCATGTGATTAATTTAATTTTACTCCTGAAATAGTTTGCATGTTTTGTATCTCAATGCTGAAGCTTAGTTTTTGGCAGTTAAAGTAAAATGTATTCTTGGCAAACCAATAAAGCTGAGTTTTGCAGTCCAAACATGTTAGAATTACTAAAATATAAATATAGTTGGTTACTTTACAAAAAGCTGAGTTTAAGGGAGGATACTTTATGCTGTTTCTGTTTTCAAATTGAAGTTAATTAAAATTAAATAAAAATTTAAAATTTCAGTGCCTCAGTCACACACACCCCATTTTTGGCTCTCAACGGCCACTTCTGTTAGACAGCACAGCTCTAAAACCATTTACTTACCCTTGTTTATCGACTGAAGCCAGGGCCTGGCACAGATGAGGCCTCCACATGTTTTAGTCAGAGGCATGGATTGACGGAAGGATGGATGGCTACATCGAAGGATGGATGGAGGGACAAAGAGAAACACAATTTGATGGATGGATGGATGGGTGAGTGGAAGGATGGTTGGATGGGTAGATGGATGGATGGATGGGTGGGTAGAGGGAGGGACGGATGGATGGATAGGTGGATGGATGGATGGACAAAGAGGAGCATGATTGGATGGATGGAGGGATGGCGGGAGATGCTATGTCCACCCTCCCCACCTCAGCTGGCCCTGGTTTCCCACTTTCTTTTCCCCACACACCTAAGCATCCTAATTCCTTCCCAGTTTCCCTGGATGTCCAGTCCCCCCATACATTCCTGTGGGCTGGTGGCCTCCACTACTGTACCTCCCTCCTGTCATCAGGTAAGACGTGACTCTGCAGTCTTCCAGCTGCTCCTAGAAATCTGGATCCCATGACCAGGATAGCGGTGTGTATCTCCTGCTTTCACAGGGTTTCATCTGATTCCTCCATGCACCAAGTCTGTCACTCATTCCTGCTCCTCTGTCCAAAATCAATTTTAATGATATATTTTTGGGGAAGTAGCTATAGCTCAAGTGGTTGAGCATCTGCCTCCCACATGGGAGGTCTCTGGTTCAGTTCCTGGTGGCTCCTGAAAAAAACAAACAACAAGGAAAAGAAATGAGAATCCAACTCAGGGAGGCCGATGCGGCTCAGTGGTTGAGCTCTGGCTGCCGACATAGAGATCCCAGCTTCAATCCCTGACCCCAGTATCTAAAAAACAAAAAATGAGTCTATTCTGTTCAAACCAATGTTCCCAAAATATAAATTATTTCAGCATTTAGGCAATATAAAAAATTACCAATGGGATTTTTACTGGACTTTTTTTTCAAATTCTACTCAATTTTTTGATTTTTTAAAAAATATTACATTCAAAAAATATGAGGTCCTCATTCACCCCCATGGCCCCCATCCCACCACTCCCCTCACAGTAACACTCTCCCCCATCATCATGACACATCCATTGCATCTGGTGAGTACATCTCTGGGCATCGCTGCACCCCAAGGCCTGTGGTCCACACCGTAGCCCACACTCTCCCGCATTCCATCCAGTTGGCCATGGGAGGACATACAATGTCCGGCAATTGTCCCTGCAGCACCACCCCGGACAACTCCAAGTCCCGAAAATGCCTCAACATCTCATCTCTTCCTCCCATTCCCTGCACCCAGCAGCCACCATGGCCACTTTTTCCACACCAATGCCACATTTTCTCGATTATTAAACACAACAGTTCATGAATAGAATATCATTAAGTCCACTCTAATTCTTAATGTATTCCTCCTTCCTGTGGACCTTGGCTTGGTTGTGTCCTATCCACATCTATGTCAAGATGGGGTTTAGATTCCACATGGATATTGGATGCAATCCTCCTGCTTTCAGTTGTAGGCACTCTAGTCTCCATGGTGTGGTGGTTGACATTCTTCAACTCCATGTTAGCTGTGTGGGGTAAGTCCAATAAATCAGAGTGTAGGAGCTGAAGTCTGTTGAGGCTCAGGGCCTGGCTATCATATTGTCAGTCCAGAGATTCAAATCCCCTAGATATATCTTAAACCTCAGCACCAACTACAATTCCAGTAAAGTAGTATGAAAGGCTTGTGAAAAGAGATCACATCTGAGTCCAGCTCCATCATGCAGAAACACCAGCTCCAAAGAAGGGCCAACTGACATGGCAGTGAACTCCATCTACCATGACCATTTTACTGGACTTTTGTGAGTCATATTTACCCTTTCTTGGACTTAGAGTTTGAATTTTCAGGGGGTAGATTTCCTTAATTTTACACCCTGCCTTGAGATGTCCTGCCAGATCCAAGGACTCTAGGAAAACATCTGCATCATGCATCCCTCAGACTCTGAATGGGGTAGAAAGAGCACAGAGTCCACATGGGGATGGAACCTCTCTCCCCAATTTCCTCCACATGCCAGGCCCTGCACCCACCCGAATCCCCAGGACTTCAGGAAGCCTTAACACAGATGGGGAGCCATCAGGAGATACCCAAACCAAAATCCCCACAGTTACAAATCAGGCTCCCCAACCCCTCAGCCCATACTGGCCGCAGAGCTGGTGCTTTCCATTAGTGCCCAGGTGTGTGCAGGTGCTCCTAGTGGCCCCATTCTGGCCACCGAGGCAGGGCTTTCCCCTTAGCTCCCAGCTGTGTGCAGGTGCTCCTAGCATCAGCCCCTATGGCATGTCCTTAAATTCCTTTATGCTTAGAGCGTGCAGCTAACACTGGGTCCCACAATCTAATCAAAGTTACTCAACTGAAACCTAATAAAAATAATCTAATCAAAATGTCACTTTAGTGGAATCTAACAAAAAATACCACATAAAATAATTTTAATGCACAGGCATAGGTTAACTTAAGGACATCATTTTCTAGGGTCCACAAAAGTTTCAAACCTGGGCAGCTGCCCACCTCAGTAGAATGTAAAAGAATTGTTACTGAATTATGCAATAAAATACTCAGTGATACTACTTGTCCAGTCAAATAAACACATCTTCTGAGCTGAGATGGGCTGGTGACCTAATGAGTGAAGTGTGAGTCCCAGGTCCTGTAGCCTCAGTGTCTCTCTTCTGATGCTGTTTCTCACTTTGTCACAATTTTCCTTTTTTTTGAGAAGGTACTGAAGATTGAACCCAGGACTTCATACTGGGAAACAGGTGCTCAACCACTTGACGTACATCTGCTCCCCTTTCTACAGTGATTTTTTTCTTTTTGGAGGTACAGGGAATTGAGCCCAGGACCTCCTACATAGAAAGCCAATGCTTAACAACTGAGCTACATCTGGTCCCCCAAAGGAATATTATAAACCACCATGCCCACGATTTTCAAAACCAGGAATCTCTCATATGAGCCTGGGACCTCTTCTATGCAAGCAAGCACTCAACCACTGAGCTACACCTGCTCCCCCTTGACACAATTTTGATATTGGAACATTGTAAAATATTTTCTCCTGACACAATGTTTAAGTGCTGTCAAAGGAAAATAGATACTTTGAAACTATTTGAAAAAAAAAGAAAAGAAAGAATGTAGTGTTAAAGGCCAAAAATAAAACATGACCTATTACTCTAACAAAGAATTTCAAGAAATCTTAGAGTTTGAAGGAAAAATGGGATATGTTTATCTGAGTTTGATAACTTTACTATAAGCTTGCTTTTATTTTATTAATACATTTTATTCTTTAAAAATACTTTAGATTACATAAATTTTACGTAAAATATAGGGGATTCCCATATGCCCCATTCCCTTCCTCTCCCACATTTTCCCATATTAGTAGCATCTGTCATTAGTGTAGTATATTTGTTAAAATTGATGAACACACATTGAAGCATTGCAATTAAGCATAGATTAGAGTTTACATTATAGTTTACACTCTGTCCTGTACAATTTTATAGGTTTTGACAAAGTGTATAATCACCTATACCTGTCATTGCAATGACATTCAGGACAATTTTGGTGTCCCCAGCATGCCCCCATATCACACCTGTTCTTCCCTCTCCCTCTTCTCAGAAATTCTGGTGACCTCAGCCTTTATATCAATGATTCAAGCTCTTTCATTGCTAAAATAATTCTACTTTAGTCCATAGTTGCATTCATGTTTGTTCTTTCTGCAATCTGGGAATTTGGGGATGGTGATGCCCACTCTGTTTCTGATTGAGAGGGGGCTTGGATCCCATGGAGCAGATGGATGGAAATGTCTTGCTTGTAGTTGTATGTAGTTTTTTTTTAAAGCATGGGCATTGTCTATCATCATTCTTTTCTGTTGTCCTCAGTGAGTCCAATGAACTGGGGAATAGGTGTTACAACTCCGCTGAGATTCAGGTCACAACTGACATATGAACAAACCAAAGACGTAAGACACATATGTAATGGGTATAGTGGTAATTATAGGTTCAGGTAAAAGGGGCAGAAGAGCTATGTGTAGAGAAATTATAAATGAGTCTAACTCTGTTACATTGGGGGGTGTATATTCCAAAGTAAGGCCCACTGACTGGGGTGGCTCAATGTAGGGTGCACTCCTTGAGCATGGGACTCCCCTACATGGGGGACACCCCTGCATGTCATGGCACTCCTTGTGCATGGCAGCACTGGACATGGGCCAGCTCACCACACAGGCCAGGAAGCCCTGCGTTTGAACCCTGGACCTCCCATATGGTAGGTGGATGGTCTATCAGTTGAGCCACATCTGCGTCCCTAAAGTTGTTAATAAACAAATTTCAAAAAGGATGCTGAGAACATTGTTGAAAAGATAACAAAGGATTTAGAATATTACACAGACTTAGTTGTGCAATGTCAGGGTCTGAGAAAATCCAGCCCAATTTTGAAAGAAGTTCTAATCTGTGTAAAGTGCTATCAAACAGCATCGCATGCTGCAGAGATACCTTTAGTGAAAGAAAGAGTCAATTGACACGGCCAAATTCCTTGTTGTCTTATTTTTTAGAAATTGCCACAGCCCCCCACACTTCAGCAGCCTCCACCTGAACAGTCAGCAGCCGTTAACATCGAAGCAGGACCCTCCACCAGCAAAAGATTATGAC
Organism: Dasypus novemcinctus; assembly: GCF_030445035.2. Taxonomy (NCBI): domain Eukaryota; kingdom Metazoa; phylum Chordata; class Mammalia; order Cingulata; family Dasypodidae; genus Dasypus; species Dasypus novemcinctus. Next base: position 66,695,133 of record NC_080694.1, read on the forward strand.
TTGCTGAAGGCTCAGGGGAGGGTTAGCATATTTTAGCAATAAAATATTTTTAATTAAGATGTGTATTGTTTTTTGAGGCATAAAGTATTTATTGCACACTTAATAGGCTATACTGTAAGCATAAGTTTTATACGCACTCAAAACCAAAAAATTAAGGTGGTTCATTTTATTGCAATGTTTGCTTTACTGCTGTAGTCTGGAATTGAATCCACATCATCTCTGAGGTAGGCCTGTGCTATTGTACCTGTGGAAGGGATAATGTTGAGGAGACTTTTCTCTACAACCATAGTGTGCTCTTGGTGACCTCCATGAAAGAAACCTCTCTTCAGTGTCAGTAAGGCTTTACCAGGTTTCATGTGAATAACTGTCTAACATGTATGTTTTGGGTCCTGTGAATAAATTTCCTCTTTTGAGTTGACTCCCAGGAAACTCAGAACCCAGTTCAGGGACCCCCTGGAGTAAGAGGGTGAACGCTTACAGCCATGTGTGGGTACTAAACGTATTCCTGGATTCACTTTGTGTTTTTCTGCCCTTATTTTCACTTCAGCCCAGTTTATCCTATTATTTAACTTAATTTTGAAAACCTTGTTCCATGTGGTTTAGTTCTTGCTACTTAGATTATGTCTGGTAACAATAAATAATAACCACCTCACCCTGCCAGTACTGTCTTGGGTGGAATCAGGCCAGGGACAGGGAGAGGCTGGAGTGAGAGTGGGGTGATGGACTTAGAGGGGGTGGGGGCAGGCAATTATGCAGTGCTGGGAACTGTTTCCAAAACACTTGGATCTCTGAAATGACACATTTTGTATTTTTTGCAATAAACTTAAAATTGGCAAAAAGTATTTAAATGTAAATTTATAGCACAAAATTCATAGTAAAGGAAAAATAGAAACAACTTATGACAAGATATTTGATAACTGAGACAAAATAGACAGTTTTCCTTTAAAGAGACAAATTATCAAAACTGAATCAAGAAGAAATAGGAAATGTGAATAGCCCCATATCAATTAAAGAAATTAAATTCATAATGAGAAACTATCCCACAAAGGAAACTCCAGGCTCAGTGGCTGCACTGTTGAATTCTACCATACATTTAAGTAAGAATTTATATCACTACTGTGGAAACTCTTAGAGAAAATAGAGGAGGAGGAAAATACACTTTCAAATTGTTTTGTGAGGCCTTACCAAAGCTGAGAAAGGTAATAAAAAGATACTGTGGTGGGTAAGTTCATGGGTCAGCTGGGCCAGGCAGTGGAGTCCACGTGTTTGGTCAAGCAAGCACTAGCCTGATTGTTACTATGAGGACATTTCTTGGATTTAAGTCACCAGTGCATTGATGGCATCTAAGGTTGATGACATCTACAATCAACTGAGGATTTCACCTTCAATAATGAGAAATGTCTCATCAAATCAGCTGAAGACTTAAAAGGAGAAGAGATGATTTCAGCAGTCAGAAGAGGGAATTTCCATCTCTACTTCAGCTAGCTTCCCAGGGAGTTCATGGAAAACCTTCACTAGAGTTCCCAGGTTACAGCCTACCCTTCAGAATTCATCATTTGGATTTGCCCATCCTTATAGTCACATGAGACAACTCTTATAAAAATCTATGTCCTTAGAGAACCCTGACAAACACTTTATAACAATGTCTCTCATGAATCCTTTTCAAAATAACAGCAAATTGAAGCAAAATAATTTTAAAATGTATTACATCATGACCAAGAAAGAGTTATCCCTGATGCAAATTGGGATGAATATAAGAAATTTAACCTAATTCATACTTAACATAATAAAGAAGAATAACAATAAGATCAGCTCCATGTAGAAAAAGCATTTAAAAGTGCAGCATCCTTTGAGAATAAAAAATTTCTCAGTAAACTAGGAATAGAAGGCAACTTCTGCAAAGTGAGAAAGGGTACCTATGATAACGAAATAACTAGGTATCAACTTAAAGAATGATTGCAAGACCTCTACACTGAATTCTACCAGTACACTGCTGTGGGAAAGTAGCAAAGACCTAAAAAATGTGGAGAAATATCATATCCATGTCAAGGATTGAAATAGTCATTATTGAGCTATAACTTCTCCCCAAAGTGGGTTGTTTAAATACAATTCCAATCAAACACATAGTAGGCTTCTAAAAAGATTTTTTTGCCTTTTTTTGTCTTTATTTTTTTAATATTACATTAAAAAAATAAGAAGTCCCCACAACCCCCCATCCCCCTCACCCCACTCCTCCCCCACAGCAACAATCTTCTCCATCATCATGAGACATTCATTGCATTTGGTGGATACATCTCTCAGCACTGCAGGGCATCACGGTCAATGGCCCACATCAGAGCCCACACTCTCCCACGTTCCACCCAGTGGACCACGGGAGGACACAATGTCTGGGAACTGTCCCTTCAGCATCACCCAGGACAACTCCAAGTCGTGAAAACGCCCCCACATCTCATATCTTCCTCCCATTCCCCACCCCCAGTGCCGTCATGGCCACTTTCTCCACACCAATGCCACATTTCTTCAATTACTAATCACAATAGTTCATGAATAGAATATCAGTAAGTCCACTCTAATCCATATTCTATTCCTCCATCCTGTGCACCTTGGAATGGTTGTGTCCACTCCACATCAATATCAAGAGGGGGTTTAGATTCCACATGGATGCTGGATGCAATCCTCCTGCTTTCAGTTGTAGGCACTCTTGGCTCCCCGGTGTGGTGGTTGACCTTCTTCACCTCCATGCTAGGTGAGTGGGGTAAGTCCAATAAACCAGAGTGTAGGAGCTGAGGTCTATTGAGGTTCAGGGCCTGGCTATCATATGGTAAGTCCAGAAATTCAGGTCCCCTGGGTATATATTAAACCCCAGCACCAACTACAGTTCTGGTAAAAGTAACAGGAGAGGCTTGTGAAAAAAGATCACATGTGAGTCCAGCCCCATCACACAGAAACACAAACTCCAAAGAAGGGCCAATTGACATGGCACTGAACTCCATCTGCCATGTCCATAGAACCTGTGGGCCTCTGTAGCTCTCAGAAGAACCAACACCTGGGGTTGTATCTACTTTATCTGTCTCTGAGACTTTGCTGAGGTGTGCATAAGGGCAACCCCTCTGATAACCTCCCAGCTTGTTTTGGAGACTCATAGCCATATAAACTCATTTGTCCTTTCCATTTCCCCCTTGATTCAGATCAAAAAGCATTTTTAATTTCTAGTATTATATGTAGACTGAAATATTCTGCTGATCCAAGTTGTCCCTTTTATTCAAGGTCATTTTTCTAGTTACATCATCAGCAGGTACTTGGTAATAATCCCTTGGCACCAGGGAAGCTCATCCCCAGGAGTCATGTCCCATGCTGGGGGGAAGGCAACGCATTTACATGCTAAGTTTGGCTTCAAGAATGGCCACATTTGAGCAACACGGAGGCTCTCAGGAGGCAACTCTTAGGCACCCTGCAGCTCTAGGCCTTGTTCTTCTTTCAGGCTCACAAGCATAGTCATTTGTATCAAGGGCTCATTGTTGGACCTTCATTCTTTTTTGGTCTTTGCCGTTGCACTTGGGGGATTGTTGCTGTTCCTTTAGGGACTGTGATAGAGCTCCCCTGGCTAGGAACTCAGCACTCCCTCAGTTGTTGTCCCCAATTGTATCCACTATGAAAATATCCAAACATTTCCATGTACCCTGGATATATGCCCTGTAGAACTCCCTGCCAACCATGTGTCCCCTGTCAAAAACATCCCACACCAGTATTCTTCCACTGCCATTGTTGAAACTCTCTGTGATCCAAAACTTCCTGAAAAGTGAAGCCCAATATATTGCCAGGTTCCCGTAATAGAAAAATGGAATATAGCGATGAGTTTAAAGGTTAGATATAGAATACATATTAATTTGGAAAAATTACGGTAAATATAAATTGGGATATCAAAAAATTTAAAAAATGCAAAAGGTTTGTTTTTGATGTTTTGCCTTCCATCACTGCAATAAGTGTTGCCCTGTATGCAAATTGGCAAGGCAACTACTTCCATCTTTTCCTCAGTGTCTACGTCCTATCTTTCTTTTCTTTTTTCTAATTATTAAGCTTATCTTCACCAGAGTGTTAGGTAACAGTAATTCATATATACAATATACAACGCTCCCACATATCCACCATGAAACCTTTTCCCTTCCACAGCAATAACCTTTTTACATATTCAGACTATATTACTGAAACTGATGTACAGATATTGAGACAATAGCTTTCAAACAAGGTAACATTTGGGTTTACATTGTAGTTTATATTTCAGACTATACAATTTTCTAAATTTTTAATTATCCCATGTTTTACACTATGATTTACATTTTGGCCTATCAGCCCCTATATATTTTTGGTGTAATTTTATATGTCTTATATCCAACTTTGCGTACACTTTTGGAACATTTCTATTGCCCACACCCTTACATTGGTTCCCTCTATTCAATACCTCTTTCCCCCTCCCCTTAGGGCCCACAGTGACAGTCAATCTTCATTGCTTGAAGGGCCATGTTCAGAGATACTTGCAACAGTGTTGAGGGCTTGACATGCTCAACTGCCCTAATGCCCTGGGAGCCACCATTTCTCTTGAGAGATATAATTCCCTCTATTTGAGGACATCAGTCCTCCCCAGGATGTGGGTATACCTTCACTGTCATTACATGGGGCTCTAGCCAATGATATAACCCACTCTGGCAAAATGAGCCTTCACATTTTCCCTAGGAGCCTGTCCTGCATCAGATTATCCCCTTTAAGCATCTTAAACAGGTAACTTTCCTTATTATACTTTAAAAAGGTTTTCTCAACATTATACTCTTAACTAAATACCTGACAATCTCCTATGTTTGTATGTTGCCCCACCCTCCCACCAATTTCTTGGGCAATATTACCCATCCTCGCACCCCACCCAATGGTAACCCTATGCCCCATTTTATCCCTTCCTTGTACGAATACTTACCTCCAGCTTATCATAGATTTCACCCATGTAGGTGTCAGTTACATCCTTCCTCTACCCCCCAATTTCCTGTAAGCCTATCACCTAGTCTCTAGCTCTCTGAGGCAGCTTGGTGTACTTATTTCATATCATTGAGGTCATGGAGTATTTGTCCTTCAATGCCTGGGTTGCTTCACTCAACATAAGGTTCTCAAGATTCATCCATGTTATCACTTGTGTTTGTAGTGCATTTGTTCTTAAAGCTGAGTAGTATTCCATTGTATGTATATACCACATTTTATTTATCCATTCATATGTTGATGGCCATTTGGGTTGATTTCAACTTTTGGCAATAGTGAACAATGCTGCTGTGAACATTGGTGTGCATATATCAGTTTGTGTCCTTGTTTTTAGTTCTCCTGGGTATATACCCAGCAGTGGAATTGCTGGGTTGTATGGCAAATCTATGGTTAGTTTTTTGAGAAACTGCCAAACTGTCCTCCAGAATGGCTGGATCCTTCTGCATTCTCACGAGCAGTGGATGAGTGTTCCCATTCCTCCACATCCTCTACAGCATTTGTAGTTCTCTTTTTTTTTCATAGCTGCCAATCTTATGGGAGTAAGATGGTATCTCATTGTAGTTTTGATTTGCATTTCCCTGATAGCTAGAGATTTGGAGCATTTTTTCATGTGCTTTTTAGCCATTTGTATTTCTTCTTTGGAGAACTGTCTGTTTAAATCTTTTTCCCATTTTGTAAATGAGTTATCTTTTTATTTTTAAGATATAGGAGTTCTTTATATGTACAGGTTATAAGTCTCCTATCTGATATATGGTTACCAAATATTTTCTCCCATTGTGTAGGCTCTCTTTTCACTTTCTTGACAAACACCTTTGAGGTGCAGAAGGCTTTAATTTTGAGGAAGTCCCATTTATCTATTTGTTCTTTTGCTGCTCGTGCTTTTGGTGTGAAGTTCATGAAGCCATTCCTATTACAAAGTCCTGTAGATGTTTCCCTACACTGCTTTCCAAGGTCTTAATGGTCTTGGCTCTTATATTTAGGCCTTTGATCCATCTTGAGTTGATTTTTGTATAAGGTGTGAGATAGTAATCCTCTTTCACTCTTTTACATATGGATATCCAGTTCTTCAAGCACTATTTGTTGAATAGACCATTCTGTCCCAGTTGAGAGGGTTTGGTGGCTTTATCAGATATTATGTGACTATATATATGAGGATCTATATCACAACTCTCAATTCGGTTCCATTGGTCAGTGTGTCTCTCCTTGTGCCAATACCTTGCTGTTTTCACTACTGTAGCTTTGTAGTATGTTTTGAAGTCAGGTAGTGTGATTTCTCCAATTTTGTTTTTCCTTTTCAATATGTCTTTGGCTATTTGGGGTCTCTTTCCTTTCCAAATAAATTTCATAGCTAGTTTTTCTTGTTCCTTAAAGAATGCTGTGCTGATTTTTATTGGGTGCATGGAATGTGTAGATCAGTTTTGGTAGGATAGACATCCTAATAATATTTAGTCTTCCTATCTATGAACATGGAATATTCTTCCATTTATTTAGGTCTACTTTGATTTCCTTGAACAGTCTTGTGTAGTTCTCTGTTTATAAGTTTTTTACATCTTTAGTTAAGTTTATTCCTACGTATTTGATTTTTTATTTACTAATCTGTGACTTTACTAAATGCATTTATGAGTTCTAGAAGCTTCTTTGTAGACGTCTCAGGATTTTCTATGTACAGGATCATGTCATCTGCAAATAATGAAATTTTGACTTCTTCCTTTCCAATATGAATGCCTTTTATGTCTGGTTCTTGCCTCAGTGCTCGAACAAGTACTTCTAAGACAATGTTAAATAGAAGAGGTGATAGTGGGCATCCTTATCTTGTTCCTGATCTTACAGGGAAGGATTTTAGGATTTCACCATTGTAAATGATGTTGGCTGGGGGTTTTTCATATATACTTTTTATCACGTTCAAAAAATTTCCTTGTACTCCAATCTTTTGCAGTGTTTTTATCAAGAAATTGTGCTGTACATTGTCAAATGCTTTTTCTCATCTATAGATATAATCATGTGATTTTTTCCTTCAATCTGTTTATATCGTGTATTACATTGATTGATTTTCTTATGTTGAACCATCCTTACATACCCGGAATGAATCTCACTTGATCATGGTGTATAATTTGCTTAATGTGTTGTTTAAAAAGGTTAGCAAGTATTTTGTTGAGGATTTTTGCTTCTAGGTTCATTGGAGAAATTGGTCTGTAATTTTCCTTTCTTGTGGTGTCTTTGGCTTTGGTACTATGGTAATGTTGGCATCATAGAATGAGTTAGGTAATGCTCCTTCTGTTTCAATTTTTTGGAAGAGTTTCAGCAGGATTGATGTTAGTTCTTTCTGGAATATTTTGTAGAATTCACCTGTGAAGCCATCTGGCCCTGGGGTCTTCTTAGTTGGGAGGTTTTTTATGACTGATTCTATCCTTTACTTGTGATTAATTTGTTGAGATCATCAATTTCTTCTTAAATCAATATAGGCTGCTTATGTGTTTCTAGGAATTTGTCCATTTCCTCTGAATTGTCATTTTTGTTGGAATATAGTTTTTCAAAGTATCCTCTTATGATAGTCTTTATTTCTGTGGTGTCAGTGATGATATCTCCTTTCTCATTTCTTATTTTGTGTAGTTGCATCTTCTCTTTTTTTCTTTGTTAGTCTAGCTAAGAGCTTGTCAATTTTATTGATCTTCTCAAAGAACCAACTCTTGGTCTTGTTTATCTTTTCAAGTGCTTTCTTTTTTTCTATTTCATTTAGTTCTGTTTTATCTTTGTTATTTCTTTCGTCTCCCTGTGGGGTTACCTTGTTGTTTTTTTTTTACTAATTCCTCCAAATGCGCAGTTAGTTCTTCAATTTTTGGTCTTTCTTCTTTTTTGATGTATGAATTTATGGCTATAAATTTCCCTCTCAGTACTGTTTTTGCTGCATCCCATAAGTTTTGGTATGTTGTGTTATCATTTTCATTAGTTTCATGGTAGTTATTAATTTCTTTTGAGATTTCCTCTTTGATCCACTGTTTTTCTAAGAGTGTGCTGTTTAATTTTCATATCTTGGTGGGAAATCCAGCCCTCTGGCCCTTGCAAATTTCCAGCTTCACTCCACTGTGGTCAGAGATATTATTTTGTAGGATTTCAATCTTTCTGAATTCATTGATCCTTTCTTTGTGGCCTAGCATATGGTTTATCTTGGAGAATGATCCATGTGCACTTGAGAAAAATGTATATCCTGCTGTATTTGGGTGTAATGATCTGTATATGTCTATTAGATACAGCTCCTCTAATATACTGTTCAAAATTTGTTTTCTTTATTGATTCTCTTTTGAGATGTTCTGTCCAAATTTGATAGTGGTGTATTAAAGTCTCCCACTATAATTGTAGAGGCATGTATTCTTTCCCTTAGTTTTTCCAGTGTTTGCCTCACGTATTTGGAGTCACCCTTGTTAGGAGCATAAATATTTATGATGGTTCATTCTTCTTTCTTGAATGATTATCCCTTTCACTAAGATGCAGTATCCATCTTTGTCTCTCACAATAGTTTCGCATTTAAAGTCTATTTTGTCTGATATTAATATAGCTAGTCCTGCCTTTTTTTGCTTATTGTTTGCTTGTAAGATTGTTTTCCAGCCATTCACTTTCAACCTCCATGAATCCCTGGGTCTAAGATGTGTTTCTTGTACACAGCATATAGATGGGTCATATTTCCTTATCCAGTCTCCCAGTTTGAATCTTTTGACAGGTGAGTTTAATCCGTTGACATTCAATGTTATTACTTTCAAGGAAATGTTTATGTTAGCCATATTTTGTTTGGACTTGTGTTTGTCATATTTTGTTTGTTTTTTTCCTTCTTTTTTTCTCTTGTTTGTTGCTCTTACACTCTCCTCCAACTCTGTCTCTCCTGTTTTTTCCTTTCTTCCTGCAGAACTCCCTTTAGTATTTCTTGAAGGGCAGGGGTTTTGTACGGATACTCTTTCAATTTCTGTTTATCTGTGAATATTTAAAACTCTCCATCATTTTTGAATGCTAACTTTGTTAGGAAGAGTATTCTTGGTTGGAAATTTTTTCCTTTTAGTACCTTGACTATATCATACCACTGCCTTCTTGCCTCCATGTTTTCAGATGAGAATTCAGCACTTAATCTTATGGAGCCTCCCTTGTATGTGATGGTTTTCTTTTCTCTTGCTGCTTTTAGAATTTTCTCTTTGTCTTGAGCATTGGATAATTTGACAAGTATATGTCTTGGGGTGAGCCTGTTGGGGTTTATGGTGTTTGGGCTGCGTTGTGCTTCCTGGACATGTACATCCATCTCTCTCAGTAGATTTGGGAAGTTTTCAGCCATTATTTCCTGCAACACCCCTTTTGAACCCTTTCCCTTTTCTTCTCCCTCTGGGATGCCTATAATATGTATGTTTGTGCGTTTTGCATTGTCATTCAGGTCCCTAAGCCCTACCTGGATTTTTTCTATCTTTTTATTGATCAGTTCTACTACCTGTTTGATTTCAGATGTACTGTCTTCCACATCGCCAATTCTCTCCTCTGCCTCATCTAATCTGCTCCTATTTGCTGTGAGTGTATTTTTTATTTCTTGCACTGTGGTATTCATCCCCATAATATCTGTTATCTTTTTGTGTATGTCTGCAATTTCCTCTCCAAGTGTTTTCTTCACATTGTTAATCTCTTCCTTTACTTCATTAAGTTGGTCTCTAATATATGTTTTGATATCTTTAATTACTTATCCAGTGTTCTGCTCCCCTTCCTGGTTTTTAATTTGTTCACTGGATTCGGCCATGTGTTCCTGATTATTGGTTTGGTTTGTAGTTTTTTGTTGCTGTCTGGTCATCATTTTAAATTGACGGGTTTAAACAGTTCCTTAGCTTCTTTGTCTAGTCTTGGGGATTAACTAGTTGTTGTTCTTGTGTATGTGTTGTCTTCTCTTTGTCACTTTATTCTTCTTACTCTGTTTTTTTGTTGCTGGCTAATTTCACTTGGAAGGAAATTATTAGGGCCAGGGAAAGCAAAATGATTAAGAAAAGAAAATGTATAAAGTAGTATTGGTAATAAATGTTAACAGAGCAACAATGTGAGATCTGGGGGAATGGATATTAGACTCACGTAAGTTGTGTAGAATTATAGTAGTAAGTAGAGTACCTATAATGAGACAGTCAACTGAATATGGGGAAGAATATAGTATGAATTAAAAAGCCAGTGTTTTCAGGAGAGAGGGAAAGAGAAAAGAAAGACAATAATATCAAGAGTGGATAAAAGACAGAAAACAGAACAAAGGTATTAGAAATTAAAATCAGACAATTTGGGGAACAAGGAAAGGGAGGTGGAATGTAAGAGAAACAGTAGATGATGGAGGATAGCAAGATGTGGGGGAAAGGGATAGTGTAGGTGGCCAAAATCAGTTCACACAAGAAGGAGGAAATGTAGGATGAGGAAACACAGCAAATGTGAAGCGCTCTCTGCAGCAACTATTGTATAAAGAAAATAATATAAAGTAAGAAGAAAAAGAGAGAAAAGTAAAAAAGAGAGAAGAATAAAAGGGGGGTGGGCAAAGAAAAAGGAGGGAAACAAGGAAGAAAAAGAAAAGGAGAAAAAAAAACTAAATAAATGAAAAAGGACCTTGAGGGAATAAACAGGAGGAAAGACCAGGATACTATGCAATATTAGCAACCAAGACAAAAAGAAAGAAAAAAGAAAAACAGAAACACAAACGCTGAGGGCTGGGGTAATCAAGGACCTCAGATAGACCTTGAGGCGTGGTGGTTTCAGGGATGGAAAGTCTGTGATATTGCAGACTCAAGGTGTGTGAGTCTCTGGAGTGTGGGCCACTAGGGTTTAGGGGACGCAGACTCAGACGCCATCTTGCCCCACCTCTTAAAAAGAAATTGACAAGTTGATGGTACAATTTGTAAGGGAGCAGAAAGGATTTTGAATAGCCAAAACTTTTTAAAATACCTATTTAAAATTCCAAAAATAAAATAAAATACCAGAAAAAGGCAGCTCAACAAGTTATGGAAGCATTACTCCTAAAATGTTCTGTGCAGGTACTTTTATCTCATTGGATTCCAACTACTAACTCAATTGTTCCTCTGGTGTTCAGAAAGATACACAGATGAAACAGATTAGTTAAATGCCTTAAAATGTTTTTAAGAAGAAATATGGAGGGTCCACTGAGCAAATATGAAAACTTGCTACGAGCTCCAGTAGCAGCTCAGGGCAGTGGTAGGTCAATAACCATAATAAAGAGTATAAATAGACCCAAACATACACATGCTCTAAAAATGGCTTCCCCTAATCCAGTGACGGAAAGGACAGTCTTTTCAACAAATGGTTGAAAGTTTCAAATACTGTTTTGACACAAGGAGCTGGCAGGGGGGTGAGGCCAAGGGGACCTGGACAGCTAAGGCCCCCAAAGGAGAAACGACCCGGGACGCTGGGCTCCTGCTCTCAGCCTGGGGGAAGGTCCACCTTGGTGTGGGGATGGTGGGCAGGTGCCTGGTCCAGGGGTCTGGGGAGGCAGGAGGGTCAGCCCTCGGGTTCATGGAGTGTGTGGGCAGAGCCTGGGTGGGTTTTATCGCCCAACTCCCTGTTATCCACTAGGGTCTCCAGCCCCCAGGCCCCGCCCTGCCCTCTACTCTCCAGGACCCGCATCTCCGGGGCCTCCAGCTTTGAGGCCACCTCCCCGCACCCAGCCTGGGTCGCACCAGCTCAGCTGATCAGGAGTTGAAGAAGCACCTTCAGGTGGCCAAGGGTTCTGACCACAGGCTGCCCAGGGCTGGGGGAAAAGTGGTGAGAGGGAAAACCCTGGGGCTCCTGGAACCAGGGGCCAGGTCTCCACGAGCCACACAGCTGCGCTCGCCCATCCTTCGGGTCCTTGACTTCCCCCACCCAGTCTTAGGAAGGCTCTGGTGAGGAGACCCTTCAATTACTTCCCGTCCCTCATTCTGACTTCTCCTTTTACTCCTGGGTGTGTTTGGGTTACACCATTCCTGTAAAACATAAAAATGCTCAACACTTAATACTTATAATCAAGCACAGGGTTACACTTGAGTAATTACCATCCAGGTGAAAATACAGACCTCTACAGAGTCAGAGAGACAGATAAAGCAGATACAACCCCCAGATATTGGTTCCTTTGAGGGCTAAAGAGACCCATGGGAGTTATGGTCATGGCTGATGGGGTTAACTACCAGGGCAGATGGCCCCTCTTTGGAAATGGTGATTATGTGTGATGAATCTGGACTCAGATGGGATCTCCCTTCATAAGACTTTCATGCTAATTTGCTGGAGGTGCAGTTAATGTTGGGGTTTAAGATATATTTAGGGGATTTGAATCTCTGGACTGACAATGTGATAGCCAGGTCCTGAGCCTCAACAGACTCCAGCACCTACAATCTGATTTATTGGACTTACCACACTCAGCTAAGATGGAGTTGAAGAAGGACAACCACCACACCATGGAGCCTAGAGTGATTACAACTGAAAATGGGAGGATTGCATCCAGCATCCATGTGGAATCTGAGCCTCCTCTTGACATAGAGGTGCAATGGACACAACCAATCCAATGTCCACATAGAAGAGGTGGCATTGGATTGGGAAAAGTGGACATGGTGGACGATGGGTATGGGGAAAGGCAGGAAGAGATGAGAGGTGGAGGCGTCTTTGGGACATGGAGCTGCCCTGGATGGTGCTTCAGAGGTAATCACCGGACATTGTAAATCCTCACAGGGCCCACTGGATGGAATGGAGGAGAGTATGGGCCATGATGTGGACCATTGTCTATGAGGTGCAGAGGTGCCCAAAGATGTACTTACCAAATCCAATGGATGTGTCATAATGATGGGAACGAGTGTTGTTGGGGGGGGGGGGGGGAGAGGAGGGGTGGGGGGGTGGGGTTGAATGGGACCTCACATATATATTTTTAATGTAATATTATTACAAAGTCAATAAAAAAAAAAGAGAGAAAAAAAAGAGAAAAAAAAAAGGTCAAAAGAAAAAAAAAAAATACAGACCTCTACCACTGCCCTGGCCAGAAGCCCCCTCTGCCTCTCACTGAGAAGACCCTGTCCCTCCCCTCAATGTGTCCACGAGGCTGCCCGTCCCCTCTGGCCCCTTCCCATCCACTGTTTTCGCCTCCACCCCCAGTCGTCCCTATTTCCTCCCTCTCTTCTCCTCTCAGGAGCCCCCCTTGTTCTTAAGCCTATGCCAGGGGGGCTCACCCTCCTCTTCCCCCAGATCCTAGAGTTGGGGAATCACTGGATGGATTCCTGGAGGAGGCGCCCTCATCCCTGGAAGCAGCAGCAGGAACAAGCGTCAGGGTCGTTGGAGTCCAGGGACCTCTCCTAGGAGTCGGGAGAACTGGTGCTGGGGGACCCGCAGCTTGTGGTCCACCTTGGGCCCAGGAACCAGATGGAATGGTCTGGAGATTGTGCTCTGCCCTGAGGCCAGAGTCCACGGTCACCCTAAGAGAGAAACGTCTACGTCAGCGTGGTCACACCCGACCCTGTCCTGGATCGCGGGCGCACCCTGATGTGCAGACACTTGCCCGGATGCTAGGGGCGCAGGGAGACCCCGGGGAGGGCTCCCCTGAGGGCAAAGGGGAGCGCGGGTCTTCTGTCCTTCGCCTGGTGGTCACGCGTGGGCGCCGCCGCGCTTTCTAGGATTCTGACTTTAGGAGGGTCCGGCTTGAGTGGGGCAGAGCTGGGGGACCTGGGGCTTCAGCACTGATGGGAATGGCGGTGAACTTGCCTTCTGAGCATCCCTGGAGTCCACTGGAGTCTCCCAGGGGGCGCAGGGAGCGGGAGATCAGGAGCTCTCAGCAGCCCTTGTGCCTCCTTGAGGTTTCCATCTCTTCCCAGAGCCCCCACCTCAGCCTGCTTGAAGGCAGCACCTGGGAGCACTAGAGAGTAGATTTTTTTTCATGTCATCTCTATTCCATTTTAGAGGTCTGTTTTTAAAAAAATAAACTTTTAATATTAGAATAGTTTTACACTTACACAAAAATGGTGAAGGTGTTCAGACAGTTCACAGCAACGCCCATTTCCCACATTGTTAGCATCTTATATTCCTGGCACTTTGAACCTGCTAATGAAGGAATATTGATACACTATTAGTAACTCACCTGAAGTTTGTGTGGATTTCATTAGTTTCACCCCATGTCCTCTCCCTGTCTAAGGATCCCATCCAAGGCACCTCATTACATTTAGTCCCATCCGGTCTCCTTCAGCTCCTCTGCCTGTGAGTTTCTCAGACTTTCCTTGTTTTTTGTGTCCTTGACAATTTTGAGGAGTCTAGGTCAGGATGAGTAGACTGCCTCTCAATTTGAGTTTGGTTGATGTTTTTCTCATGATTAGACAAGGGCTGTGGGTTTTTAGGGTAAAGGTCATGGAGATGCCATATCCCAACAGAATAAGAAGAGGACGTCAATGGACTATAATTGATAGTTTTATCCACTCACATATAGAAGGACAATGTGGTTGCTTCTGGGTTGGGGAAATTATTAAGTTGCTATAAACATTTCTTTGCAGGTTTTTACCTAAATATGTCTTTAAATTAGATGACCAAATACCTGGAAATGGCATATCTGGGTTGTAAGTTAACTCCATGCTTAGCTTTTCAGAACCTGCCAAATGCCTTCTGTGGTGGCTGCACCCTTTGGCCTTCCTACCAGCAGGGAGTGCAGGTTCCTGGGCTCCATGTCCTGTCAGTGCAGGTGTCACCACTGGTGACAGACTGAAAATCGCCTCCCAACCCACCAATGCCCTCTACATTCTAATTCCTGGACCCTGTGAATATTACCTTATATGGCAAAAAGGAGCGTTTGTATATGTAATTGATCAAGAGATGGGGGATTAGACAAGATTATCCCCATGGGCCCCAGGAGTGATCACATGGATCTCCTAACAGGGAAGTAGGGGGAGATTTTACTACACCCAGAGGAGAAGGTGATGAGGACAGAGCAGAGATCTGATGATGTTGGCCTTGAAGGCTAGAGTGATGCAGCCAGAAGCCAAGGAGAGCTGGCAGCCACCAGAAATGGAAGAGGCAAGACACAGGTTCTCTCTGCTTAAGCCTCCAGAGGGAGCCAGCCTTGGCTGACACCTTGATTCAAACCAGGGAGGTTGACTTTGGGTTTTTGGCCTCCAGAATTGTGAGAACATAAATTTCTATTGTTTAAAGTCACCAAATGGGGAAGCGGACTTGGCCCAATGGCTAGGGCATACGTCTACCACATGGGAGGTCCATGGTTCAAACCCTGGGCCTCCTTGACCCATGTGGAGCTGGCTCACATGCAATGCTGATGCCCAAAAGGAGTGCCCTGCCATGTAGGGGCGCTCCCCACAGAGGGGAGCCCCACGTGCAAGGAGTGTGCCAGGTAAGGAGAGCCGCCCAGTGCAAAAGAAAGTTCAGCCTGCTCAGAAATGGTGCTGCACACATGGAGAACTGATGCAGCAAGATGATGCAACAAAAAGAGACCAAATTCCCATGCCGCTGACAACAGAAGCAGACAAAGAAGAATACGCAGCAAATGGACACAGAGAACAGAAGGGGGGAGGGGAGAGAAATAAATAAAATAAATCTTTAAAAAAATAAAGTCACCAAATGGTGAGTGGAGGTGGCTCAGATCGTTGGGCACTTCCCTCCCACATGGAAAGTCCTGGGTTCAGTTTCTGTAGCCTCCTAAAAAAAAAAAGACCCAAAATGAACAGACACAGAAAGCAGACTGCAAGCAGAAACAACAAACAGAGGGAGAAGTAAATAAATAAAGCCAACAAAGGTGTGAAAATATGTTCCATTGGCAACATAAAACAACCCACCAGTTTAGTTTAGTTTAGTTTAGTTTAGCCATTCTAACTGGTATGTGCAGGGGCATCTCATGGTGGTTTTATCTACACTTCCCTAATGACAATTATGCTGAGCATATTTTTAGGTGCTTATTTGCCACCTGTGTATCTTCTTTTCTGAGTTATCTGTTTAGATGTTAGCCTATTTTAAAAATTAGATTGTCTTCTTATTGCTGAGCTTTAAGAGTTCTTTACATATTCTGGGCAGAAATCCTTTTCAGAAATGTGCCCTGAAGTGTTTTATCTTTGGCTTGAGCCAATGAGAAAACATAAAGTCCCAAGAGAAAATTAGAATGTTTGAAAACTGGTATCCCTCACCCTAAGTTTGACAGACTTCCAATAATTACACATTTTCTGGTGGAATCTGTATTAATTTTAACAAGTATCACCTTTTGGAAATACGTAAAGAAATGTGTCCATACTGGAAGATGTACATAACTCAGTGGGCGAATGTGCTACTTTAAAATCCTTATGCATTAGTACAAAATACATTTATTTATGCAAAGACAGACTGAAGATTTCAAAGTCACAAGATGCAATATTCTACAATAAGATTTCAGACTGCAACTCACTTTTACAAACTACACTCTTGTGTTTTTAGTGTGGTATTGTAGATGAATGTCAACAATCACCTGAAAAGGCTATTAAAAATACTCCTCTCTTTTATAACATTTATATCCAAGGCTGAATTTTTGTTCAAACCAAATAACAGATTGAATGTGAAATGAAAGTCCAGGGGTGCTCTATTGAGACTGCTGAGAAAGATTTGCAAAAATGTAAACTGATCCACACTTCTTATTACATTGTTTTCTTTTGGAAATAGTTATCAACGTGTAATGAGTTTTTGGTGTAAATATTAATGTATAGGAATCTGTGTTTTAAATTTCATTTTAATTTCTAGTATGGCCAGTACTAGTAGAGGTCACATAAATCTCCTTGGGGTTATGAAGCTGTGAAGTCAGGACCAGGCCTCACTGACAGGGGGTGACAGAGTGCTCGGTGCAGGGGAGGGGTCGGGCCAGTCCAGGACCCGGTCTCGCTCTCAGGGTCTCGCCCCGAGACTGGTGTTTGGGGCGGGGAGGGCGAACTGGGGAAGCCCTGGTTCCCGAAGTTTCAGTTCTCTGAACCCGAGTCAGGTCCTTCTGCACCGACGCTCGTGACACGGGCCCAGGCTGCCTCCCATTGCGGCCCGGTTCTGGAGAAGCCAATCGCCGGCCCCGCGGCCCATCCAGAGCCCGCCCCGACCCCAGGACTCAGGTTCCGCCAGACCCGGGGGTCCAATCATGACGCCGCGGACCCTCCTCCTGCTGCTCCCGGGGGCCCTGGCCCTGACCCAGACCCGGGCGGGTGAATGCGGGGTCGGGGGGCGCTGCCCCGGAGGGGGAGAGGGGACCTGCGGGGACGGCCCGGACCCGGGAAGGCGCGTGCCTCCAGCTGACCCCGTCCCTTTCCCGTCCCCCCAGGCTCCCACTCCCTCAGGTATTTCGGCACCGCCGTGTCCCGACCCGAGCGCGGGGACGCCCACTACCTCGCCGTGGGCTACGTGGACGACACGCAGTTCGTGCGGTTCGACAGCAACGCGGAGAGTCCGAGGATGGAGCCGCGGGCGCCGTAGGTGGAGCAGGAGGGGCCCGAGTACTGGGAGCGGGAGACCCAGGTGTGCAAGGACAACGCGCAGACTTCCAGGGCGTACCTGAGGACCCTGCGCGGCTACTACAACCAGACCGCGGCCGGTGAGCCACGCGGGGCCCGGGGTCCGCGGATCCCAAATACATCCCGAAGCCCCGGGACCCGGGACCCCCACCCTGGAGCACAGGAGGGACTTTTCCTCGGTTTCGTTTTCTGTTTAGACCAGACTGGCCCCGACCACTCAGCGCCGGGGGCGAGGCGGGCAGGTTAGGCGGGCAGATGGGCGAGGCTAACGTCGGGGACGTGGCCAGGGCCTCACACCTTCCAGTGGATGTCCCGCTGCGACGTGGGACCCGACGGGCGACTCCTCCGCGGGTACCTTCAGTTTGCCTATGATGGCAGGGACTACCTCGCCCTCAAGGAGGACCTGCGCTCCTGGACGGCGGTGGACCCGGTGGCTCAGATCACCAGGCACAAGTTGGAGGAACTCGGGGATGCAGAGCACAAAAGAGCCTACCTGGAGGGCAAGTATGTGGAGCACTTGCAGAGACACCTGGAGAGTGGGAAGGAGACGCTGCAGCGCACAGGTATGGGGGGGAGGGGGAGCCCCCAACCCCAAATGTCCTATCTATTACTGATTGTCACATGAGTGCTGCAAGAATGGCCAGGAGAGAAACGGAAAGTTCTTGAAGTTTCTGACCTTCCCACAGACCCCCAAGGACACACGTGACCCGCCACCCCATCCCTGACCGTGGGGTCACCCTGAGGTGCTGGGCCCTGGGCTTCTACCCCGCGGAGATCACGCTGACCTGGCAGCAGGACGGAGAGGACCAGACCCAGGACATGGAGTTTGTGGAGACCAGACCTGCGGGGGAAGGAACCTTCCAGAAGTAGGCGGCTATGCTGGTGCCTTCTGGGGAGGAAGAGAGATACACGTGCCACGTGCAGCACGAGGGGCTGCCCGAGCCCCTCACCCTGAGATGGGGTAAGTGGGACGAGGTGGGGGCCTCTTCTAGGGAAGCAGGAGCCCTTCTGAGCTCCTCCAGAGGGTCAGGGCTGAGCCTGGGGTCAGGGCCCCTGACCTTCTCCCCTTCTCAGAACCGCCTTCCTGACCCCCCATCCTCATCATGGGAATCGTGGCTGCCCTGGTCATCCTTGGAGTGTCCGTGGTGGCTGCAGTTCTGATCTGGAGGAGGAAGAGCTCAGGTAGGGAAGGGGTGGGTCTGAGGTTTCTTGTCCAGAGGGGTTTCCAGCCCGGGTAGCAGTGTGCCCTGCCCCTTCCTGGTACCGTGAAGCCCCTCCTCACACACGTGCCCATCCAGTCTGGGCCTGTTACTACACTTACTTTATAAACCTGTGAGAGAAGTAGGACAATGTCCCCAGTGATGACTTGGAGGCCCCTGTTCCCAGCAGTCAGAGGGAAGGGGCTGCTGAGGACAGACCTCCAGGAGGGCAGAAGGTCCAGCCCACACATCTCCTACCTTGTGTTTCCTGATCCTGCCCCAGGTCTGCAGTCACGGTTCTGGAATCTTCCCTGGATACAGGACTAGTTCTCAGGACATCATGTCCTGCTCTCACTGGTTGTTTTTCCACAGGTGGAAAAGGAGGGAGCTACGCTCAGGCTGCTTGTAAGTTGGGGACGGAGGGGGAGGTGGTGTGGAGGGTCAAGGCTGATGTGAGGCTTTGGGGAGTGTAGACGGAGCCCACGGGCAGCTCACCCCCGTCACTCCTTGACTCACATCTCCCTGTGGCTCTGACTAGACCCTGTGTTTTTTCCTCTCTAGCCAGCTACAGTGCCCAGGGCTCTGATGTGTCTCTTGAGGCTTCTAGAGGTGAGACCCTGGGGGGCCTGAAAGGGGAGAGGGGCTGGGCTGAGAGGACAAGCCTGGGTCCTGGGGATTCCTTGGACGTGGACATGAGGACTGTGGAGGGCTGGTCATGACGTCAGCATTTACAGGGATGACCTGAACGTGCTCTTGATTGTTTTCTTCTGTAGCGTGACAAAGCTGCCTCATGGGTGATGGAGAGATTCCAGAGCTGTTCATGCCCCTCATGTGACCTCAAGACCCCCTTCCTTGGGATGTGAAGACTTTCTTTCCTCAGCTGGCACCTATGTGTCTGCATTCCTGTTGTGTACTGGAGGATGGGGAGGTAGCTAGCTCCTGCCCCCCACACCCCCCACACTGACCTGTGTTCCCTGCCCTGACCGACCATCCTGCTCAAGAGAACTGGGTGTGGAGTGTCCACAACCCTGTCTTACTTCATGGTGCACTGAGCTGCCCCTTCCTGTTTCCCTTGAGAATGAGAACCTGTATCATTTTGCTTTTACAATTTCTTACTCTTGGGTGGGATTGAGGAATCATTTGAAGGAGAGGAAGATTCTTTAAAAAAAGAGGAAATAAAATGCTCTGAGAACTTTCCAGAACCCATATGTCTGCTGTGCTGAGTGTTGCTGAGAGGAGCCAAGGGTGGACAGACCTGTGTTCAGTCAGGGCTCCGTCCACTTGGGCTTCACACTGAGGAGGATTGACAGTTTACACTTTATTCAACTCCTGGTGGTTTGGTCCTTCTCTGCCGCCTACCCTACCTTTCTGCTCTTACCCAGCTCCCCTGAGCCCAATGCTGGCTGCAGCCCAAGCCCATGGATTTGTAGAGCAGACCTTAGTGTAGACCCACAGGTGGGCAGTGGAGTCTTAGCCTGGATTGCTCTTGTCTTGGAGGGAGTTGAAATTGTGCTGTAGTCACAGAGGGGGTGGAGGGGAAGGCAGAGAGAGCAGCACTTCTGAGGATAGTCCTGGTGGCCTCAGTGTCAAGTGAATGGAGATTGTGCCATTGTTGCCAGGAGACCACTACTGTGTTAGGAAAGGCACTGGGGGAGTCCTCACTGACCACTCCTGCACCTGGTATTTGTGGAGGACTATGGAGGATGCCCCTTTTAGCTTCTGGGAAATGCTTGTGAACTAAAAGCAGCTAAAATCTCGCCTCAGTGCAGGGAAGGTGCTGTGTACTCAGGTGGTCACAGCAGGCCTCACTGAGGCCATGACCTTCGAGGACAGCTTGAAGGCCATGAAGAGTGTATCCCTGAGGATGTCTGGGAACTGGGCCACGCATCACGATGGGCAGGGGCAGTCTGTGGTTCTGGGAGGGCAGGAGGCTGGAGTAGAGCTCAGTGATCCATGGACCACCCTCGAGTGACTGCACAACTCTGGCACCTTGTCTAAAAGGCACATAGACCAGGAAGCCCCAAACTTCTCTGTGCACAGGAACCTCCTCGATATCCCATAAGGATCCAGAAGGTCTGGGTGGAGCAAGAGGTTCTGTGTTGATAACAAGGGGGTGCTGAGCTGCTGGATTTCAGGTCCATCATTAGAGGAAGGACCCAGACCAGGGAAGCCACATGTCTGTGCTCCAGCTCCCTGGGGTGGTGGAATGTGCCTTCTCTCCTCTCACCCCATGTCCTGAGATGGGGGTCTGTGGAGAAGCCCAAGTGTTTCATCACAAGCCCCTCAGGCCATCTTGGCTCAGCTGGATGATGAAGCTTGTCCGGCCAGTGATGAGTTCAGTGCCCCATCTTGTGCCTAAACCACGTAAATAAGTCCTTTCTGGGAAAGGAAAAAGAGGATATCTATCATCAATCATGACAGTGATGTTGGGAAATACATGCGTTTTCTCTACGACGGGGTACAGCCAGGTAGGGATTTATAAAGTGGTTCAAGGTTCTCCATAAACTAGAACACTGATTTTTTTCTCTTTGTCTCTATTTCTTAATGGATTTCACACTCATTTCTTGGTGCACACAATGGATTTTAGATTTTCCTAATTTTAACATAAGGAACTCACAAATATGGTCCTCAGGCTCATTTTATTTGGGGAAAGCCACAGAACCAGGAACTTGAGGTCACACACCCAGGAACAGAAGTTACAACCTGCCCTAGGTCAGGTCCCCTGTGGGAACCAAGACCGCTTCTGCTGGGCAAGGAGCTTGGCCACCCACTGGGCTGACTCTGGACGTGGACCCTCAGGTAAGACCTGCTGCTCCTGCCTGGATGACCCTGTGCCAGTCATGCGCCCCTGCCCACTGGACATTTTACAGTTCCAGCATTGCTGGGTCAGCACATTCTGAGCCGGAGTCTGCTGTGGTCATCTGACAGGGAGGCCAAGGCTCCTCCATGTCCAGCTCAAGCATGTTGGGAAGGTGAGCTTCCCTCTTCATGGCGGGCGGTGGCTCTGCCTCCACCAAGGCTCCTTAAGTGTGGAATTCCCTGATGTGGGAAGAGGCCCAGGTGCTGTGGGATGGGCATGGAGGATGGAAGGTGAGGACAGATGCCAATTACTGGGGCTGGGACCAGCCTGGAACTTTATCTGGTACACTGATGGCCTCAGATTTTGCTGGAAAAGGAAAAGTGGATGACTAATAAAAGACATTTTTCAACTCATTCCCTTTTAGTCTGTTATGGTTACACCTTTTTTCTCTGTCAGTTTATCTTCACAAATAATAAGAGGGGCATTGCTGGATGGATAAGTGATTTCTGAAAACATCTTTCCCTGTCTTTTTCTCATAGTAGGATTAAAAAACCCAGATTCATAAGACTACAGAGGATCACGTGGGCACTGGCATTTCATAGAACTTTTATAGTTCCTTGTCCATGCACATATTTCTGTGGAGAAGAGCCATAAACTTACAGTTTTTATGTGACCCCATAAGAGTGTAGTACACCCCCCAGGTTTAGATATTTTGTTTTTTCTTCGTCATCTTTGCCAAAGGCTTGCTATTTTAGTAATCTTTTCAAAGAATAAGCTTTCAGTGTTGCTGAACATTTTTATTTGCATTCAATTTCATTTATTTTTGCTCATATTTCACTTTCTTCCTCTTTCTTTAGTTTTACTTGATTTTTTAACTTATTGAGTTAGACACTTAATTCATTTCACTATTTCCCCTGATACATGCATTTAAGTTGGTTAATTTCCATTCAAGTAATTGTACACTTAAAAATGGTTAATATGAGAAATTTTGTATTCTGTATAAGTTATCACAATGAAATTTTTAAGTTATTAAAATTAAAAAGTTTGGATTATCAGAGATAACAAAAAGAGACTGAAAAGATAAGTCACAAACTGGAAGAAAATATTGGCAATGCATGTAACTTACAAATAACTTCAGTCCAAAAATATATGCAGAACTACAGAGGAAAACATAAAAACAATTTGAGAGAAAAATAAGCAAAGACTCCTACCTCCAAGATGGTAGGCCTTCATCATCATCATCATTATCATCATCATCTTGATCATCATCATTTTATTAGTCAGCTGAAGGGGTGCTGATGCAAAATACCAGAAACCTGTTGGATTTTTTAAAGGGTATTTATTTGGGATAGAAGCTTACAGTTACCAGGCCATAAAGCAAAAGTTACTTCCCTCACCAAAGTCTATTGCCACATGTTGGGGCAAGATGGCTGCCATTATCTGCCAAGAGTTCAGACTTCTTGGGTTCCTTATCCTGGAGGCTCCATTTCTCTATGGGCTCAGCTGCTGTGCTCTCTGGTCCCTGCAGCTGCAAACTACCAGGCAAATGGGTCATCTCTCTTCCCTGGGCCTTCTCTCTTTCCTCAACACCAACTCCCAGATCTCTATTTCCACAGGAGGAGACCGAGCTTCAGAGGCATTAAGTAACATGCCTCTGGCAGAGAGGGAATTTGAACTGTTTAATAAGGGCGTTGAGGGTGCTGGACTGTACCAGGTGCTGCTGGACACAGCGATTGTCCTGGAGGTCAATCCCTTATCCAGACACCCAGCCACCATTGTGTATGGCCCACAAGCAGCACCGAGGCTTTCTGAAGCCCTCCTCAGGAATTTGCAGCCTGGAAATCCATTATAGGGGCTGAAGTGGGAAGCTGTTACATGAAGCCTGACTCAATGTGTGGGCAAGTCAGCAGCACCAGCCACCTAGGAGCTCCTCAGAAACACAGCATCACAGCCCCTCCCTTCTAAATTAGAATCTGCAGGACCCAGACACCCCCTAGTAACCTCTAAACACTCTGAGCTTTGAGAAGTTCTTTACAGATCATGGCAGCACAGCCAAGAAGGCCAGCATAAATTGCGGTAAAAGAATCTAAGACTACATAGCTCTGCAACAGTGAGTGATGTAGAGTTTATCTCAGGAAGGTCATGATAGTTTAACATCAGAAAATCTGATTATGGCTTGACTAAATCCATAGACAGTTAGTGACCATCTCAGAAGATGAAAAAAGGTATTATTTGGAAAACTCTAAGAAAAGTAGGAGCAGAAAAGATCTCTTTAACTTGATAAGGATGTCTACCACAAAGCCACACTGTTCATTGTACTTACTGGACATTGGTGAATTAATTTCATGGTAGGAGCAGGTGTAGGCTGCCCCCTGTCATGGCTACAGTGCAGTGTTGTTCTGGAGGGCTCGGCCTATGCAATAAGGTGAGAAAAAGAAGAGTGATAATGACTAGAAGCAAAGAGTCAAAACTGTTATTTTCAGAGATGAAATAATGACATGGGCGGCAGACTTGGCCCCGTGGTTAGGGCATCCGTCTACCACATGGGAGGTCCACGGTTCAAACCCAGGGCCTCCTTGACCCATGTGGAGCTGGCCCATGTGCAGTACTGATGTGCACAAGGAGTGCCGTGCCACGCAGGGGTGTCCCCCGCATAGGGAAGCCCCACATGCAAGGAGTGCACCCTGTAAGGAGAGCCACCCAGCGCGAAAGAAAGTGCAGCCTGCCCAGGAATGGTGCCACCCACACAGAGAGCTGACACAACAAACAACGAAAGGAAACACAGATTCCCATGACGCTGACAGCTGACAACAGAAGTGGACAAAGAAGACTTGCAGCAAATAGACACAGAGAACGGACAACCAGGGCGGGGAGGAGGGGGAGGGGAGGAGGAAGGGAGGGGAGAGAGAAATAAATAAATAAATCTTAAAAAAAATAATGACAATTTCTACAGGACAGCCCTACAGTATCAACACACTATTACAATTAATAAGAGTGTGTGGCGAAATTGCTGAAAGCCAGATTGACTTAGCAAAACAAATTACAGAAAAAAAAGGAAATTTCAGAATTGTAATAAAAAAACATATAGATATCATATAGCCTATGAAAATGTACAAACCCTATGAAGAGCTAGTTTTGGTTTTTTACTTATAAAATGTTTCAGACCTACAACAAGTGCTCTTAGGGACTTAATGAATAGCTGTGTACCTAACACCTGAGCACATCCAATCCACATCTTCTGACAAATGGGATTAAGTCTTTCCCCAGAGATAAAGCATTGCAGTTACATCTTTCCAATCCCATTTCCCTCGTTTCTTCCCTGCCCAATGTAACTGCTATGGCTTGTTTTTTGTTTGTTTTTTAAAGATTTATTTTTTTATTTAATTATCCCCCCCTTGCTGCCTGTCTGTTCTCTGTGTCCATTCACTCACGTTCTTCTGTCTGCTTGTCTCCCTTTGTTGCATTATCTTGCTGTGCCAGCTCTCCACAGGGAATGGGCCATCAGCTCTCTGCAGGCACGGGCCAGCTTGCCTTTCACAAGGCAGTCCTGGGACATGAACCCAGGGCCTCCCATATGGTACATGGAAGCCCAATGGATTGAGCCATAGCCGCTTCCCAACTATGACTTGTTTTTATGCTATTACCACCTAAATATTTTCCCATAAGTAATATGTAGCATTGTTTAACAATTTATTATCCATTCCATAATTTAAATTGTGTTGTAGTACTAAACAATTTTGAATTTATCTCCCTGTACACATGCATGAGTATTTCTCTAGTGGGAGAATTACTGGGTCAAATGATATAAGTTTTGCTACATATTGCCACGTTTTTCTATGAAGAACATTTCAAAATCCTACTAAAAGATATAAAACTAGATTTAATATATGGAGAGAGACAATATACTTATTGATAAAAATAATACTATTTTTTTCCAAACCAAATCCAATAAAATTTGAATCAGTGTCAATATAATTTCAGTTATTTGCAGCAGAATTTAAAAAAAAAAAGAATTTGACAAACTAATTCTAAAGTTTACAAGGAAGCACAAAGGTTTACAAATAGCTAAGATAAATTTGAAAAAGAAGAGCAAGGAGAGGTGCATAGCTTACTGGATGTCCAGCCATGAAAACAGGATGCACTGGTTAGGGAGAGAAAAAAGGATACAACAGAATAGAAAGCTCAGAAACAACAATTTTCTTTTAAAAAGAAGCTTTAGATTACCTAAATGTTACATTAAAAATATTGGGGAGGGGACAGCAAGAAAAGGGGTCGCTAAGGATGGGTTTTCAGAGATTTTATAAAATAACTGTTTAAGGAAAGGCTACAGAGATGCATAAAATGAAATCTATAACCCAGACAAATGCAATGAGTGTGGATACTGAAGAAATCGAGACTCTGAGAATAGCAGCTGACAGCTGTTTCTACTTTAGTTATGGAAAAGCTTTAGGCAAATCAGTAGTGGTACCTGTTCCATTCAGAAGATGTTAGGAGACCAGTCAGCTATGGTAATTCAGGGCTTCCTGAAGGAGCTGCCTTTAAATGCCCTGAGAATTATGATCTTACAATCCTGAAATGGATTGTGGAGAACAAAGCAGGGATTTCATATATCATTAAGAGAACTTTCCTAGAGCGGAAGAAACATCTAGGTGGTTATGATGCAATAACAGCTGGTGAAAGGTCAATACAGGCTCCATGTGGAATTTGTAGCACCATTAAGTCAAGACTGAACCCACAGAAGATTCTGTAAGTAACCTAGAAATTGCAGCTGTCATCTGACTGTAAAGAAGAATCTGAAGACCCTATTGCTCTCACTACAACTTTCAAGGAAGCCATCACTCTTCAGAAGGCAGTGATGGAAAACAAATGGAAGCAGCAGCTGAAAGTTCTACCCAGCACATCCCTTCAGAAACAAGTGAGGGCCCTGAGGTTGACGTGACTATTGATGATGATGATCAGTCTCCACCTACCAAAAGATGAATACCAATGAGCCACCACATTTCCCAGTTTTTGAACCTACCAATGCCAGAAAATGGAAAGTGAGAGAGTTTACCTTTGAGAAATGGAATGCTCAAAGTAATGATCTACATAAGCAAGCTGAAGAGTCTCTTGAAAGAAAATATGCTCAAGCCAAAAAAGCCAAAATTCCTGTGACGATCCCACATCTCCTTTTCCAGTAACCCTTTGAAGATCTTTATGTAGGACTTCCTAGAGAAGTTATTTTTAGATGCCCATCTACTTAGGGAATTCCTCACCTTGAGAGGATATTACTTGCAAAGGAAAGGCTTCATTTGATACTAAGAAGCATGAATTTCTGAATTCAACCTGTGAAGATTTACAATTTCATAAAACAGCATCGGGGTAAAGGAAGAAGAGTATGCCAGGATCACTAAATTAAGAAAGATGGTGCATCAGCTTTTCTGCAAAAAGAAAAAAAAATTTTTAATGTGGGTAGCTGAAGCCAAGGCTCTACCCTACCAGAAATTTGAGGCACAACCTAATGATTTCTATGTGGAAGGTCTACTGGAAAGTATTCCTTTTAGAAGTCGCTCATGGCATGGAATTCCAAGATTGAAAAAAAAAATCATTCAAGTGGGCAATCAAATTAAATTTGTCATTAAAAGACCAGAACTTCTGACTCACAGTACAACTGCAGTTTCTCAGCCAAAAATAAACTCACTAGTCAAAGATGATTGGAGTGTAAAAATCACCAACTATACAAAACAAGTGGAAGGGATTTTTAACTTGAAATTTGCTCAAGCTCTTGGACTCACAGGGGAAGTAAAACTACCATACCTGATGTTTGAACCAAGTCTTGAGTTCCTTTGTGCAGAGGTGTGCCAGAACAAATTCCCCTTCAAAGCCCTACCTTGTTTGGAATTCTACCACTTGAAAGAATTGTGCACAGGAGTAATAAAATCAAGTTTGCTGTTAAAACACCTGAACTGGTTGTGTCCTATTTGTCTCCTGGAAAGGTTAATAAAATAAATACTAAAGCATTACAGTCCCTAAAAGACCATGAAGCCCTGGTTCATGGTTCCTGAAATTGAGGCAATTCAAAGGTCCCTGAAATTGAGGTCACTTGGAAGGCTCTAATGACAGCAATCCTCAAAGGTCAGCTGTTCAGACCCCCACCCAGACTAAGGGTTCTAATGTGCCCCTCAAGCATCAAGTAGGAGAGTTTTCCTGTGAGGGCTGGAATGTCAAAATCAAGGACCTAAAAGAGAAAGTTGAAAGTCTTTTTAAGGAAAAATCAGTGAAACTCTTGGCCTTAAACAAGCTGCGTAAGTGCCATTCACCTTATTCAAATCTCTCCTGGAAGACTCTGGAGAAGGCTCTTTTGAGGGTCTTCCATTCCAAAGACCTACTCTCTCTCTCTTTCTCTTTTTTTAGGCAAGGGGAGTTAAGAGTTTATTAAGAAACAAATAAATTAGAAAAGTACATGATCCGAGGTATCACCACAGGTAAGCTGCAGAGTGAGAGGTACGCCACCATCTACTTTCAAAATTCCAAGGCTGGAAAGACACTCAGAAACAAAGCCAAGATTAAATTTATCATTTAAAAGATGGAAATGTTTGAGACAGCCATTAAGGAGAGCACCTTCTCTAAGAGCCTCCCCAAGAAAAATGAATTCTTCACCCAATTTTAATGCTACTGCATCAGGAGTTGAAGTTCTTAACTTCCTTCAGGTGATGATCCCAGATGAGATGATGGGATCTGTCAAAAGATGAAAAACATAGATAGCTGAGGGAACAAATGAATGACCTCTTCAGTAGAAAGTTCAGGAAGCAACTGGTATGAGTTTCCTGCAAAAGTTCCCTACAGGAAATCCACAGTTACTACTAGCTGTATGGTGGTCCATGGCATGGCCCAGGAGTGTCACTCGAAGCCCCCAGGTGCCTGGAATCAGCTCCATGAGAAGGATCTCAGATTCTGCAGGTTTATCAAGTTCACAGTCATTAGACCCTTTCCAAGCTTTGGGGTTAATCACCACCTGATGGCCCAAGGGAGTCAGAAGGCCCAGCAGTGGTGCAGGAACCAGCAGAGCCAAGCCAGCTGGAGGTCCCAGCAACAAGAAATGATGGAGGCTGATGGAAGCTCTCAGACCAAGCAAGAACCAGGTCAACCAGCCCTCTTCCCTGTTGAGCATAAAGTACCAGTGATTGAGAGGAGCTTTTCAGACTTGTTACTGCCCCAAGCTGTGTAATAAGCTTGCATAACAGAAATATCTTCTATACAAGCCTTTTTTCCTACTTTTAGAAATGTCTACTTTTTCAGCAGTTCTCTCACTTGAATTAAAGAGCAGAGTACAGTTTTAGAATGGCTGGTTTACTTTGGAATGTGTTTTAAGGATTTTACAGCAGTGCTGGAAAATGACAGGAAAAATGACAGGGATGAATCTCATTGGAATTTTTACATATTCAACAGAGCCTTCAGCTACAGTGTTTATTTTTCAATCAAGTAAGGACTTCTCTTATTAGAATATCTCAGCTTCTGCAGTGAAGAAAATACCTGTGATAGATCAATTCTTTAGGTTTTCTTCCTGAAAAATCATTTAAATGATTCTTTGTTCACAGCTCTCCTTAATGACTGAGTGAACAATTAATATCTGTATATTTGACTAAACCATTTCCTGAGCTAACCGATCATGTTTACATGTTTCTTTATCTTAATTTTCAAAAAATCTGGATTACCTAGTAGTAAGAGGTCAGTATAAGAGCATGTGGATTCTAGGTGAATTACAGAGAATCTATTCCACTTTTATTTTGTCCAAATAAAATGCATGGTGTATCAGAAGCTTAAGATCAGTTATGAGTACTAAGGCATTCTAAATGACACCATGACTCACTATCATGTAATCTATCCTGGCATGGAATTCTTGGAAACATTGCTGCAGGCCCTTCCCCAGTACCCGAGAACATTCCCATCAACTCTGGGAGGTAAGTACTTTCCTGTGGAGGGTGCGGATCTCTTTGACAAGGTCAGCAGAAATGGGTTCTGGACTCATGAAAGTCTTCATTTTAACTCTGGAGACAAGTTGGTGGCCAGTTAAGTCCAAATTCCTAGTGAGTGAGGCTAAACTCACAGAAAAGGAAGCTCTTGGGTCTGTGGTGAAAATTAGATGGTGTCACCTCTCTCCCCAGCTGCCAGGGCAGGAGGCTTTCAGTTAGAGCTAAGGGGAAGGGGCAGTGGGGCCAGTTGGGATAGAGGGGGACCCGGGCATCACCTCTGCTCGCCTCCAGAGGGTGGTATGGCACAGGGCGGAAAGCAGCCTTCAACAAACTTTCTAACCTGTGTGCTGTGTTTTCCAAGGGGCAGGGGACTGAAGTGAAGATGGTTCCCTGCTAGCCATTGGCTGGTGACCTCATCGAGCACTTCATCCTCTGGGGCTGTTTCCCCAGGAGCCCCAAGGCCCTTCCAGACTCCTGGACAAGCAGGTGAGAGGCACCTCCTGACTCAGTGGTACCTCGTTCAGCCCCTCCACTCGTGGAGGGCACACAACACACGGCAAGTGTTCTCTTCCCCTCCCAGGGCAGACGGCTAATGCTTGAGCACTGAGGAAGAAAAACACCTATATCTCAGAGCCTGCCAAACCCTAAAAGCTGCATACATCACAGCATTAGAAAGTTCTGGAGGAAAAGGGGGAGTTGGGTGGGAAAGATGAGTGGAAGACATCTCTGGTCCTCTTGGGTTCCTGATTTATTGTATTCTATGGAAGATAGTTCCCCTTAGAATTTTACATTTTAAATGGTGTTAGACACTGACTTGAGTACTAATCATTTCATAGATTGAATAGATGTTCCAGGAAAAGCCTAAAAACATTATTTATAATCTTTTTGGGGAAGGAGGTGTGCCCCAATACTGAAAATCGATATTTGAATGATGTGACTCTTTGAGCACAAACCCTGTGGTGGGCTTGGGTGTTTGTGTGAGTGAATGACATGGTGTGTATATCAGAGTGCCCATGCTCTCCTGTAGAGTCGTCCCCCTGGAAATGCAGTGTTTAAAGGCAGCGGGGGTGGGGAGTTGGCCTCCCTACTCCAGTTGATTCCGATGTCCTACAAAAGCAGACAAGAGCAGAACTTGGTTCCATGTGCCCTTCCCTGGTCCTGCACATCTTTCCTCCTTGAAGAACCAGCTCAAAGGCTCCTCCTGAGAGAGCGCCCCCTGCTGGAGGACCTGCTCCTGCAGCTCCTTCACCTTGACTTTCCTCACTACCTGGAGCTGCCTGTTCCTTTGTGCTCTTTCCCTGTCTCCACCTCATCCTGTGAAGTGTTCTGCCTCCAGCAGTTAAGTGTGTTGAGATCAGGGACTGGAGCTTGAGTTATCACTCAGGCCTTGGGATGCCACCAGCTCTGCTAACTGGGAGGATGATGCTGGTGATACCAGAGCAGCCACCACCTCCCGCAGTCTTCCTGGGTGCCAGGACGGCAATGAGCATTTACTTGGATTAGTTCTCATAATCTCAGGAACATGCTGAGCATTTTCCTGGATTAGTTTTTAAAATCTCTGCAACACACTGAGCATTTATTTGGATTAGTTCTTATAATCTTAGCAACTCTGTGAGGAAGTGCTATTTGTATTCTGTTGCCTACAAAGACTAAGAAACATTCCCAGACCCCACAGCTAGGAGAGCCATCTCAGTCCCAAGACTCAGCTCAGTGCCCTAACAAGACACAGTGACCAGGGCAGTCACCATATTGTCATCATCATTTCTTCTCTGGACCAAAGGAGTCAGGAACCCCTCAGTCCCCCATTAGAAATAACCCCCAGTCCCCTCCTCCCTCTCTCCAGCATCTCCCCAAAGGAGGTCCTTCCTCCCTCTTCTATCCCATGTGCTGGGGAGTCCCTCACTTTTAGGAGCTCATGTGCTGGCTGCCAACACTTCTCCAGCTCCTTGACCAGGACTCCAAGTTGGTGACTTATTCCTGGTGCTCCTATAGGATCTGCTCCAGCTCCCTCAGCTTCACCAGAAGGAGGCACTGCTGTCCTACCAGCTCGTGCTGCAGCCTCTGAACAGCTGCTTCCATCTGTTGCTTCTTGGTTTCCATCAGATCCTGTGAGGGGTGGAAAGACAGGCATGGTTAGGGAGGGGCTCACAGAGCTGAGTTCCAAGAGGATCACCTAAATATTTACTACTGTTTAAGGTGATGGGTGATGGAAGAATTTTAGTAAAGGGTGGAAGTGATGGCAGCACAACCTTGTGGTGTAATAAATACCATGACTTGAAAGTGGTTAAAACAGAAAATTTTATGCTGTATATTTGTTGCCACAACACAATCTTTAAAAACACACATAAAACTGTACACCACAAAGATTGAATGCAATTGTAAATTATGGACTATAGTTAGTTATGTAATTATAGAAATGCTGGTTCATCAGTGACACCAAAGCTACCTCACTACTGAAGAACATTAATACACAAAGATTGGTACAGGAGTGGGGCAGTGTATGGGGACCCTGCCTTGTTTTTCTGCAAACCTCCAACAGCTTTAATAAAATAAAAAAGAATGGAAGAGATATGAAATAACTAGTTCCAAGGCTTTCCCCAAATAGTACCATGGTAACAGCAGTTGGTGTCAGGATGAGCTGACCACAAGGAGGGCGTCTTATCCAGAGATTCCATAATGATGCCACATTTTGCTCTCAGAGCCATATAGAGCTAAAAATCCTTCCATTTCTGTAATAACATCATAATCCTATGAAACCTTCACAGGGTAAAGTGGGCTGATTATGGTCATTTTTAGAGAAGAAGTGAGGACAAAGGAAGGTGCAAATAGCATCAACAAGCTGACCAGAAGAGGGTTTGGCTGGCCTTGGCCACATCTCCACCTATAGGCAAGCTTTGATGAGAGCTGAGGGGAGCTGGGGAGATCTTCCTGTCCCAAGACTCTCTACTGGTCAATTACCAGAAACTCACTCGCTTTGATTTCTCTCCTGGATGCTCTGGTGCTCTGTGACTCCACGACCTCGATTCCGAATGCCTCTGCACAGATGGGAGTGAGAGAGGAGCCTCTGCCTTTCTTTCAAGCCGTGGACAGACACCAGAGAGCAGCCCTCCCCAGGCCATGGAGAGGACACTGAAGGAGGGGCCAGGAAGCGACCTTCACCAGGAGCACCTGGAGCTCCTGGGTTTCACGGCATTTCATGTCCCCCATCCCATCTCCCTCCACGCACAAAGATTCCAAAGACTCCTGAGATGTTCCTGTGGGGAGGTGGAGGGGCAGAGAGAGGTGGTGGGATTAGCACCTCAACTCACATACAGGCATCTGCCATGGGTGGAGCACATTGTTAGGGGCTGGGGTGTGAAGGTGTAGAGGACGATCATTGTCCCTTAGGAAAGCACCATCTAGGAAGGGGACATCCCCTGTGGTCAAGATGCAGACACTGAGGTGTGCACAGAGATGCAGAAACAGGAGGGAAGGGTTTAGAAGCACAGAGCATTTATTTATTTTTAGGAGGTACAGGTGATTGAACCTGGGACTTCATACAAGGGAAGCAGGCACTCAACAACTGAGTGACACCATTCCCTGCACAAAGCATTTAAACTGGGCCTTGAGAGACAATCTTAGTTGGACAAGAGAGGGAGAGGACAGCATTCTGGGAGGAAGGGCTTGCCTGCGGGCAGCCTTAGAAGTAGGAAAGAGTAAGAGAGTTCAGGAAAGCAGGAGCAGCTCAGCCTGGCTGGACAGAGGAGCCTTGGGGAGGGGCGCTGAAGAGGGGATGGAAGGGAAGGCAGCATCCCCCCTACAAAGCCTATGTGAACAGCTCCTGGGACATCCAGATGCCTTTGGGCAGGGCAGATCCATGAAGGGACTCTGAGCAGCTCGGGATGAACTCTGCCTCTCAGGAGGGGGTGATGGAAGGGGTGAGAATGAAGGAGGGTGTGTTCCAAAAGCACTCCAAGTCTGTTGAAAGCTGCTAAGGTCTGGATGTAGGGAAGGCAGAATTAAACACCCAAGATGTTTCTGGGGAAGCCTTTTCAAGACCTGGTGACTGCAGGACGAGCCAGCTCTGCGAGGGAGGCAGCGGGCAAAGCACCTCGACCCCAGGGGACATTCCTATAGTGCTGGGCTCCACTGTGCCTCCCTTTCTCAAAAGAAGGAGCATGCCTGCAGGATGCTTTTCTTTTTCCCCCTTCCCTGGACCCCAGTTCAGGGTCTTGATCAGTCCATGGCTCAGGTGGATCCTGGGGGTAAAGTCCACCTGCCCACAGCCAGAAGGGGGGTTCCTTCTCAGGTCGGGTTCTGCCGGCAGCGAGGCCAACTCTTCACTGCACTGTGGGGCCCACAGGGCAGTCATGGGGCTGGATCCATTTGGAGAGTCCTCTGAGCCTGGAGGTTAAGACCCCAATGAGTGACCTCCCACAGAGCTAGGTGGAGCCTTGTCTCCTAGGATCCCTCGAGCTAACATTGTACTCAAAGGTGAAAGATGAAAGCTTTCCCACTTAGATTGGGAACAAGTCAAGAATGTCCACTCTCACCCTGGTATTCAATATTGTGATAGAAGCTCTAGCTAGAGCAATTAGGCAAGAAAAAGAAATAAAAGGCGCCCAAATAGGAAAGGAAGAAGTTAAAATTTTGTTATTCATTGGTGATATGATCCTTTATTTAGAAAATCCCCCAAAATCCACAACAAAACTATTAGAATTTAATAGACAATTTCAGCAATGTGATGGGATACAAGATTAATATGAAAAATCAATAGCATTTCTACACACTTCTAATGAGCAATCTGAGGAGGAAGTCAGAAAAAAATTCCATTTAATAATAACTAAAATAATTAAATATTTAGAAATAAATTTAATCAAGGACAAAAATGACCTGTATTCAGAAAAACATAAACATTGCTGAAAGAAATCAATGATAATCTAGATAAATGGAAGGATGTTCCGTATTCATGGGTTGGAAGACCAAATATCACTAATTGTCAATTCTACCTAAACTGATCTACACATTTAATACAATCCTGATAAAAATTCCAATATCGTTCTTGGTAGAATTGGAAAAGCTAATTATCAAATTTATTTGAGTCAGGGTCCCTGAATCGCCAAAAATAATTTTAAAAAGAAGAATGAAGTTGGAGGACTCTGACTTCCAGACTTTAAAGCATATTGTCTAGACACAGGGGTAAAAAGAGCATGATACTGGCATAAACACAGGAGCTTGACCAATGGAACCAATTCTAGAGTTCAGAACAGAACCACGCCCCCATCTATGGTCAAGTGATCATTGACAAGGCTGTCAATCCATTCAGCTGGGTCAGAATAGCCTATTCAACAAATAATGAATGAAAAACTGAATAGTCATATAAGAAAGAAAGAGAGAAAGAGAGAGAGAGAGATGAAAGAAGGAAGGATGGAAGGAAGGAAGGAAGGAAGGAAGGGAGGGAGGGAGGGAGGGAGGGAGGGAAAGAAACAAAGAAACAAAGATACAATGAAAGAAAAGAGGACCTTTATCTCAGATTATATAAAAATTAATTTAAAGTGGATCAAGGACCTAAATATAAAAGGTAGAACCATAAAATTTTAAAAATGATATGTAGGGAAACATCTTCAAGATCTTGTGCTTGGTGGTGGTATCTTGGAACTTACACACAAGCATAAACAACAAAAGAAAAAAATAGATAAATGGGACTTCCTAAAAATTAAATATTTTGCTCTTCAAAAGACTTCATCAGGAAAGTAAAAAAGTAGCCAACTCAATGAGGAAAAAAATCTTCAGAAACCATTGTATCCATGTTAAATAAAGAAATCTCACAACTTAATGACAAGTCACCCTATTTTAAAAATAGGCAAAAGAATTGAACAGACATTTTTCCAAAGTGGAAATACAGAAGGCCAAAAGACATGTGAAATGAAGTTAACGTAACTAGATATTAGGGAAATGCAGATGAAAACTACCATGGGATATCATCTCTCCCAATAAAGAATGGCCACTATTAAAAAAACAGAAAAGGTCAAGTGTTGGCGAGGATGTGGAGAGATAGGAACACTCCTTCACTGTTGGTGGGACTGTAAAATGATGCCATCTCTGTAGAAGATTAGCTGGTGGTTCCTCAGAAACAAAATATAAAGCTGCCGTATGATTCAGCAATCCTATTAATAGGAATATATTAAGAAACACTGAAAGCAAGGACATGAATAGCTGTTTGCACTCTGATGTTCATAGCAGCTTTATTCATAATTGCTAAAAGATGGAAACACCCTAAGTGTCCATCGACCAATGAATGGATAAGCAAGTGGCATATTCATATGATGGATTATTACTCAGGTCTGCAAAGAAATCTATCAGAGAAGACATGACAACATGGAAGAACTTTGACAATATTTGATCCCAGTCAAAAGTTTTTTTTAATAATGATTTTGAATTAAAAATAAAATAAAAGAACAGGAAAAGGCAGATAACCAGTTATGGAAGCATTACTCCTAAAATGTATTGCCCAGGCACTTTTATCTCATCAGATTCCAAATGCTAACTCAGTTGTTCATCTAGTGTTCAGAAGCTATATGGATGAAACAGATTAGTTAAATGCCTTAAAACAGGGGTTCTCAAACTTTTTTGTCCACAGAGCACTTGGCCACTCAGGTGAAGACCACGGACCCCTTACTAAGTCCACACTATACCGTGTATTATTTAGTAAGTAGATCACACCTGCAACAACATGTCCCCAAAGACATGTTTTATAATTTAGATTCAAGCTCACAGAATGTTGTTAAGAATGCCTGCCTTAAAACGTTTTTAAGAAGAAAAAATGTGGAAGATCCCTTGAGCAGATTTAAAAACTTACCACAGAGCTCCACTAATAAAGAGCTCTTAAATAGAACCAAAGGTACTCATACTTACAACAACGGCTTCCCATAATCCAGTGGGGAAAAGACAGACTTTTCAACAAATGGTTGAAAGTTTCAAAAACGGTTTTCACACAAGGAGGTGGCGGGGGGGTGGGGGGCGAGGCCGAGGGGACCTGGACAGCTAAGGCCCCGAAGGAGAAACGACCCGGGACGCCGGGCTCCTGTGCTCAGCCTGGGGGAAGGTCCACCTTGGTGTGGGGATGGTGGGCAGGTGCCTGGTCCGGGGATCTGGGGAGGCGGGAGGGTCAGCCCTCGGGTTCGTGGAGTGCGTGGGCAGAGCCTGGGTGGGTCTTATCGCCCACCTCCCCGCCGTCCACCCTCTGCTCTCCAGGAACCAGCATCTCCG
This sequence comes from Dasypus novemcinctus, assembly GCF_030445035.2. NCBI lineage: Eukaryota > Metazoa > Chordata > Mammalia > Cingulata > Dasypodidae > Dasypus > Dasypus novemcinctus. Next base: position 66,731,833 of record NC_080694.1, read on the forward strand.
GGGCCTCCAGCTTCGAGGCCGCCTCCCCGCACCCAGCCCGGGTCGCACCAGCTCAGCTGATCAGGAGCTGAAGAAGCGCCTGCAGGTGGCCAAGGGCTCTGACCACAGGCTGCCCAGGGCTGGGGGGAAGCGGTGAGAGGGGAGACCCTGGGGCTCCTGAAACCAGGGGCCGTGGCCTCCAGGAGCCACACAGCCGCGCTCGTCCCTCCTTCGGGTCCTTGATTTCCCCACCCAGTCTCAGGAAGGCTCTGGTGAGGGGACCCCTCAGTCACTTCCCGTCCCTCACCCTGACTTCTCCTTCTGTTCCTGGGTGTGTTTGGATTATACCATTCCTGCAAAACAGAAAAATGCTCAACACTTAATAGTTACAATCAAGTACAGGGTGACACCTGAGTAATTACCATCCAGGTGAAAATAGAGACCTCCACCCCGCCCTGGCCAGAAGCCCCCTCCTCTCACTGAGAAGACCCCGTCCCTCCCCTCACTGTGTCCACGAGGCTGCCCCTCCCCTCTGGCTCCTTCCCAGCCACTGTTTTCCTCCACCCCCAGTCGTCCTTACTTCCCTTCCCTTCCCTTCCCTTCCCTGCCCTGCCCATGCCAGGGGGGCTCACCCTCCCTCTTCCCAGATCCTCGAGTTGGGGAATCACGGGTGGATTCCTGGAGGAGGCGCCCTCATCCCTGGAAGCAGCAGCAGGAACAAGTGTCAGGGGTTTGAGCGTCTAAGGACCTCTCCTAGGAGGCGGGGAAACTAGTGCTGGGGGACCCCTAGCTTGTGGTCCACCTTGGTCCCGGGAACCAGTTACGGTGGTCTGGAGATCGAGCTCTGCCCTGAGGCCAGAGTCCATGGTCACCCCAAGAGAGAAACGTCTATGTCAGCGTGGTCGCACAAATCCTGCTCTGTATCGCGGGCGCCCCCTGATGTGCAGATACTTGCCCGGATGCTGGGGGCGCAGGGAGACCCCGGGGAGGGCTCCCCTGAGGGCGAAGGGGAGCGCGGGTCTTCTGTCCTCTTCCTGGGGTTGCCACGCGGGGGCGCCGCCGCGCTCTCTAGGGTCTGACGTTAGGAGGGGTCGGGCTTGAGTGGGGCAGAGCTGGGGGAGCTGGGGGCTCAGCACTGATGGGAAAGGGGGTGAACTTGCCTTCCAAGCATCCCTGGAGTCCACTGGAGTCAGAGTCCCAGGGGGCTCAGGGAGCGGGAGAGGAGGGGCGCTCAGCAGCCCTTGTGCCTCCTTGAGGTTTCCATCTCTTCCCAGAGCCCCTACCCCAGCCCTCTTGAAGGCAGCACCAGGGAGAACTGGAAAGTAGTTTGTTTGTTTTTTTTCATTTATTCTCTATTCCTTTTCAGAGGGCTGCGTTTTTTTCTAATAAACTTTTAATCTTAGAATAGTTTCACATCTATAGAAAAACGGTGTTTCCCACATTGTCAACATATTACATTCCTGGCACTTTGCTCCTGCTAATGAAGGAATATTGATGTATTAGTAATTCACCTGAAATTTGTGTGGATTTCATTAGCTTCACCCCATGTCCTCTCCCTGTCCCAGGATCCCATCCAAAGCACTGCATTACACTTAGTCCCATCAGGTCTCCTTCAGCTCCTCTGGCTGTGACAGTTTCTGAGACGTTCCTTGTTTTCAGTGACTTTGACAGTTTTGAGGAGTCTTGGTCAGGATTTGTAGACTGCCTTTCAATTTGATTTAGGTTGGTATTTTTCTCACAGTTAGACCAGGGCTGTGGATTTTTAGGGAAAAGACATTGGAGATGCCATATCCCAACAGAATAATGGTGGGACCATGATTCATCTCTGGTGATATTAGCTGGGTTTCCTGGTTAAGACAGAGTTTACTGGGATTCTCCAACATGAACTCACTGTTCACATCCCCCTTCCCTTGTCCATGTTGGAAGGAAATCTTTGCGGTCCACACTTGAGGGTTAGGAATTATGCTCAACTCACTGAGGTTGGAGCATCTACCTAAATTATTGGGAATTCTTGTTTTTGAGAGACTTCACTATGCTTGCTGCATGTAAATATTTATCCAGTCATTTACAGGCTCAAGGATATTCATCTTGTACTTTTGGCTACAATCCAATTCTGTGCTATTTATTTTGTTGCTCAAATTGTTCCAGTTTTGGTCATAGAGAGTTCTTCTGTTGGCCCGAGTCCTTCAGACATGTCCCCATGGTTTTATGTTTTGGGCAATATTCATTTTCTGACACTCTCATATGTTCCAGACTCATCTTATATATTTCCTACCCCTGCCCTAGATTCAACCTTTTCTGCAAGGAGCCTTGTTTCAGTTTTTAGATAATGGTATTAGAAACTGAGGTGTAGGCACTGGGTTTGCGCATTCCTATTGGGGTGTCATTGCTCCTAGGCCTTCTCAGTAGAGAATTAGAAAATATGTGTGTATACCAAGGCATGTGTAACACATATCTATAATACATACACATACACTTTTATCACTATTTATACGAAAGTACATTAAGCTAAACAAAAGTTGATTCCACATCTTCAACTCTAATCACATATTATATATTTTAATCTGGCTTTCCCCCTTGCCAATCTGTAACCTCCCAATTCTATGGTGTGTAATTTGGCTCTCACCACCTATGATATATTAATATTTACTTATTGTTCAGTCCTCATACATATGGACGGTGATTTTAGAATTGTTAGCCGCTACCTCATGAGAAAGAACTTTGCCAACTACAGTCAGTGCTTTTGCATAGTTCCTTTTGTCTTCACTCTTACAGTTTCCAGTCATCTCCAAAAGTCCTCAGGCCATCAGCTCCTCCCCCTCCTTCAGTGAGGTCATGCCATTCACCTGTAACACAGCTGGATCCTTCTGTCACAGTCTGCAGCCATCCTGGGACTCCCCACTTGCATGGTTGATTTTTTATAGTTTGCACACTCAAGGCTCACTCTTTGTGCTGTAAGGTTTATGCATTTAGACACAAGGACAGTGTCATGTATCCATCTTACAGTACCAAACAGACTAGTGTCAGGGCCCTAAAACTCCCTTGTGCTTCACCTAAACAGCCCTTCCCCTTCCCCAAGGTCATGACAACCAAGGATCGGCTCTTAGTATATGTAGTCTTGTCTTTTTAGAATTTCACATAGATGGAAACAAACATTCCCAATGTGGCTTCCTTCACTAGCAACATGCATTTAGGATTCATCCATGTTGTTGCATGAATTCACACCTCATTCCTTCTCATGGCTGAGTAGTATTGTGTACTATGGATCAATGGATTACCACCAATTTTTTTTATGTGGTACTGTGGATTGAACCCATAGCTTCATACATGGGAAGCAGGTGCTCAAACCTCTGAGCTACACCAGCTCCCCAACCACCAGCTGTTTTATCCACTCACATATAAAAGGGCAATGTGATTCCTTCAGATTTGGGATAATTATTTACTAAGCCACTTTGAATATTTCTGTACATGTTTTTACCTAAATATAAGTCTTCAAATTAGATGAGCAAACATATGGGTGTGGAATTGCTGGGTTGTAAGTTAAGTCCCCTCTTAGCTTTTTAAGAACCTGCCAAATACCTTCCATGGTGGCTGCACCCTTTGGCCTTCCTACCAGCATTGAGTGTGGATTCCTGGAGCTCCACACTGTTGCCAGTGCAGGTGTCACCACTCGTCACAGACTGAATAGCCTCCCACCCCCACCCCAATGACCTCTGCATCCTAATCCCTGGAACCTGTGAATATTGCCTTATATGGCAAAAAGTATCCTTTGCATATGTAATTGATCTAGAGATGGGGATTAGCCAGGATTATCCCCATGGACCCATGGTGTGATCACATGGATCTCATAACAGGGAAGTAGGGAGAAAGCAGAGATCTGACAATGTTGGCCCTAAGGTTAGAGTGATGCAGCCAGAAGCCAAGGAGAGCTGGCAGCCACCAAAAATGGAAGAGGCAAGACACAGGTTCACTCTCTGCTCAAGCCTCCAAAGGGAGCCAGGCCTGGCCGGCACCTTGATTCCAACCAGGGCATTGATTTTGGATTTCTGGCCTCCATAATGGTGAGAATATAAATTTCTGTGGTTTAAAGCCACCAAATGGGGAGCAGAGGTGGCTCAAGCCATTGGGCACTTCCCTCCCACATGGGAAGTCCTGGGTTCAGTTCCTGGTGCAACCTAAAAAAAAAAAATGTCAAGTACAAAATGAACAGACAGAGAGCAGACAGCAAACACAAACAACAAACGGGACGGGGGGGGAGGGAATTAATAAAGCCACCAAAGTTGTGAAAACTTGTTTCACCTGCAATAGGAAACTAACCCACCAATTTATTTTATTTTAGTTTAATTTAGCCATTCTAACAGTTATGTGCAGGGGCATCTCATGGTGGTTTCATCTGCTCTTCCCTAATGACAGTGACGCTGAGCATGTTTTTATGTGCTTATTTGCCACCTGTGTATCTTTGGTGAGGTGTCTGCTCAGACTTTACTCCTTTTAAAAACTTAGGTTGTTTTCTTATTGTTGAGGGATTTTATTTTCAAATTTTTAAAAATCAAATTTATTGATACGTATTAATAAAACAATCCTTCCAAAGTGTACAATCAATGGTACTTGACATAATCATGGAGTTGTACTTTCATCACTTCAGTCAATATTAGGGTATTTTCATTACTTTAAAAATAAGAAGAAGAAATGAAAAACAAAAAAACCTAACCCTTCATAATCACCACACAATCTCTCCTTTTCATGTGAGACATACCTGCTATTTAGATTCTTATTTTTCTTTTATTTCCCCTACCTCCAACCCTATTGTTTTGCTGTGTCTGTTCACTGTGTGATCTTCTGTACCTATTTCTCTTTTTGTCCATTCTTCTTGTTTTCTCCTCTAGGATTCACCAGGATTCGATCCTGGGGACCTCCAATGTGGAGAGAGGTTCCCTGTCACTTGCACCTCCACAGTTCCTGGTTGTTGCTGCATCTCACCTTGACTCTCTCCTTCATCTCTCTTTCATTGTGTCATCATCTTGCTGCGTGGCTCACCTGGTTAACTGCATGGTCACACCTTTACCAGGAGGCCCCAGGAAGTGAACCAGGTTGTCCCATATGGTAGACTGAAGCAATCATTTGAGCCACTCCTGCTTCCCTCAGTGTCCATCTAATTCATTTGTATTTACATTTTGAATAGATTGAGCTGAACAAAAACAAAAATGACAATGATGGAACATAAACTTGGACCCAGGCTTTTTGGTGGCAAAGATGAAATTGCTTCAGTGTCTTGGCTGAATTACAGCCATTTTTACCTATGGCACGTGTTGTGAGAGTCCCTATGGGAATACGACGGTGTACTTGAGATGGGGTGCTGAGAGTAATTTAAAGAACTACTTAGAGGAAGCAGATGTGGTTAAAGCAATTGAGCTCCTGCCTACCACAGGGGAGAACTATTGCGTTATAAGAGTTCTTTATGTATTCTGGGCAGAAATCCTCTATCAGAAATGTGATTTGAAATATTTTATCTCTGTGGCTTGAGCCAAGGATAAAATGTAAGCTCTCAAGAGAAAATTAGAATTTTGGAAAACTAGTATCCATCACCCTAAGCTTGACAGCTTTCCGATACACACACATTTTCTGGTGGGATCTGTGTTAATCGTAACAATTTTCACCTTTTGGAAATGCGTAAAGAAATGTGTCCTTACTGGAAGATCTACAAATCTCAGTGGGCCAATGTGCTACTTTAAAATCTTCTTCATTAGTACAAAATCCATTTAATGTGCAAAGACAGACCTGAGGATTTCCATGTCACACAATGAAATATTCAACAATCAGATTTCAGACTGCAACTCACCTTCAGAAACTACACTCGTGTGCTTTTAGTGTAGTACGGAAGATGAACGTCAAAGCTCACCTGAAAAGGCTTTTGAAAATATGCCTCTTTCCCAAAATTTATAATCGAGGCAGAACTTTTGCTCAAACCCAATTAACAGATTGAATGTGATATGAAAGTCCAAGGGGGCTCTATTGAGACTGCTGAGAAGGATTTGCCAAACCATGCCTTTATCCATTCCTTTTTATTACATTTTTAAATAATGGAATTAGTTATCAACGTGTAATGAGTTTGGGTATAAGTACTCATCTATAGAAATGAGTATTTAAATTCCAGTTTGATTTCTAGTATGATCAGTACCAGTAGAGGTCACCCAATTCTCCTTGGGGTCCTCACTAATCCATAAACTGTGAAGTCAGGACCAGGCGTCACTGATGGGGTGACAAGAGTGCTCGGTGCAGGGGAGGGGTCGGGCCAGTCCAGGACCGGATCTCGCTCTCAGGCTGACGTGTGGGGCACGAGGCTGACGTGTGCGGCGGGGAGGCCGAGGGGGGAGTCCGCGGTCCCCGCAGTTTCACTTCTTCTTCCAACCCGAGTCAGATCCTTCTGCCCCGACACTCGTGACGCGGCCCAGGGCTGCCTCCCATTGCAGGCCGATTCTGGAGAAGCCAATCGCCGGCCCCGCGGCCCATCCAGGGCCCGCCCCGGCCCGCCCGGACTCGGGTTCCGCCAGACCCGGGGATCCGGCCATGGCGCCGGGGACCCTCCTCCTGCTGCTCTCGGGGGCCCTGGCCCTGACCCAGGCCCGGGCGGGTGAGTGCGGGGTCGGGGGGCGCTGCCCGGGGTGGGGGGAGGAGAACTCCGAGGACGGCAGGACCCAGGAAGCCGCGTCCTCCCACACTGACCCCCCACTCTGACCTGGCCCCCGCCCTTTTTCTGTGCTCCCCCCTCCCCCGCCCAAGGCTCCCACTCGCTCAGGTATTTCAAAACCGCCGTGTCCCGGCCGGAGCGCGGGGACACCCACTACATTGAAGTGGGCTACGTGGACGACACGCCGATCGTGCGGTTCGACAGCGACGCGGCGAGTCCGCGGTTGGAGCCGCTGGCGCCGTGGGTGGAGCAGGAGCGGCCCGAGTACTGGGAGGAGAGGACGCCGCAAAGCAAAGCCTCCGCGCTGCAGTTACGGGCCGAACTGAGCAACCTGCGCGGCTCCTACAACCAGAGGGACGCCGGTGAGCCACGCAGGGCCGGGGGTCCGCGCACGACCGGAATCCCCTGGACAGGCCGGGTGCCCCCGAGTCTCGGGTCCCCATTGCACCCGAGGACCCCCCACCCGGGAGAGCAGGAGGGACTTTTCCTCAGTTTCGTTTTCAGTTTACACCTGAGGGCCCCCCACCAGTCAGCGCCGTTGGGGGCGGGACAAACAGGTGTGCGGGGAGGTGGGTAGAGCAAAACGCGGGGCGGAGCCAACGGTGGCGCCTGTCGTGGGCGGGGCCTGGAAGGCGGGGCTGATCGTGGGGCCGGGACCAGGGTCTCACACCTACCAGATTTTATCTGGATGCGACATGGGCCCCGACGGGCGCCTCCTCCGCGGGTATGAACAACACGCCTACGACGGCGCCGAGCTCATCGGCCTCACCGAGGACACGGCGTCGCAGATCACCAGGCGCAAGTGGGAGGAGGTCGGGATTGCAGAGAAGGACAGACTCTACCTGGAGGTTGAATGCTTGGAAGACCTGAAGAGATACCTGGAGAGCGGGAAGGAGACGCTGCTGCGCTCAGGTACAGGGGAGCGGGGCGCCCCAACCCAAGTGTCCTGTCCATTCCTGACAGTCATGAGAGCTGCTAGAATGACCAGGAGAGAAATGGAAAGTTCCTCAAGTTTCTGACCTTCCCGCAGACCCCCCAAAGACACACGTGACCCACCACCCCATCCCTGACCGTGGGGTCACCCTGAGGTGCTGGGCCCTGGGCTTCTACCCCGCGGAGATCATGCTGACCTGGCAGCGGGACGGGGAGGACCAGACCCAGGACATGGAGTCTGTGGAGACCAGGCCTGCGGGGGACGGAACCTTCCAGAAGTGGGCGGCTGTGGTGGTGCCTTCTGGGGAGGAAGAGAGATATACGTGTCACGTGCTGCACGAGGGGCTGCCCGAGCCCCTCACCCTGAGATGGGGTAAGTGGGACGAGGTGGGGGCCTCTTCTAGGGAAGCAGGAGCCCTTCTGAGCTCCTCCAGAGGGTCAGGGCTGAGCCTGGGGTCAGGGCCCCTGACCTTCCCCCCTTCTCAGAGCCGCCTTCCCAGCTCCCCATCCTCATCATGGGAATCGTGGCTGCCCTGGTCATCCTTGGAGTGTCCGTGGTGGTTGGAGTTCTGATCTGGAGGAGGAAGAGCTCAGGTAGGGGAGGGGCGGGTCTGAGGTTCCTTGTCCACGGGGTTTCCAGCCCGGGTAGCAGTGTGCCCTGCCCCTTCCTGGTACCATGAAGCCCCTCCTCACACACCTGCCCATCCAGTCTGGGCCTGTTACTACACTTACTTTATAAACCTGTGAGAGAAGTAGGACAATGTCCCCAGTGATGATGTGGAGGTCCCTGTTCCCAGCAGTCAGAGGGAAGGGGCTGCTGAGGACAGACCTCCAGGAGGGCAGAAGGTCCAGCCCACACATCCCCCACCTCATGTTTCCTGATCCTACCTTGGGTCTACAGTCACAGTTCTGGAAACTTCCCTGGATCCAGGACTAGTTCTCAGGACCTCATGTCCTGTTCTCACTAGTTATTTTTCCACAGGTGGAAAAGGAGGGAGCTATGCTCAGGCTGCTTGTAAGTGGGGGATGGAGGTGGAGGTGGTGTGGAGGGTCAAGGCTGACCTGAGACTTTGGGCAGTGTAGACGGAGCCCACGGGGCAGCTCACCCCGTCACTCCTTGACTTACATCTCCCTGTGGCTCTGAGACCCTGTGTTTGTTCCTCTCCAGCCAGCGACAGTGCCCAGGGCTCTGATGTGTCTCTCGAGGCTTCTAGAGGTGAGACCCTGGGGGCCTAAAAGAGGAGAGGGGTTGGGCCGAGAGGACACGCCTGGGTCCTGGGGGTTCCTTGGATGTGGACATGAGGACTGTGGAGGGCTGGTCATGACGTCAGCATTTTCAGAGACGACCTGAACATGCTCTTGATTGTTTTCTTCTGTAGCGTGACAAAGATGCCTCGTGGGGGACAGAGAGATTCCAGAGCTGTTCACGCCCTTCGTGTGACTTCAAGATCCCCTTCCTTGGGATGTGAAGACTCCTTCCTACAGCTGGCATCTGTGTGTCTGCATTCCCGTGTGTACTGAAGAATGGGGAAGTAGCTTGCCCCTGCCCCCCACGTCCCCACACTGACCTGTGTTCCCTGCCCTGACCGACCATCCTGTTCAGGAGAGCTGGGTGTGGAGTGTCCACAGCCCTGTCTTACTTCATAGTACAATGAGCTGCCCCTTTGTGCTTCCTTTGAAAATGAGAACCTGGTATGATTTTCCTTTTACAAATTCTTGCTATTAGGTGGAATCGAGGAATGCATTGAGGGAGAGGAAGTTTCTTAAACAAGGAAGAGGAAATAAATTGCCCTAAGAACTTTCCAGAACCCATGTGTCTGCTCTGCTGAGTGTTGCTGTGAGAAGCTGAGCATGGACAGTCCTGTGTCCATGTGAGCTTCACACTGAGGAGGATAGACAGTTTTGACTTTATTTAACTCCTGGTAGTTTGGTCCTTCTCTGCCACCTGCCCTCTTCTCTTCCCTTACCCAGCTCCACTGACCCCAATGCTGGCTGCAGCCCAAGCCCCTGGATTTGTAGAGCAGACCCTTGTATAGACCCACAGGTGGGCAGTGGGGTCTTAGCCTGGATTGCTCTGGCCTTGGAAGGAGTTGAAATTGTGCTGTAGTCACAGAGGGGGTAGAGGGCAGGGGAGGGAGAGCTGCACCTCTTAGGACAGCCCTGGCAACCTTTTTCTTATAGTAGGATTAAAAAACCTCAGCTTTCAAAGACTTCAGAGGATCCTGTGTGCACTGGCATTGTATATAACTTTTATATTTCCTTGTCCATACACACATTTCTATGGAGAGGATCCATAACCTTTATAGTTTTTATGTGACCCCCATAAGAGTCTAATATACCCCCAGGTTTAGACACTGCTACTCAGAATGTGATCATGAGCAGGTGGCCAACAAACTTGAGCAGACACAGAATATGATATACATGATCCTCTGTTGCTTGAGTGTCTCCAGCATCCCTTCTTTTTCCCCCCTCTGTCTTCCCCTCCCATAGGGCTAATATCATGAATAAATGAAACTCTAAGACAACAAGACAAATGAGCTGCCCCCAGGGGCCAGAGTCTCAGACTGGGGCTGCAGTGGGAGGGTTTTTGAAGAGGAGGAAGAGAGAAAGGGGTCTGTGTCTGGGGGGTGCCCAGCCCAGGAGGAAGGTGGCAACACCCACATCCTCTGCATCCCTGACATCCCTGGCCAGGTCACAGATGCAGAGGAAGGACCAAGCTTGGCTGAGACCCCTAACACCAATGCAGGCATGGAAAGTTGTGAAGAGCTATAGAGGAAAGTAGGAAGCAGCATACTGATTCCCTGATGGATGCTGAATGTGTCCACCTGACCAAAGGGCCCAGCTGGGCAGCAAGGGCTCAACTGAGCCAGCCCTGGACCTTGAGAGAGTCTGGATCTGTCCACGCTCCTCTCCAGCAGTTCTTCCTGGTGATGGAGCATTGCCTGGAACATGACTTGAAAGACAAGGAAACTTTTCTTGGACAAAACAAAACCTTCTGGGGCCTCTAGAAGTGTAGGAAAGCTTGTTCCAGAAACTTCAGAGAAAACAGCAGGTGTTAAAGGTCTCCCAGGTTTGAAGACTTCAGGAGGCAGAGGAAGAGCCTGACTTCATTTGGATCAAAGCAAAAGAAACTCTCAGAGTGTACAAAAGCTGTGATCAATAAAAAGGAATTTCTCACAAATCCTATAAGCCCCATGACCTCATGGTGGGAGAAGAAGGAGGAATAATTGCTTGTCCTTCTTAATGACATTGATGCATATTTCTTTGTGAAAGGAGAAGGTTTGGACTCCCAGATGGAGTTTCAGGTGTTTCAATATATCTTGACAATGGGAGCAGCAGTAAAGGCATGAAGGCGATGGTCAGATTCCTACAACTCTGAACCAGAACAACTAGGTAGAGGAGCTCCATGGACTCTTGAATACTACTGTAAACAACCTCAGACAAAAGTGGATGCTTTAGAAAAATCCAACACTAAACTGACAGGGGGCTTGCAGTTGCAAACAACAGGGTTATTACCTTGCAAGAAGAAATGGAACAAGTTAAAGGAAGCACATACATATTAGTATCCACTCATAAGGGTCCTAAGCAAGACAGAACTTCAGAAGGGCAAGCACGGTGAAGCAAGAAAGCATTGGTTAGAGGTTCCCCCTCCCAAGGTTTGCAAGGATTAACAGTTCATAGACATGGCTCAGCTCCCTGAGACATAAATCAAAGAAGGCAGCCTCCAGCCCTAACCTATTGAGCTACAGCCTAGAGGCTAGGAGCAGCCGATTCCCTCCCAAGATTAAGCAGAGTGGAGCAGACAAAGGCTTCCACTCCCTCTGAGTCCAGGCACCACCCATCCCTCACTTATTCCAAGAATTCCTAGCCCACTCCCCCTGGACATTTAGCCACAAGCTGTACTTGGTTTCCTACCTATTGATAGGTCATACCCACCACCCTCCAGGGGCAGGCTGAAGTCTCTCTTCAGAGCCACACCATCTGATGGGGGTATGTGCTGAAGTCTATTCTTCAGACCCCCTTCTTTGGGAGAGCTTCCCAATAAAACTCCTGCCTGGAATTGTCAGGGTCCATGTCTCCATGAGCGCCATTTCTCTAACATTTGGGGCCAAAAACCTGAGTCTGAGGTCACGCCAAGGCTGATCAATTGGTGAGGAGTTTCCACCCTGCCACTGCTGGAAGAGACCACCCAATAATGGACTTTTCAGTACTTTCCGTACTTTTAGTTTTACACTTTTACCATGAAGACATTAATTAGCACGTACTTTACTTTAGCAGTAGAGAAAAAAAACTACTTTTTCCATTTTTTTTAATGAAAACTGAAGATTCCCAATGGAATCAAGGTAATTTTTTGAATATGCACATTGAGTTAGCTTCCAGAAAGATTTCACTGCTATGAAGTTACTTTTTGCCATTAATATCAATTTAGGTTTCTAATTAATAATGGCTTCTTAGAACTAGCCATTTAAATGCTTCAGTTTGGAAGATGCTCTTACAAACTCTTTGTAATTAACCACAACCACATTCACTCTCCCATCCTCTCAAACCAACTTCCTTCTCTTAGGCAACCCCATCTCCTCTAACATTCCTGGCATTCCTCCTGTACTGTGAGTAGAAGTAAGCCCCCAGGTCTGGGAACTAATCCTCCTTCAGTCACAGCATACCAGCCCCCGGTTAAGATAGTCTTAAAACCCGTTCCTCTTTCACAAACATTCCTCAGTATTCAGCAGCATCAGTGCTTGACAGGGACTTAAGCCCACTATTGACAAACGCTGTACTGCTGGGCTTTTGTGCCCAACCACCTCCCCTTTAACAGCCCTTTCTGGCAGTAAAGAAGCCAAACAGGAGCTGTCACCTCATAAAGGACTGTTACTGGATTTTGTCTAAGTTCTTGACAATGCTGCAGATATGAATTTCAAGAACATGTTGGGTGAGTTAGGCCAGTAATTTTTTCAGGTAGGGAGGGAAGAGAAATGGGAGAAAATAACAGATCAGGGGTGCCAGGTAGAGAGGAAGGGGGTTGAAAATTGATAAACTGGGCTGATTTACAGACTACAATTTCCCATTATAGATTATAAATCCCCAAGTTTTACTTGTGTGGCCAATGGCAGAGGAAAAACAGTGAGAGTTGTGCACAGAGGGCAGGACTGGAGTCCAAGGGTAAGAGAGTGCACAAGAGAGAGCCTAGGCCTGGTACCTGCCTTTTTGAATGGTTGATTATCCCACCCATTTGCTAATGGCAGGGGAAGAGTTCCAGGTCTTTGCCATTTTGATTGTTTATTTCTCCCACCAATCTCCCAGGAGGGCCCAATGATAACATCCTTGGGGAATATCCAGGGCTTCTCCTGGCTTCTGGAGGAAGTCTTCTGAGTGCCAGAATCTTGGGGAGGGTCTTTCAGCAGCCATCCTGGGGTTATTGATATCCATGTGGCCTTCTTGGCAGGTTCCAGATCCATCTATTAATTCCCTATCTTTCTAGCCTACTTCAGGACCTTGAGTCATCAACAAAAACATACAGTCCATCATTTCTTTAGCTCCAAATCCATACAGCCTCTTGACCCACATATGCTGGCACACTATGCACTGTATTTTAACTGGTGTTAAAGAAGCATTTTTCACTATCCCCTTAGAAGAAGAAATTTCCCAGACCCTTTTGCTTGCACATGAGTGGACCCTGAGGACCCCTTAAAACCCCAAGAGTTGATGTGGATGGTCCTTCCCCAGGACTTTAGAGACAGTCCTCATGTTTTTGGACAGGCTCTCCACCAGACCTCTCTGACCTCCAGCTTCCCGCCATGCCCTCCTTCAATATGTCGACGACTCACTCCTTTGCAGCCCCTCCTTACTAAGCTCCATAACTCACACTCTCACTCTGCTTACCTTTCTTGGGCATAAGGGATAGCGTGTCTCCCCAAACAAAGGACAAATTTTCAGAACTGAAGTAACCTCTCTAGGTCTCCACCTTTCTCCATCACATAAACATCCAACCATGGATTGAATCCACCTCATCAGGGACCATCCCTTCTCTCTTTCCAAGGTTGATCTCCTTTCTTTCCTAGGGCTAGTTGACTTTTTCTGTCTCTGGATTCCAAACTTTGGGCCTATATCTAAACCTCTATGAAGCTTCTGGCACCTGTGTGAGCTCCTCACCACCCTCTACCACTCAAGTCTGCCTAGAACTTAATGAAGCCTCAATGACTACAGTGCTCTAGCCTCCCTAACCCCACTGAGCCCATCTCACTCCATGTTGATACTCAACATGAATATGCACTAGGAATCCTAAAACAACCCAAAGTCCCCAATAATTGAGCCATTGCTACTTCCCCAGATAGATTCTGTAACACTTGGCTGGCCTACTTGCCTCAAAACCCTTGCCACTGCCTCCTTTCTGGGGCAAGAAAGCCTTAAACTATCTCTGATAAGTCATCTCGATATTTTAACTCATTTCTTACCTCCTCTCTTAACTCACAGAGCCACTGCATCTGCCTCCTCTGCCTGCCACCAAACCCTTCATGCAACCCTTCTACAAAACTGCAGGGTCTCCCTACAACACTATCCTCCTCTCAACCCTTCTACAAAGCCCTGGAGTCTCCCTGAACGACTGTCTTCCTCTGAACCCTGCTGTGTCCTTCCCACTGAACCCAACCACCCCCAGAAGGGCCTGACGCTAATCCCATTCATGACTGTAGTGAAGTGCTTGATCTCCTTGCTAAACCCCTTACTGATATTCTAAGTGCCCCTCTTCTTAATTCTACACATACATGGTTTGTTGACAGCAGTTCTATGAACCTTAGCACCACTACTCAGGCCAGATATACTATTGTCACCTTAACTGAGCCTGTTGAGTCAGCTCCCCTCACCCTGGTACAACCTCACAATAAGCTGAGCCCACAGCCCTCACCAGAGCACTGGTCAGGGGCAGGGGCATGGCCTAGACATCCACACTGACTCCAAATATGCACACCACATCTTACACTTGCATGCCCCATTTGCAGAGGGAAGGTTCCTGACTTCTAACGGATCCTCCATTTTGAAAATTTCATCTACAATCACTCAAAGCACCATCATTTCCAACCAAGTTGCTGTAGTTATTGCAAAGGGCACCAAAAATTGAATTCCCCCAATCTGTTGTCAATAAACAAGCCGATGCTGAAGCCAGCGCACAGGTGACTCAACCCCACCCAGGTTCCCACTCCACCTTCAAACCCATTCTCTAGCACTTCCATATCCTGCCACCCTTATACATCTGAGGAAACCTCAAATTTCCCCATTATTGGAGGAAAGAAAATTAAGAAGTTGTTCATGAAGGATAGAAAGATTCTTTTACCTGAATAAAAACACACAATATTCTCACCTCCCTGCACTACTTTCTGGAGGTCTGCAAGGAATATGTAACTTCCATGTAATTTCTAAGGCACTACAAACTCCTTTTGTGATCTGTGAACATGAAGAAACAAGCTGTTTTCACAACTCTTATCTAACTCTACACTGCCCTGAACTGTAAAACATTTAAAAGAAATTAGAAAAATCTGCTCTATTAGTCAAGAAACAAATATCCATGGAGACTTTACACCTCTCTCTTGCACAGCCCATCAATTTAGAGTCTCTAAATCAGGACAAGACTGGCAACTAGACTTTACCCACATGCCACAATGCAAGGATGTTAAATTCCTCCTGGTCTTTGCAGACACCTTTTCCAGATGGGTTGAATAATTTCCTTCACCTCATCAGGCTGATGTTATAATTAATAACCTGTTGACTGCTGCAGGAATGAAAGACTAAGACCCCAAAACTCATGTGCAGCGAAGGCCCCATCTGCTTTATTTCTCTTGCTTATGTATCATGTATTTTTGGATTTGGCCAAGGAAAGTGGTAAAAGTTAAATTTTCAATGATGTTTTGTCTTGGAACAAGAAACCTTGTCCCTAGACTCACATCCTATCTAGCGGCAGAAATACAAGAAGAAGTTCTTTTTAAACTTGAAGTGAAAAGTGATAGCTTGTGCAGAGATAAACAAGGACAGAGCTATTTTGGCTTTGAAGCAAGAACAGGTGAGCTTTCATAAATCATTTAACCATGGACTTGACAAGTTGGTGGAACTAAATCCCACAGTTAACAGAAATAATTCCAGATTTGGCCTACCTTCTTCTCTGCAGTCAGATAACAGAATAGCCTTCACCTCACAGATCACAAAAGGGGTTTGTAGTGCCTTAGGAATCACCTGAAAGTTACATGTTCCTTGCAGACCTCCAGAAAATTTGAGCCTATGAACGGGATCCTAAGGCAACACTTCACAAAGCAGGTTCATACTCTATGGATTGAACTTCTGCCCTTAGCTCTCATGAGAATTCAAACCCTTCCTCGAAAACCACACTTACTAAGCCCCTTTGAAATTACATATGGACGCCCTTTCATCCTTTCCAATATACCCCCAATTATTAGATTTTGAAAATAATATAGTTGGCCTAACACAAATGCATTCATTTCTGCATCACATAACTAATTCCACTTTTCCTGCACTGGAACCTTCTACCCCTCGCTGCCTGTTCTTCCAGGTGACTGGTGTCCCTAAATGCCTTACACCCCAGCCTTTAACCCCAAAGTGGACAGCTCCTTTTCTTGTTCTCCTAACCACTCCCACTGTGGCAAAACTTTTAAACTTTCCATCCTGGATACACTTTTCCAGATTAAATCCTGCTCCTCTGCCTTCTGATGACAGCAAATTACATGATGTGGACCATTGACCATGAGGTGCAGTGGTGCTCAGAGATGTATTCACCAAATTCAATCAATGTCTCATGATGATGGAGGAGGTTGTTGCTATGGGGGGAGGAGTGAAGTGAGGGGGCTGGGAAGTATATGAGGACCTCATATTTTCTGAATGTAATAAAATAATAAATAAAAAAAAGAAGACTCAGCGAGTGGACACAGAGAGCAGACAACTGGGGGGGGAGGGGAGAGAAATAAATAAAAAATAAATCTTAAAAAAAAAAAAAAACAAGATCCTGAAGTTCAAGATACCTATAACTGTGAAACACTCAGAGACCTATGCTTGAAACTCACAAGAAACTGAAGTGACAACATTCCAATTACCACCAGCCCCATTTCCCTTTAATCTCCCTCCCTTTCCTTCCTGCCATTCAGTCTTATCTACACTTAACTCTGGAGGTACCGATTCACAAGTTGTTACTCAAGACCACCATGTTTTGTATCGTTCTCTCCTCATGCTTGTCCGGCTTTGACACCCCCTCTTCCCTTTCACTCAAGCAATACCTTGACATCATTCATTGATGATTACAAGATCTTTCTGATTTTTACCCTGAAAAAATCCTCTTCTTCTCCTTCACAACCATCTTCCTTTTCTTTACTCACTAAAGTCTCTCTATGGTAGACATCCTATATTTTACCCTTCCACTTCTTTTTGTACTAACTTCTCAAAAAACCCCTTATCATCCCCTCACAAACACCATCCAAACCTCAGCAACTGCAATTAACCATTCTGACTGCTGGATATGCCCCAAGCATGCCTACATTGAAACTACATCCTTACCTGCCTTTCCTCAAAGCCAGGAAACTCTCTTGCATGACTACTCACAACACATTGGCTTCAGAGACCAGTGGGTTATAGAACCCTCCCCCAAGTTGACCAGAATATGAAGATATACTTATTCTCCATCAGGCTTTAAACATCCCTCATTCAGGGGAAATTTTAAATTCTATTGGAATGGTCACAGATCTAATGGACAAACCTTTTTTATACTTTAAACCTATCCACATGGCCTTAAGCAACTACTTTAGGATATGTACCCACTACGTTTTGTAATCATACTCTGCTCTTTTAACACTACTACACTGCACTGGCAGGCAGATTTGAAAGTGCCAACAAGCATCTTAATTCAACCCTATTTTGGAATGACTCAGGCATTAATCAAACACTATGCACAACAGTAAGCAATAAAAATTATAGCAAAAATATACTGTGCTTCAATAGCTCTTATAGACAAATCGAGTTATTTGGAGTAGGAACATGATCAGGGAAATTATGCAATTTAACCACATTAAAACCAAGAAAAACCTCAAAAATTTCTTCACTTCTCTTCTGAAATCTCCTCTATCAGACTAACAACATACAGTACTTCAGAATCCCATGACTCTCCTTTCTGTGTTAATGGAGTATATAGCAGAAACAAAATACTCAACATTTCCACTCACTGACATTCTTATTTTATTTCCTCAGGCCCCTCAATTGGCACTAATGCTTGTGGGCACAGGTTCCTATTTACTGTGTGGTAACACTACATTCCTAACACTCCCTACCCAGGCTGTACTCAGTTTCACTGCCTATTGATGTAGTGTATAATGTCATAGCCACCACCTTCCAGGGGCAGGCTGAAGTCTATTCTTCAGACCCTCTCCTTTGAGAAAGCTTCCCAATAAAGTTCCTGACTGCAATAATCACCCTCTGTGTCCCAGTGAGTGCTGTTTCTATAACAGCATTGAAAGGAGGAAACACGATTATAACTGGATGTTGAAAAGAGGCTGAAGAGACAGATCCACATGAGACAAGAGATGGACTAGGCTGTGAAGATGCTGGAGAAGGATGTCAGAGGAGTAGGCACCTTGGTGTCTCCATGGCAGCAGCTGGATGGTCCCAGGGCTCTCGAGCATGCAGCGTTCAGACATAGGAGTAAAGCAGAAACTTGAACTAAGCAGTCACTTGTAAGAAACAAGTAATCAGATGGCTGCTACCATTATGTGACTTAAACAAAGATGGCCCCAGGTTGGATGAGGCCAAGAGTCTGCTGAGATGGACAACCAACTCCCCTGAGACAAACTCTGGCAAAACTGAAGGGAGAATAGACATCTCTACAATAATAGTTGGAGACTTCAGCACACCACTCACATCATCAGATAGAACAACTAGACAGGAGATCAACAAGGAAACAGAGAACTTCAACAATATGATAAAGAGACCCAAAAGACCTATACAGAATGATGCATCCCAAATTAGTGGTTTATAAATTCTTCACAAATATTCATAAATCTTTCTCTTGGATAGATCACATGTTAGGTTACAAGGTAGGTTTTGATAAATATAAAATGATTTATAATCATACAAAGCACCTTCTCAGATCATAATGGAATGAAACTGAAATCAGTAGTAGATGAGAAAGGAGTATGAAACACAATCCTAAGCAACTAGTGGGACAAAGAAAAAATTGTAAGTGAAATTAGTAAATATATTGAGACAAATGAAAAGGAAAACACAACTTCCCAAACTTATGGATACCATGAAGGTGGAGTAGAGAGGGAAATTTATAATCCTAAATGCTTGTAGGAAAAAAGAAGAAAGAGTTAAAATCAAAGATCAAGCTAAAATAATGGCAAAACTAGAAGAAGAAGAGCAAACTAATACCAAAGCTAGCAAAAGGAAAGAAATAATAAAGATTATAGAAGAAATAAATGAAATTGAGAGCAAAAACGCAATAAAAAATGAACAAAACCAATAGCTTCCTCTTTTAGAAAATCAATAAAATTGACAAATCCCTAGATAGATAAACAAAGAAAAAAGAGAGAAGAGGCAAATAAATAAAATCAGAAATGACAACAGGGATATTACTACTAACCCCACAGAAATAAAAAAGAATATGAGGATATTATTAGAAATTGTATGCCAAGAAACTGAACAACCTAGATGAAATGGACAAATTCCTAGAAACACAAAAACAACCTAACCTGACACTACAAGAATGCAAGAGCTTAACAAACCAATCACATTTAAAGAGGTTTAATTAGTCATTGAAACATCCCAGCAAAGATAAGCCCAGGACCAGATGACTTCACAGGTGAATTCCACCTAGCATTTTGAGAGGAATTAACACTAATACTGTTTAAACTCTTCCAGAACATTGAAGGGGAGGGAAAATTGCACGACACATTTTATGAAGCCAACATCAATCTAACACCAAAACTACATAAAGATACTACAAGAAAAGAGAATGAAAGACCAATCTCTGTAATGAACATAGATGCAAAAATTCTATGTCAGGGTGGTTCAACATAAGAAAATCAATTAACATAATACACTACATTAACAAAGCAAAGGGAAAAAACACATGATCATCTCAATTGATGCAGAAAAGACATTTGAAAAATCCAGCATCCTTTCTTGACAAAAACACTTCAAAAGATTTTTGTTGTGGTGTCCACTGGGTCCCAGGGCCTAGCTCCCTGTTCCTAAGGGAAACCGAACCCAGAGTATGAAGCCTTCTGAATGTCCCTAGATACAAATTAAACATGAACCTCCTCACAAAGGAACAATGTACAGATGGTATTGTAGACTGTAATTTTCCCCAGGAAATTATTTCCTATAATAACACCACCAGACCCAACTATGTAACTTTGTTTTGAAATGTCTTTGTTTGGAGACCCTATATACTGTCCTTTATTTTCTCTGCCTCTTTACAGAGTACTAGCTTCATTCTCTGAACCACCACCTTTGAAGACCCTTTCTTATCTATAAGTCCCAATAAATAAATCTTATATCTCTTGCTGTACCAGGTTTGTCTTTGGTTTGTGGCCAATTTGACCCAGGCTTGTTACGAGTTGGGTTGCAACAGTTATATAAGGAAATTTCCTCAACATAATAAAGGGCATCAATGAGAATCCCTAAGCCAACATCGTACTCAATTGGGAAAGGTTGAAAGTGTTCCCTCTAAAATTGTGAACAAGACAAGTCTGTCCCCTCTTGACATAGAAGTGCAATGGACACAACCAATCCAATGTCCACAGAGAAAATGTGGCACTGGTGTGGGAAAAGTGGCCATGGTGGCTGCTGGGTGCGGGGAATGGGAGGAAGAGATGAGATGTGGAGGCATTTTCGGGACTTGGAGTTGTCCTGGGTGGTGCTTCACAGACAATTACAAGACATTGTAGATCCCCCCAGAGCCCACTGGATGGAATGTGGGAGAGTATGGGCTATGATGTGGACCATTGACCATGAGGTGCACCGATGCCCAGAGGTGTACTTACCAAATGCAATGGATGTGTCATGATGATGGGAGACAGTGTTGCTGTGGGGGAATGGTTGGGTGGGGGCGGTCGGGTTGAATGGGACTTCATATTTTTTGAATGTAATATTTTTTAAAAAATGAATTTAAAAAAAAGTATAAAAAAAGAAGACGACGCTGTCCACTGTCACCATTGTTTATTCAACATTGTTCTAAAAGTTCTAGCTAGAGCAATTAGACAAGGAAAAGAAATAAAAGGCATCCAAATTAGGAAAAAAGGAAGTAAAACTCTCGCTATTCACAGATAGCATGATCCTATATTTAGAAAATCCTGAAATACCTACAACAAAAATAATTACGCTAATAAATGAGTTCAACAAAGTAGCAGGATACAAAATCAACATGCAAAAATCAGTAGCATTTCAATACAACAGTAATCAGCCAGTTAAGGAGAAATTAAATAAAATATTCCATTTACAACAGCAACAAAAATATTCAAGTATCTAGGAAATAATTTAACCAGGAATGTAAAGGATCTCTTTCAGAAAACTACAAAACAATGCTAAAAGAAATCAAAGAAGACCTAAGCAAATGGAAAGACATTCCATGTTCATGGATTGGATGAATAAATATCATGAAGATGCCAATCCTACCCAAACTGATTTTTAGATTTAATGCAATACCAATGAAAATTCCAAAACCTACTTTATGAGTATAGAAAAGGCAATTACCAAACTCATTTGGAAAAGACAGTGCACCCAAAAAGCATTCTAAAACAGAAGAGCAAAATGGGAAGGATTTCACTGCCTGACCTTGAAACATATTACAAAATGACAGTGGTCAAAACTGCATGGTACAGGCATAAAGTAGACACATCAATCAGTGGAATATAATTGAGGGTCCAGAAATAAACTGTCACCTTTATGCCAACTAGTTTTGACAAAGCTGCCAAGCCCATTTTACCAGGAAGAAGCAATCTCTTCAACAAATGGTGCTGTGAGAACTGGATATCTATAGCCAAAAGAATGAAAGAGGACCCTACCTCAGTCCCTCTACAAGAATCAACCCAAAATGGATCAAAGACCTAAGTATAAAAGCCAGGGCCATAAAAGTAGTATATAGAAGAAAATGTAGGGAAATATCTTCAAGACCTTGTGGTAGGTGGTCTCTTGGACCTTTCACCCAAAGCACATGCAACAAAAGAAAAAAAAAAAAGATAAATTGAACCTCCTCAAAATTAAAAATTTTTGCAACTCACAGGACTTTGTCAAAAGGGTGAAAAAGCAGTTGCTTCAATGAGAGAAAATATTTGAAATCACATATCTGATATGGGTTTAATATTCATGATAGGGAAGTGGTTGAGGCTCGGGTGATTGGGTTCCCATCTACCATATAGTAGGTCTAGGGTTCTATTCATGGGTCCTCCTGTAAAGGCAAGCTGGCCCACACAGCGAGCTGGCCAGGCAGAGTGTGGACTGAGAGAATAGCTGGCCCATGCAAAGAGCTGGCCCACACAGAGTGCTGGCCTGTGCAGAAGTGCTGGGCCATGCAGGAGTACTGGCCTACATGGAGAGCTGGCATGGCAAGATGATGCAATGAAAAGAGATACAGAGGAGAGACAATAGGAGACGCAGTAGACTGGAGAGCTGAAGTGGTGTAAGAGATTGTTCACCTCTTTTCCACTCCAGAAGGTCCCTGGATTGGAACTGGTTGCCACCTAAAGAGAAGACAAGCAGACACAGAAGAAAACACAATGAACGGACACAGAGATAAAACAGTGAGTGCAAAACAATGAGGGTGGTGGTGAATAAATAAATACATCTTTTTTTTTAAAAATCCATGATATATAAAGAGATATTACAACTCAACAATAAAAAGACAAAGGACTCAATTAAAAAATGGGCAAGGCACCACTCACCCGCAGTCCATGCTTCAGGCTGTGTGTTTTTCTCATTTTCTTCTTTCTTAATAAATTCTTTATTCCATTGCTTACCCTAAAACAAAACAAAACCAAAAAAGGCAAAAGATTTGAATAGACATTTGTCCAAAGAAGAAAAACAATGGCAATAAAAAAAACTAGGGAAATGCAAATCACTACTACAATGAGATATCATTTCACATATATCAAAATGTCCACTATTAAAAAGACAGAGAATGACAAGTGTTGGAGAGGATGTGGAGAGATAAGAACACTTATTCACTGTTAGTGGGAATGTGGAATGGTATAGTCACTGTGGAGGACTGTTTGGCAGTTCCTAAAGAAGTTGAATATAGATTTGCCATGTGACTCTGCAAAAACACTACTGGGTATATATCCAGAAGAACTGAGAAAGGGGACATGAATAGGTATCCACACACTGATGTTCAGGGCGGTGTTATTCATTATTGCCAAAAGTGGAAACAACCCAGGTGTCCATTAACCAATGAATGGATGAGCAAACAATGGTGTATTCACATAATGGGACATTATGAAGCAGTATGAAGAAATGAAGTTGTAAAGCATGTGACAACATGGATGAACTGGGAGGACATTATGTTGAGAAGCAAGCCAGAAACAATAGGACAAATACTGTATGATTGCATTACTATGAACCAAATATATTGTGTTACATATTGTATGAATTCATTTATATAAAATGTAAATATAAATCAGTTTATAAAAATAAAAAAACATTCCTTTTACATGATGAGATTGGCCTCCTTTTCTAGATGTTGAATAGAAGACTAATTATGTTTTAGGAATTATGCTATACCTCCCACCTCAGTAAAAGGTCAAGAATCACTGCTGAATCAGGCAGTAAAACACTACATGATGCTCTTGGTCAAATCAAAGAAAATGCAAAGCTTCAGAATTGAGAAGGTTTAGGTGGTCTAATGGATAAAATTTATGATTCTCAGTTCCTCTACAGTCAATGTCCCTACTCTGATGTTGATTCTCACTTTATATCAATTTTTCTTTTGCAACTTAATGAAGTTCTGATTGTTGGAGTCTTTTAGAATAATTTCTCCTGACAGTGTTCAGAATTACCACTGGAAAGTATACACTGTGAAAGTGAAACTGTTGTTTTAAAAGAAGAAAGAATTGTTCAAACTGCAACAACAACAAAAATGACCTATTCTCCCCACAGAAGATTTTTAAGAAAGGCGTTGATTAAAGGGGGAAAAGAGGAATATTTAGGTCAGTGTCTTGATGACTTCTTTGTCTACTTGCTTTCATTTTCACTATTCTAGGTCCTCTTATAAATATTTGAGGAAATCATTCATACAGAAATGCTTCTTTTTGTGCTTTCCTGAATCTTAAATCATAAATAACTTAAAACGTGACTATTCCATAGAGGAGCATAAGGCTTGAGAGATATTTTGACAACATGAAAAAATAGGTTATTCTTGAAATTGTTCAACAGCTCACTGATGTTATAATAATGTTCCTTATTCCAAAAGTTTAATAATAGAGTAGATTCAAATAGAAACTTGGTGTTTTGATTTATAAAATTTTATTTCCCTTGCCTATACTGCACCAACATTTGCACAGTAAAGTGGTTATGTTTTATTTTATTTTTTTAGCAAAGTAGTTAACACTTTATTAAGGAACTTACAAACTGGGAAGCTGATCCTGGGTGGCTGCAGGATGTTCCCAGTAGCACTCCATGCCTCATGGTGGGTTACAGGGGGTTATGTGGGGTAAGAACCAAGGAAGGCACAGAGCCAACTCAGGAACTGCAAGATGCTAAACATATTTCTTTGAAGTTACTCACATGTGGTAGGATTGGTTCTAGTACAGATAGCTATTGTGCTTCAGAATAGGAACAGTGTGCTTTAAGATGAACCTATGGGTTGTGGACAGGGGTGAGTTTGTCTTGTCTACAAATTTAAGGCTTCTCTGGTTTATGGCCTTTCACTCCATCCCTCAGAAACTCACTGTTATATTCTACATGCTGTTCTTCTGAGAATATCCTGGAATAGTAATTGAGGGGCAGGCATACCTAGAGTCAGAATCCACAGCAATATAAAATACTTATACTAATACCGAAGCCTGCTAATGTCAAGAGGAAATTTAGTAAGACAGATCCACAACCCCTATTCTGTTAGGTTAAAAGGGATTATTATCCGAGGCATTTCTACCAAAATAAATAAATAAATAGAAGCAACATGAGAACAAGCAGAAGGAAATGAATACCTGAAATGGGCAACTGAAGTAGCTGCAGCTCATAGCAGATCAACTGCTGGATGTATGGACAGCTGCAAATTTCCACAGGTGATAAAATGCCTTGGATAATAAAGTAGTACTTTTAACACAAGTCTTTCTACATTTCTGTGATTAAAAACATGCCACGAGACACATTCGTTTCATGAAAGCAGATATGAATATATGCAACTGCAGTAGTGTACTGGAATTTCTTACCCCACATTTCTTAGGTTTTGAAATTTTGAATAAAATATGCACTCTGCAAGTTCATACCCAGGGAAGGCTTCAGCGGAATAAACAATTAAAGAGAATGTGATATATATATATAGACACACACACACATACCTTGACTGTAAAAGAGGTAAAAATTATATTTGAATATACACCTTTTGGGATTGGAATGCAACTCTAAATTTAGGGATAATTATGCAAATAAGGAGTCAATGCTGCTGAAGCCAAGAGTCAAAGGAAGGACCTTCAGGGTTTTAATCTAGCAGCTTCCAACTGAACTTTTCCAACAATTTTCATAGGTTCTTCAGATGATCTTGCAAAATATTATTTAAGGTTTCCCTTAGCAAATTTCTTGGATTCCTTCATATTTAATTGTATTTTTTCCAACATCACAAATTCTGTCCTCCCAAAACATATAGTCTCTGGTGACATCCAAGTTTGAAAATAGGATCCAATTTTCAGACAATAAATGAGTTGTCAGACATTTGGGGAGGAGAAGGAGTGGAAGAAGCAAAGCAGGAAGAAGGTTTTCCAATTGGTCGCCTCCAGCAGTTGCATGACCCAAACACTGCTCAGAAAACTAGCTAATAAAATGAATTATAGAGCCTCTTCCCCACCCCCTAGCTCTCTCCTCCTCTGATTGAAGAAATCCTGATCTGGCCATCACTTTTTTCTCTAATTCTTTCTCTTCCTTGTCTGATATGGCCATGCTAGGGGGTACAGAGACTGATGGAGTAGAAATAGAAAATCATCAGGGAATGAGTTTACCTCCACATGAGCATGTAAAAGGGAGAAGTAGAGAATTGTTGGGGATTGTAAAAGCAGATGAACGTATATGGTTTTGAACCCCCTCAGCAGGAAAAGTCACAGGGCCACTGAGCAACACTTCTCTCAAGATGGAAATGTCATGAAGACCCTCCTGGAAATATCAGCCCTATTTCTGAGGGGGTTCTTTGAAGATATCATATTTGGCCAGATAGAAAGTCCACTGTCATACACCCATGATTTCTTAAATCTCTGAATCATATCCTCTTGACATGCTGCCCTGTAGAGGGATCACAGAATAGATAACAGCCTCTCTGCTCTTAAAATATTCCACCCAATTAGCCTGGTCCAGGGTTTGCTCCCCAGCACACTACCTGGGGCATTTTACACAAGCACTTGGAAAGATCTCCAGATGCACCCTTTTTTGTGTCATCAATGTTTTCCTTTCCCCCTTTTTCCTTCTCTCTCCTTATAGAATGTTCTGAGTCCCACGTTTAGAAGACAAGATGAGTCATCATCTGGGACAAGATGTTTCAATACTTACATTTGACAAAGTATCCTTATCTGAAATACGTGATGAACTAGTACAGAAAACTGTGGAAAAGGCTGAAAATTCAATCAAAAAGAGTAAAGAGCAAACAAGCAATTCACAAAAGAGGATGCCCACCCCTTTCTGGCTTTCAGCCCACAGGAGAGATGGTGAAGGCTGCAGGCTATTTGGAAAATTTAAATCTAAGCATGGATATCAGACCAAACCATATAATTTCTATCAACAATAGGAATGATAAAATTAAAAAAGGAATTGTTGAGATCCCTGTGTGCCCTGTTTTCTCAGCTTGACTGTGATAGATACTGTAGTTTTAAAGACTGTGAAGATGAGGCAGCAGGTTTTGGATATATTTAAGGATATATTAATGATATATTGTCCACAAATGTCTTGAGACAGTTTCAAGGATTTCTATTTAATGGTAAACCAATGCCAATGCAAAATGTAAAAACAGTTCCTATATAATATGTCAAATGCATGGCATGTTTGCTAACAAAGGAAAGAAAAGAAAAAGCCAAAACTGTGGAACAGACTGCAATAACTGCAAAGAAAAACCTGGTCAGGGAACTCCAAATTCACCTAACATCCAAGGAAATACATCACCAAATACTCGGGTTCCTGACCCTCCAATCTATATTTTATTCGTCAATGTACCAGAAGAAACTAATGAGGTGATCTTACCTGTGATGTTTAATCCGTTCCCCTTGGAAGTCTGTTGGCACCTGGAAGACATGGCTTTCTGCCTTTATCTAAAATCTGGTGCGACTATGAACTCGGATTTAAGATTTTGGATGATTTCTTTCCAAAACACTTGAGATCCTCACAGATTCTTTCAGCCTGCGCCAGGTCCAAGCATTCATCTACTTTCCATTCCCCAGCTGTGCAGCTCGCCTCCACTCAACCTTACCTCAGCGTGTGCTGGGGAAATGCTGCACCGGCTACAGGGGCGGATGAAAATCAGAAAGTGACATGGTAAATAAAAAATATCAGCTACAGGAAAATCTCAATACAGAGAGTCAAACGAGTGTAAGCTGGACTTGGAGTACGCTGAACTTCACTCAAGGAAGGAGGGAGGTGAAGGGAGAAACGCCTGCTGACAGAGGAGGACAGAGGCGGGTGGAGAGGAGGACAAGAGAAAAAGTGAACGAGGAGGAGGGCAGGAAAGCATCCTCAAGAAGGTTAGGGTTTTTAATGGGCCTGAATCCAGGCTCTTCCTCCTGAGGGAAGGAGGATTGTCCTAGAAAAGGGCCCAACGTCTTTTGCCCAAGACAGTCTTGGCTCCAGGAGGGCCTCGCTGCTCCCCTAGCGATTAGACACATCGCGGGGCACTTTGGAGGGCGAGGCAAGGATGAGTTTTTGTTTCAGGTTCAGGAGCTGCTGGCCTTGGTGGCTTCCAAAGGAACTGCCAGTTCTTTTCCAATTTCCACAGATGGACGTGGTAGGGGGAGTTGCGCTGAGAGTAGAAGCGTGATCCTTCCCCTTCTGCCCTTGAGAGTCACAGGAAGGGTTGTCCTATTAGGTGTTTTGATATACCAAGTTGTTCGGCATTTGATCCTCGTATTTATATCTCTCAGAAGTCTGTTGAAACCCAAATTTCTCCTAAAGAAACACTTGCTGGCATTTACAGAGTACCCCTATATGCTCCACTCTCCTTCCTCTAGGCTCAGAGGAGTCTGAAGGGGGTTGTGGCCGTGGACAGAGTGGTCCCCACGCAGCGATGGCCCGTAGAGCACCTGCTCCTCCATCCAGTAAAAGCGCAATCAGGGGAGGTGGATCGCTCACAAGCCAAGTGTGCAGTTTCCAAATTGGCTTTAGGGAGGCCTGTGAGCAGCAGTAGAGGGTGATAGTTAGAGATTTGGAGAGGGAGAAGGAGGGGCCATCCATTATGGAAAGCATACCGTTGTCTGGACTTCTGTAGATGAAGAAAGGCTGGCTTCTCTGATTTTGGGATTTTTAGGCACCTGGCTATACCATATTTTGTTTCATGAAATGAGAATAAAAAGAAAAGTTGATTTTTAGAAACAATATGATAAATATTCTTCCAGGTATCCTCCTGTAGATTTTGGCTAACCACTGTGATACCAAAATCTGAAATTGTGCAGAGTCTGACCAGGAGATGTGGCCTATTTAGTAGTTTAGGAGGAGGACCTCCCTGGAGAATGAGAAGAGTAGTTTGGACAGGGTCCATAGGGACTGGGAGAATAGGAGCATATTATTTGTACTTGGTAAAAACAAAGAAATGGACTTTCACCTGAATGACCCTGGACTCCAGGATTTGGAACCTTGTCTTTTTCAGATCAGGAGTTTCCTTAGAAAACCCAGAGAAGTGCTATTTCTCTCTAAGAGCTTTCAGCTGAGACAACGCCATTTTTCCTCCTTTGTCATATGGTGTGTAGTTAAGTAACTTTTTTGTTATCCTCCAGTGTTTGTAGAGGGCATTCAACAGCAGGATTGCATTTCATCATTACAGTAATCACTCTTTCATCCAAAAGTGTTGCCTTGATTTAGACATGGAAAAGGAGATTCACTGACACTCAATGTGTCCTCTACCAGTTACTCCACATTGGAGTCAGCACACACCCCAGATTGTCCACCTACACCTCCTGTTCCTTCCTCATCAATCCAACCTGGGCACCCTCACTAGCTGTTCCCTCCTCTGTCAGGCCTTGTGTCAGGTGCCTTAAAAATGCAGGGAAGCCTCCTGGAACTTAGGCACCAGCTGTGGGAATTGGTGGGCATGCAGAATTCCTGGAAACCTTCTCTTAGACTCCTTGGCTGGCCTCAGCCCAAAGGAATTTCAAGTGCCCCCTTTCCTGCCTGCTGATACTCCCTCATCCCTTTTCCATGCACTTGTTGACATCTTCAAGGAGGAACTGGTGAAGAGAAAGCAGAAACAGCACATCTGCCTTATTTTATTGGTGCTATTGTCATCGGAGACTTCATAAAGAGCCCCTGGGGATGAAAGACACATTTTTAATGCAGGAGACACATTGCCTCTTCTATGATAACCGATGATGGTGCAGCTATTCTAAACAAAAAGCAACAATGAATATAATATAGGTGCTCACAACCCAGCCGCTAATGTCTTAGTTGATGAGTCAAGGCTCAAGATGATGTTGCTGATGGCACAACCTCTGCTACAGTTTTAGCAGCAGAATTTTTAAGGAAAGCAGAATCTGTAATTTTGAAAAAAGGCAAATTTGGAGACCATCATTGCAGGTTGGAGGGAGGCTGCAAAGGCAGAAGGAGAGCCTGCCTGCTGCTCGCAGTCTCACCAGAGCCAGGCTAGTATAGTCACTGAATGGTTCTTCAGTTGAGGATGTTATTTTCTTCTTTTGATCGTCTCTCACAGTAAAAGCAAATTCAAGCACATCAGACCCTCAGCTGCTGGCAGTGAAATCCAGAAGCCACTAGAGCTTCTGAACCTGCATTAGGAAGGCCAAAGAATGAAGGCAGTAAGTGCAGGTAAATTTGAACCCTCAATCTTCCAATCCAGAAGCCGAGGCCTTACAATTAGACCATACAAACCAGTACTCTTTTACCTTTTCATAGTCTATGCACCTGGAAAAGGGCATGGAATCGGCAAAACTGCTACTTTCTTTAATAGTCCAATTTTCTGGATAAACTGTTATAGAGCAAATCTGGGGAGTTTTTTGCCCAATGAGTTCCCATAACCAATTTGTGAGACACCACGTTTCCAAAGAAAAAAAGGTTTATTGCCAAGTGCAAAGCAAGGAGATTGGAGGGTCTAAGGGCCTAAAATCTGTCTCTCCTAACTACAGTAATTATGATAGTCTTATAGTATCCAAAGACAGGCAGTTTTATGCTAATAAAATGAGGAAGTTAGAGATAACTAATTACTGAGCATGTGCAGAATGACTACATGCCTAGTCACAGAAAATACTGCCATGTCAGGTGCGCCAATTTGGTTCCATCTAGGTCCATCTGCTAAGACTGTTTAGGAATTGGGGTGGGGTAGTCCTGTGGAGCTCAAGTGCCTTCACTAATAAACATTAGGAGACTGTCCAGTGATCATAAGACTTTAAAGCTGTAAAACAAGCCAAGGGGGATTACAAGTGGGGGCCAGTCACCAGGTATCTATAGTCATAAGATGAAAGTTACATAGTTTTACCACCATTTTCAAAGATCAAGGCATCTGGGCTCCAGTTCAGCAAGTTTCTGTAATTTCAGATGTTGACTTTTGGCTATTCCACAATACATTGCAAAGTACAAAGCCATCTATATATAATGACTCAGTGATCCTAACCATTTGTTAACATTTAACTCTCAGTTACAAACCTATCATTACTGAAATATAATTGATCAATGTTCAAAATAGGGGAAGAGAAAAACCCCTCTGAGTTTTTCATTCTGAAGCAAGGAACCTGAGACCCCATGAAATGCTTGGTGTTTCCAGGAGACTGTAAGGATGAGGCCAGTGGGTAGAGAAACCTGGTCCAGAGTCTACAGGGCTGTGAAGAAAGAAGAGATGAAAGAGGGAGGAGAGAGCGCCAGAGAGAGGCACATCCAGGAGATGAGAGTTTAGAGGGAAGATGATGTCCACTCCAGGAGAGGTCTGTACATCTACAAGTGTCAAAGAAAATCCAACTTAAAAACAAAAAAAATTTTTTTTTAAAATATAATTCTTCACTCATAATACAGGTTTCAAAATTGAGATCCTGGACTAAATTCCTGGTGGAATCATTAGATCCTGGAAAAGCATCTGGCAAAGGGTCTCAAGTCACTCTGGGATAGTGGAAGGCACAGGAGGGGGTGATGGCAGGGGTGAGAATGGAGGAGGGAGCGTCTTGAGAGCACCCGAGTCTGCTGAGAGCTGGGGAGGCCTGGCTGTGGGGAAGGCAGAGTTAAATACTGAGATGTTTCTGGGGAAGCCTCTTCAAGACCTGGTGACTAGAGGACCAGGGGCAGTGCCCCTGACCCCAGGGGACACTCCTGCAGTGCTGGGCTCCTCTGTGCCTCTCATTTCAAAAAGAAGGGGTGCGCCTGCAGGATGCCCTTTCCTTATCCCCTTTCCTGGATCCCAGTTCAGGGTCTTGGTCAGTTCATGACCAGGTGGTTCAGCCAGCAGGGGGGTTCCTTCTCAGGCAGGGTTCTGTGGGCAACAAAGTCAATTCTTCACTGCACTGTGGGGTCCATAGGGCAGCAAGGGGACTGGCTCCATGTGGAGAGTCCTCTGAGCTGGAGCTCAAGGCCCCTAAGAGTGAACTCCCACAGAGCCAAGTGGAGCCATGTCCCCTGGGGTCCCTTGAACTCAGGCCCCCTGGGGTAGAAGCTGAGACCCTTCATACATGTGCCCACCCCACTATGTGCCCCACACAGGCCAGGGGAAGCCAGGCTTACAAGCCTACAGGGCTGCACAGACTCCCCCTTTTTAAAAAGATTTATTTTTTAAAAAGATTTATTTTATTTATTTCTGTCCCACTTTCATCTTCTTTTTAGGACCCACTGGGATTCAACTCAGGACCTTCCATGTGGGAGGGGAGGCCCAATCCCTTGAGTCACCTCCACTGCTGCTTGTTTTGTCTCTCCTTGCATCTCCTTGCTGTGTGTCTTCTCTGTGTCATCTCCTTGCATCAGCTCACAGTCTTACTCCTCTTATTTAGGAGGCACCAGAACCCAACCTGGGAACTCCCATGTGGTAGGCGGACATCCAGCTACTTCCCCCACATGGAAGAGGTGACAGTGTGGGCCTGGAGGGGACTCTCCCTGCAGAGCTCGCACTTCTATGTGCTGTCATTCTCACAGACATGGGTCTCCTCACCGTGCTTCTCCCAGCTCATGTCCTCCAGGGACCAGGGACCAAGGGTCCTGTGCATGTGCCCCTCCTGGGCGAGTGGGTCCAGGTGGCCCCACCTGGGCGAGGGGTGGGGGAGACAGGGCTGGCAGCAGGTGTGTGCTCAGGATCATCACTGCCTCCTCCCAGGGTCCCAGGCAGGCAGGGCAGGTGCCCCCTCCTGGCTGTCCACTGTGGAGTGACCTCGAGGGCATGGGGCACCTTCCCAGGCCCCTCAGCCTCTGGCTCCCTCCTATGCACAGGAATCCCCTTTCCCTGAAACCGAGTCACTTTCAAAGGAGCGAAAGGAGAGGAAGAGGCCAGAGAGCATGAAGGCAAGGCCAGGGGGAGCCATCTAGTGCCCCCGCCTGCTGCGTGGTCCACACTCTTGGCATCTCGAAGTAGCCAGTACCCCAGTGCCCGCTCCTCACCATGATCCTTTCTGGCCTCTGGGCGGGAAGAAGAGTCTGAGGTCGCAGGGAGGTGGGACTTCCTGGAATCCCTGCCGGCGCAGGGGACGGAGAGCTGGGAGGGGCCGCCCTTCCTGTCTACGTGGGCAGCAGAGCGTGGACTTCAGGATGGGGCGCCCAGGGTGAGCCCAGGTGCAGCGGCAGGCAAGGGGCTTCCGGGGACGAGGGGATGGGGGCTCTGTCAGGGGCGTTTTCGCGCATCGAGGGACTGCGCATCGCGCCCCTGCCCTGCTTGCCGCATCACCCCATCTCCCCGATCTGGTCTTTCCTTTACTCCCAACACCATCACCGCCCAGGGCCAGTGACCACTAGTGTTCAATTTTACTTCACTGCAGGTGGGAGAAGGTGAGAAACCTTCATGCAATTAATTCATGTTGATTAAAAAAAAAAAAAGAAGAAAACTCAGTCAAAAAGGAATAAACAAATCTGGCCACATTTATCCAGGGCTAAGTAATTTCATTTATTACATCTCATTCTGGCAACAGCTCGTTGCCAGGTGTCATTACCAGCATTTTACAGAGCAGGTGATGCAAACTAAAAGGCCGGGTGACTTTCCCAGGCCACAGAGAGGAGAGCAGCAAGGCTGGGACAGGCCAGGAGGACCGTCAGACTTCAAGTTCCTGGTCCCTTCACGTGCATTTGCGGAAAGAACCGGCCTCCTTCCACTCCCATGGACCAGCCCAGCACCTTGTCTTCTCCTTTTCACTCAAAGTGCTGAGCACATCAGCCCCCCTCCCACCCTACCTGCTCCTCCCCCCTCCCCAAAGAATGCAGGCTCTGGAGCTTCGCTGTCCCATACTTGACCATGGAAATGTGGCAGGACTGAGTTGAGATGTGTCCTGGAGTCAAAGACTTAGCACAAATAAAAAAGAATGAAATATCACTTTAATATTTTATACTGATTACATGTTCAAATGATATTATGGATGTTTTGGGTTAAATAAAATACATCATTAAATTAGATACACCCATTTCTTTTTAACTTTACTTGTGGCTACTAGAAGTTTACATCTTACACATGGCTCGCATCCTATTTCCGTTGACAGCCCTGCTCTGGAGACCCACAGACCTCCCTGCCAATTATAGTCACCTCCACCCTCCCTCTTGTGTAAACTTGGGCAAGCTAAAAAACCTCACCTATAAAACAAAGAGCCTAACTGCATTGGCACTTCAGAGTAGCAGGAGAAATAACTAAGAGCAAATGCTGCAGTCCTTCTACCAATGAGGTACAGAATCACATAGACAAATGCTGGCCGTTTCTGCTCTTCTCCCTCCTTTCCATGCAGGGCACAGTATGGGGGCTGCAGGGGTCGGTAGGGCACCTCCACGGGGGGCATCTGAGCCTGCACAGGCGGGCACAGCGTCTTCTCTGGATCCCCCAGGACCACTGCCCACTGGCCGGAGGCCCTGGGCTGGCTGATATGCCAATCTCCCTGGAGACAGCGGGTGGCATTGCCAGGAGGCTGGGGTGGTCTCGTCCCCTCCGCACTCCAGAGAAGAGCAATTTCCCTGCACCGTGGACAGCGAGAGACCAGCATTTCCTTCCTCTGTGAGTGTCTGTGGGGGGATGGGAAGGAACGGTGACCCGTCAGGGATGGGGGCGCAGAGGGCCTGACAGCTGCCCTGGGATGCGGTCCCCGTCCTCACCCTCCTCTGCTCTTGCTCGTCTCCACTGGTGGCAGGTGTGTGACTCCTTTCTGAACGCGGGCGAGGGGACGGCGGCCACCAGAGATGCACGTGGAGAACTCCCCTGTGTGCGAGTGTGAGTGCCTGAGTGCATGAGTGTGAGAGTGTGTGTGCAAACATGTGCGTGTGAGTGCATGAGTGCGTGAGTGCGCGGGCGACTCTGTGTGCGGTGTGCCCTGCCTGTGCGGGCCCATCAGTGTGACCTCGTGGCCCGCTCCTCAGCCCGCCCGGCCCTCGCCCGCAGCCTAGCGCGCAGGATCAGCCCGAGGACCCGGCTGGACAAATGAGTTTATATGGCAATGATTCTCCAAAAAAGAGTCAGGAGATCATCATATTGTTAATGCTTACACATGCCTCAGCAGGGTCCCAGAGACAGCCAAAGTAGATAGAAGCCCAGGTACTGGTTCTCCTGAGGGCTACAGAGACCCACAGGCTCTATGGTCATGGCGGATGGTTCTGGAGTTCAGTGCCATGTCAGATGGCCCTACTTTGACATTTCTTTTCCTGAGTGTGATGGAGTTGAACTCAGATATGACCTTTCTACACATGCCTCTTCTGTTACTTTTACCAAACCTGTGGTTGGCACTGGGATTGGGGTACACTCAAGAGACCTGAATCTCTGGACTGACCATTTGACAGCCAGGCCCTCAGCCTCAGCAGACTTGCAACTACTACCCTCTGGTTTATTTGACTTACCCTGGCCAGCTAACAGGGAGGTGAAGAAGGTTAACCACCACACCAAGGAGTCAAAAGTGCCTACAACTGCAAGCTGGAGAATCACATCCCTCATCCACGTGGAATCTAAGCCCCCTCTTG
This sequence comes from Dasypus novemcinctus, assembly GCF_030445035.2. Taxonomy (NCBI): domain Eukaryota; kingdom Metazoa; phylum Chordata; class Mammalia; order Cingulata; family Dasypodidae; genus Dasypus; species Dasypus novemcinctus. Next base: position 66,766,937 of record NC_080694.1, read on the forward strand.
ATATAGAGGAGGAGTAGGCATAACCATCCTGGGGTCCACAGGCTGGAGGAATAGAGTGTGGGTTAGAGTGGACTTACTGATATTCTGCTATGGAACTAGTGTGATTAATAATGGAAGGAATTGTAGCATTGCTGTGGAGAAACTGGTCACGGTAGCTGCTGAGGGTAAGGAGAGGGAAGAAAAAATATCTTTTTGGGGCATTTTCAGGATGTGGAGTTGTCCTGGGTAGTACTGCAGGGACAGATGCTGGACATTGTATGTCCTGCCATGGTCCACTGGGTGGACTGGGGGAGAGTGTAAACTGCAATGAAAACCCTATCCATGTGGTGCAGCAGTGCTCCAAAATGTATTCACCAAATGCAATGAATGTGCCACGATGATGAAAGAGGTTGTTAATGTGGGAGGAGTGGGGTGAGGAGGCTGGGGGTATATGGGGACCTCATATCTTTTGAATGTAACATTTAGAAAAAAATAAAGGAAAAAAAAAAAGAAATAGTATCACTTCTACCCAAAGCCTCTTACATATTAAAGGAGAAGCAATTCCCAATTCGTGTATGAGTTTAGCATTACCCTCATTCAAAATCAGGCAAAGACATCACAAGGAAAGAGAAGTACAGAACACTATCCCTCATGATCCTGGGCTTAAAAATCCAAAGAAATGTGATGGAGCAAACCAAATGCAAAAATACATAAAGAGTATTATAGATCATGCCAAATTGGTCTAGCTGGGACAGCAAAGGCGGTTTAATACCTGCAACTCATCTCTGTTCTCCAAATTAATAGAATAAAGCACAAATACCATATCATCATTACTGCAGGTGCAGAAAGAGCACTTACCAAAATGCAACACCATTTAAGACAAAATCTCTGAGCAAACTAGGAATAGAAAGCAGATTCGTCTAGTGGATCCAGGCGTCAGGGAAAGTCTATGCTAGCATCATACTCAATGATGAAAGGCTAAATGCCTATTTCCTAAGATCAAGTAGTTAAAGAGGTCTGCTCACACCATTTTTATTTAACCTTATTCTGGATGTCCTACGCAGTACAAGAAGGCAAGCAATGAAATGCAAGACCTATAGATAGCATGATTGTATATGTTAGAATCTATTTTAAAAACCTCAACATAGTTATGAAAAATAAGAAATGGATTTAGCAAGGACACAAGTTGCAAGGTCAGTACAAAAACATTAATTCTACTCCTACATACTAGTGATGACAACCAGAATATGAAATTTAAAAAATCCTCCACGTATAATTATTTATGAATTGTGGCCATCAGCTCAAAATGGGTTGGCTCAAAGGGAAGGCAATGCAGAACTTTATGGAATAAAGGACAGAAAGACACAAGAGAGGAGATAAAGATGGTACCAGCTTCTGGAACTGAGAGAGCCTTGACCCTAGTTTCCACCTAGTATTTATTGGAAACTACCAAGCAGCTGTTTGCTATTAGAACTGTGGCAAAATCTACAATAATAGGGAAAACTGCAACATCTACAATAGAACAGCTGTAACATTTACAATAAGGAACAGGTAAGCCAGGTTTCCACAACAATCAATAATTACAAATATTGTAAAATCCTTATCTAACACTATGTGGTATATTGGGTTGCATCCTGGAAGAGAAAAAGAAAAGGACTTTTGTGGAAAAACTGGTGAAATCTAAATAAAGTCTAGTGTTAAACCAATTATAATAAACTAATCATCATTTCTTAGTTGTAACAAATTACAATGCTTTTTAAAATACTAACTACAGGGGAAACTGGGTGAAGGATAACTGCAACTGCCTGTACTATCTCATCAACTTTTTTGTAAATTAAAATTTATCCTAATATTTAAAAAGCTTCAATAAAATTGGAACAGAATATTTTGAAATAAATTTAATGAAAAGGATGAAAATCCTTTACCCTGACAATTAAAACAGATAGCAAAGGGAAATAGAAGTAGACCTAAAGATATAAAGGGATAGACCTTGCTCATGGATTGGAAAACCAATATTGTTAAAATTATACTGTAAAGAATCTTGTAGATAAGATGCTCTTAACAAGGGTTCCATGAGCTTGAATTTAAGAAGATACACATTATTCTTGTGGGGATGTGTTGGTGCAGGTGTAGTATATTTATTAAATAATACACAAGATACTGTGAACTTAGTAAGGGGTCCAGAGTTTTCTCCTGACTGCAAAGGGGTCTGTGGGAAAAAATGGTTAAGAACCCTTGTTTTTGGTGGTATTGCTGGGTCATATGGCAAATCTATAGCTAATTTTTTGAGAAACCTCCAAACTGTCCTTCAGAATGGCTGGATCCTTCTGCATTCCCACCAGCAGTGGATGAGTGTTCCCATTCCTCCACAACTTCTCCAATGATTGTAGTCTTCTGATTTTTTGATAGCTGCTAGTCTTATTGGAATAAGATGATATGTCATTGTTGTTTTGATTTGCATTTCCCTAATAGCTAGTGATTTTGAGCATCTTTTCATGTGCTTTTAGCCATTTGTATATCTCCTTTGGAGAAGTGTCTGTTCAAATCTTCTTCCCATTTTTTAAATGGGATGTTTGTCTTTTTATTTTCAAGATACAGAAGTTCTTTATATATGCAAGATATAAGTCTTCTATCAGATATGTGGTTACCAAATATTTTCTCCCATTGTGTAGGCTCTCTTTTCACTTTCTTGCCAAACTCCTTTGAGGTACAGAAGGCTTTAATTGTGAGAAAGTCACATTTATCTATTTGTTCTTTTGTTGCTCGTGCTTTGGGTGTGAAGTTCGTGAAGCCATTTCCTATTATAAGGTACTGTAGATGCTTCCCTACATTGCTTTCCAAGGTCTTTATGGTTCCTTTCTCTTATATTTAGGTCCTTGATCCATCTTGAGTTGATTTTGTATAAGGTGTGAATTGGGAATCCTCTTTCATTCTTTTACATTTGGATATCCAGTTCTCCAGGCACCATTTGTTGAAGAGGCCATTCTCTCCCAGTTGAGAGGGTTTGGTGGCATTATCAAATACCATATGGCTCTATGTATGAGGATGTATATCAGAACTCTTGTTGCAACCCGTTCAGTGTAGTCACAATCAAACAGGGTCGGTGCACTCCTGAGGAGGAGGAGGTGAGGGGATGGAGAAATGAAAGACACAAAAAAGGGGGAACAGGTGGGCTGTGAGTAGCTGCAGGAGTGCAACAGCTACCACCACACATCCAGCTTAATTATGCAGTTTATTTTACACCCTTAGTACAAACAGTGCATACAGCTCTTCTCACAGGAAGCTCTTGTTACTAGGTCATTACAATACACAAGTCATTCTTTGTTTTTATTAGCCTTCTGATAATACAGTTTTCCTAGACTTCATTACCCATAATCAACATAGCTTTGATCAACACATAACTTTTCCCAGGGGTGCCTCCTTCTTTATCTCCAGTCTCTCCAGGTGCACTTTCTACATTATCCACATTCTTTCTGTGAACCTTGGAGCCTGCTTTGCAGGCCTCTGGGAGTTTTGCTTTACAGGGCTCCCCACAAACTCTCAGTTTGGCTCCATTGGTCAGTGTGTCTATCCTGGTGCCAATTCCATGCCATTTTCCGTACTGTAGCTTTGTAGTATGTTTTGAAGTCAGGTAGTGTGATTCCTCCAATTTCATTTTTCTTTTTCAATATTTCTTTGGCTATTTGGGGCCTCTTTCCTTTCCATATAAATTTCATAGTTAGTTTTTTTAGTTCATTAAAGAATGCTGTGTTGATTTTTATTGGGATTGCTTTGAATATGTAGATCAGTTTTGGTAGGATAGACATCTTAATAATATTTACTCTTCCTATCCATGAACAAAAAATATTCTTCCATTTATTTATGTCTTCTCTGATTTCCTTGAACAGTGTTGTGTAGTTTTCTGTGTATAAGTCATTTACATCTTTAGTTAAATTTATTCCTAGGTATTTGATTTATTTATTTACTATTGTGAATGGTATTTGATTTCTGATTTCCTCCTCAGATTGCTCATTATTGGTGTACAGAAATGCTACTGATTTTTTGCACATTGATCTTGTAACCTGCAACTTTACTGAACTCATTTATAAGTTCTAGGAGCTTTGTTGTAGACCTCTCAGGGTTTTCTATGTACAGAATCATATCATCTGCAAATAGTGAAATTATGACTTCTTCCTTTCCAATTTGGATGTCTGGTTCTTGCCTCAGTGCTCAAGCAAGTTCTTCTAAGACTTATGTTAAACAGTAGGGGTGACAGTGGGCATCATTGTCTTTTTTTTTTTTTTCCTTTTCGTCGTAAAGCTTTTTGTTTTTTGTTTTTTTTTATTTTATTTACTTTGTAATAATATTACATTAAAAATATATATATGAGGTCCCATTGAACCCTCCCTCCCCCACCCCACCTCTCCCCCCGCTCAGCAACACTCCCTCCCATCATCATGACACAGCCATTGCATTTGGCAAGTATATCTTTGGGCACCCCCGCACCCCATGGTCAACGGTTCACACCATGGCCCACACTCTCCCCCATTCCATCCAGTAGGCCCTGTGAGGATTTACAATGTCCGGTGATTGCCCCTGAAGCACCATCCAGGGCAGCTCCATGTCCCAAAGACGCCTCCACCTCTCATCTCTTCCTGTGTTTCTCCATACCCATCAGCCATCATGTCCACTTTTCTCAATCCAATGCCACCTTTTCTATGTGGACATTGGATTGGTTGTGTCCATTGCACCTCTATGTCAAGAGGAGGCTCAGATTCCACCTGGATGCTGGATGCAATCCTCCCACTTTCAGTTGTAATCACTCTAGGCTCCATGGTGTGATGGTTGTCCTTCTTCAACTGCATCTTAGCTGAGTGTGGTGAGCCCAATAAGTCAGATTGTAGGTGCTGGAGTCTGTTGAGGCTCAGGACCTGGCTATCACATTGTCAGTCCAGAGATTCAAATCCCCTAAATATATCTTAAACCCCGACACTAACTGCACCTCCAGCACATTAGCATGAAAGTCTTATGAAGAGAGATCCCATCTGAGTCCAGATTTGTCACACATAAACACCAGTTCCAAAGAGGGGCCATCTGACCTGGTAGTTAACCCCATCGGCCATGACCATAACTCCCATGGGTCTCTTTAGCCCTCAAAGGAACCAATATCTGGGGGTTGTATCTGCTTTATCTGTCTCTCTGACTCTGCTCAGTTGTGCATAAGGGCAATCCTTCTGACAGCCTCCAGACTCTTTTTTAGAGACTCGTAGCCATATAAACTCATTTCTCCTTTCCATTTCCCCCTTACATTAGGTCAAACAGCACTTTAAAGTCATGTTATTTTATGTAGACAGGGATATTCCGCTGATCCGCGTTGAACCTTCCGTATGAGGTCATTTTCCAGTTGCATCATCAGTTGGTAGTTGATAGTGGTCCCTCGGTGCCAGGGAGACTCATCCCCGGGTGTCATGTCCCACGCTGGGGGGAAGGCATTGCATTTACATGCTGAGTTTGGCTTCGAGACTGGCCACATTTGAGTAACATGAAGGCTGACAGGAGGAAATTCCCAGGCACAGTGCTGCTCTAGGCCTTGTTCTTATTTTAGGCTTATCAGCTCACAAGCATAGACATTAGCGTCAGGGGCTCACTGTTGAACCCTCACTCCCTCCCGGTCCCCGCCGCTGTACCTGGGAGACTGTCGCTGCTCCCCTAGGGACCACAACAGAGCACCACTGGCCAGGAACCCAGTACCCCCTCTGCTGTGATTTTTAATTGTTGCCACTATGAGTATATCCAAACATTACCATGCACCCTGGACATATGTTCTGTACAGCTCCCTGTCAGCCATATATCCCCTGTCAATGGTATCCCATACCAGTATTCCTCCATTGCCTTTGTTGAACCACTCTGTGGTCCAGAACTCCCTGAAATTTGAAGCCCAATATAATGTCAGGGTCCCTTACTAGGAAAAGGCATATAGCTATGGGTTTAAAGGTTATATAAAGAATACGTGTTGACTTGGAAAAAATTCTACATCCTATCTTTCCCCCCCCCCCCCCTAATTATTGAGCTTCTCTTCACAGGAGCCCTAGACCACAGCAATGCATATATATAGTATACAGCACTCCCATACATCCACCACAAAACCTTTCCCTTCCACAGCGATACTCTTACACCCTATTCACATCATATTTACTTAACGTAACGTACAGAGTCTGAGACAATAGCTTTCAAACGAGGTGACATTTGTGCTTACATTGTGGTGCATACTTTAGGATACACAGTTTTTTACATTCTTAGTTATCCTATGTTTTACATTATGGTTTACATTATCAGTCTGTCATCTCCTATATGTTATGCTGTAATATTACATGTTTTATATCCATCCTTGTGTACTCTCACGAAACTCCTCTCTTACCCCCCATTTACCTTGGTTACACACATTTAACGTCCATTTTCCCTTCCACCTTGGTGCCCACAGTGACAGCCAGCCTCCGTTTCCCAAGGAGCCGCTTCCAGATATAGATGGAATAGTGTTCAGGGTCTAACTTGCTCAACTGCCCCAATGCCCTGGGAGCCACCCTTTCTCTCGAGGGATACAGTTCCCTCTATTTGATGGCATTAGTCCTCCCCAGGATGTGGGTCCACCCCCACTCTCACTACTTGGGTTTCTACCCCATGGTGTCACCCACTCTGGCAGAATGAGCATTTAGACATTCCCCAGGAGCCCGTCCTGCATCAGACCCTCCCCTCCGGGCATTCTAAACAGGTAACCCTCTTAATTATATTTTGATATGATTTTCTCGACATTTTACTCTCCACCAACACCTGACCCTCTCCTGTGTTCGTATGCTACCCCTCCCTCCCCCCACTTTTGGGCAATGTTACCCATCCGCCCATCCCCAGCCTCCCTCAAACCCGCAAAGCCCCAACCAAAGGCAACCCCTGCCCCCCTTTTATCTCTTCTTTGTGTTCATACTTACCACCATCTCGTCTTAAATTCCACCCCTGTAGACATCGGCTCACATCCTTCCTCCACCCTCCGATTTCCTGTAAGCCTATCGTTCAGTCTCTTGCTATCTATGGCAGCTTGGTTATTTCAAATCATTGAGGTCATGTAGTATTTGTCCTTTAATGTCTGGGTTGCTTCACTCAACATAAGGTTCTCAAGATTCATCCATGTTATCACATGTGTTTGTAGTGTGTTTGTCCTTACAGCCGAGTAGTATTCCATTGTGTGTATATACCACATTTTATTGATCCACTCATCTGTTGATGGGCATTTGGGTTGATTCCAACTTTTGGCAATAGTGAACAATGCTGCTATGAACATTGGTGTACATATATCGGTTTGCGTCCTTGTTTTCAGTTCTGCTGGGTATATACCCAGCAGTGGTATTGCTGGGTCATATGGCAAATCTATGGCTAGTTTTTTGAGAAACCGCCATACTGTCCTCCAGAATGGTTGGATCCTTCTGCATTTCCACCAGCAGTGGATGAGTGTTCCCCTTTCTTCACATCCTCTCCAGCACTTGTATTCTTCTGTTTTTTTTCATAGCTGCCAATCTTATGGGTGTAAGATGGTATCTCATTGTGGTTTTGATTTGCATTTCCCTGATAGCTAGAGATTTGGAACATTTTTTCATGTGCTTTTTTGCCATTTGTATTTCTTCTTTGGAGAAGTGTCTGTTTAAGTCTTTTTCCCATTTTTTAAATGGGTTGTTTATCTTTTTATTTTCAAGATATAGGAGTTCTTTATATATGCAAGTTATAAGTTTCTTATCAGATATATGGTTGCCAAATATTTTCTCCCACTGTGTGGGCTCCCTTTTTACTTTCTTGACAAACTCCTTTGAGGTGCAGAAGGCTTTAATTTTGAGGAAGTCCCATTTATCTATTAGTTCTTTTGCTGCTCGTGCTTTTGGTGAGATATTCATAAATCCATTTCCTATTACAAGGTCCTGTAGATGTTTCCCTACACTGCTTTCTAAGGTTTTTATGGTCTTGGCTCTTATATTTAGGTCTTTGATCCATCTTGAGTTGATCTTTGTATAAGGTGTGAGATGGTAATCCTCTTTCATTCTTCTACATATGGCTATCCAGTTCTCCAGACACCATTTGTTGAATAGGCCACTCTCTCCCAGTTGAGAGGGTTTGGTGGTTTTATCAAATATTATGTGGCTATATATGTGAGGTTCTATATCAGAGCTTTCAATTCGATTCCATTGGTCTATGTGTCTCTCCTTATGCCAATACCATGCTGTTTTCACCACCGTAGCTTTGTAGTATGTTTTGAAGTCAGGTAGTGTGATTCCTCCAATTTCGTTTTTCTTTTTCAGTATGTCTTTGGCTATTCGGGGTCTCTTTCCTTTCCAAATAAATTTCATAGTTAGTTTTTCTAGTTCCTTAAAGAAGGCTGTGTTGATTTTTATTGGGATTGCATTGAATGTGTAGATCAGTTTTGGTAGGATAGACATCTTAATAATGTTCAGCCTTCCTATCCATGAACAAGGAATAGTCTTCCATTTATTTAGGTCTTCTTTGATTTCCTTGAACAATCTTGTATAGTTCTCGGTGTATAAGTTCTTTACTTCTTTAGTTAAATTTATTCCTAAGTATTTGATTTTTTTATTTACTATTGTGAATGGTATTTGTTTCCTGATTTCCTCCTGATCTTGCTCATTATTGGTGTACAGAAATGCTACTGATTTTTGCGCATTGATCTCATAACCTGCAACTTTACTAAACTCATTTATGAGTTCTAGAATCTTTGTTGTAGATCTCTCAGGGTTTTCTATGTATAGGATCATGTCATCTGCAAATAATGACATTTTGACTTCTTCCTTTCCAATTTGAATGCCTTTTATTTCTGGCTCTTGCCTCAGTGCTCGAGCAAGTACTTCTAAGACAATGTTAAATAGGAGTGGAGACAGTGGGCATCCTTGTCTTGTTCCTGAGTTTAGAGGGAAGGAGTCTAGAATTTCTCCATTGTACACAATATTGGCTTTAGGTTTTTCATATATACTCTTTATCATGTTCAAAAAATTTCCTTGTATTCCAATCTTTTGGAGTGTTTTTATCAAGAAAGGGTGCTGTATTTTGTCAAATGCTTTTTCTGCATCAATAGATATAATCATGTGATTTTTTTCCTTCAATCTGTTTATATGGTGTATTACGTTGATTGATTTTGTTATGTTGAACCATCCTTGCATACCTGGGATGAATCCCACTTGGTCGTGGTGTATAATTCGTTTAATGTGTTGTTGAATACGATTAGCAAGTATTTTGTTAAGTATTTTTGCGTCTAGGTTCATTAGAGAAATTGGTCTGTAATTTTCCTTTCTTGTGATGTCTTTGTTTGGCTTTGGTACTAGGGTAATGTTGGCATCATAGAAGGAGTTGGGTAATGTTCTTTCTGTTTCGATGTTTTGGAATAGTTTCAGCAGGATTGGTGTCAGTTCTTTCCGGAATGTTTTGTAGAATTCACCTGTGAAGCCATCTGGCCCTGGGCTCTTCTTAGTTGGGAGATTTTTAATAACTGATTCTATCTCTCTGCTTGTGATTGGTTTGTTAAGATCATCAATTTCTTCTTTTGTCAATATGGGCTGCTTATGTGTTTCTAGGAATTTGTCCATTTCCTCTAGATTGTCATTTTTGTTGGAATATAGTTTTTCAAAATATCCTCTTATGATAGTCTTTATTTCTGTGGGGTCAGTGGTGATATCGCCTTTCTCATTTCTTATTTTGTGTATTTGCATCTTCTCTCTTTTTTTCTTTGTTAGTGTCACTAAAGGTTTGTCAATTTTGTTAATCTTCTCAAAAAACCAGCTCTTGGTCTTGTTTATCTGTTCAAGTGCTTTCTTATTTTCTATTTCATTTAGTTCTGCTCTTATCTTTGTTATTTCCTTCCTTCTTCTTCCTGTTGGGTTACTTTGTTGTTGTTTTTCTAATTCCTTCAAATGTGCTGTTAGTTCTTCACTTTTTGCTCTTTCTTCTTTTTTGATATATGAATTTATGGCTATAAACTTCCCTCTCAGTACTGCTTTTGCTGCATCCCATAGATTTTGGTATGTTGTGTTATCATTATCATTTGTTTCAAGGTAGTCATTGATTTCTTTTGAGATTTCCTCTTTGACCCACTGTTTTTCTAAGAGTGTGCTGTTTAATTTCCAAATCATGGTGTGAAATCTGGGCTTCTGTCCCTTGCAAATCTCCAGCTTGACTCCACTGTGGTCAGATATAATGTTTTTTATGATTTCAATCTTTCTGAATTCGTTCAGCCTTTCTTTGTGGCCTAGCATATGATCTATCTTGGAGAATGATCCATGTGCGCTTGAGAAAAATGTATATCCTGCTGTGTTTGGGTGTAGCAATCTATATATATCTATTAGATCCAGCTCCTCTAATATACTGTTCAGATGTTTTGTTTCTTTGGTGATTCTCTTTTGAGATGTTCTGTCCAGCGTTGATAGTGGTGTATTAAAATCCCCCACTATGGCATCGTTGTCTTGTTCCTGACCTTAGAAGGAAAGATTTTAGGATTTCACCATTGTAAATGATGTTAGCTGTGGGTTTTCATATATACTCTTCATCATGTTCAGAAAGTTTCCTTCTATTCTGATCTTTTGCGGTGTTTTTTATCAAGAAAGTGTGCTGTATTTTGTCGAATGCTTTTTCTGCATCTATAGATATGTTCATGTGATTTTTTCCTTCAATCTGTATGTTGTATTACACTAATTGATTTTCTTATGTTGAAGTATCCTTGCATACCAGGAATGAATCCCACTTGGTCATGGTGTATAATTTGTTTAATATGTGGTTGAATACTATTAGCAAATATTTTGTTGAGGATTTTCACATCTAGGTTCATCAGAGAGATTGGCCTGTACTTTTCCTTTCTTGTTGTGTCTTTGTTTGGCTTTGGTACTAGAGTAATGTTGGCATTATGGAATGAGCTAGATAATGTTCCTTCTCTTTCAATTTTTTGGAAGAGCTTAAGCAAGATTGATGTTAGTTCTTTCCAGAATGTTTGGTAGAATTCACTTGTGAAGTCGTCTGGCCCAGAGCTCTTCTTAGTTGGGAGGCTTTTAATGACTGAGTCTATCTCTTTACCTGTGATTGGTTTGTTGAGATCATAAGTTTTTTCTTTTGCCAGTATAGGCTGCTTTTGTGTTTCTAGGAATTTGTACAATTCCTCTAAATTGTAATTTTTGTTGGAATATAGTTTTTTAAAGTATCCTCCTATGATAGTCTTTATTTCTGTGGGGTCAGTGGTTATATATCCTATTTCATTTCTTATTTTGTGTGTTTGCATCTTCTCTCTATTTTTCTTTGTTAGTCTAGCTAAGGGTTTGTCAATTTTATTGATCTTCTCAAAGAACCAGCTCCTGGTTTTGTTTATTTTTTCAAGTGCTTTCTTAATTTCTATTTCATTTTGTTATGCTCTGATCTTTGTTATTTCTTTCTTTCTTCTTCCTGTAGAGTTACTTTGTTGTTTTTTTACTAATTCCTCCAAGTCTGCAGTTAATTCTTCAATTTTAGCTTTGTCTTCTTTTTTGCTGTATGAATTTATGGCTATAAAGTTCCCTCTCAGTACTGCTTTTTCTGCATCCCTTAAGTTCGAATATGTTGTGTTATCATTTTCATTAGTCTCAAGGTAGTTATTAATTTCTTTTGAGATTCCCTCCTTTACCCAATGTTTTTCTAAGGATGTGCTGTTTAACTTCCAAATCTTGGTGCCAAATCTGGGTCTCTGGCCCTTGCAGATTTCCAGCTTCATTCCACTGGGGTCAGAGAAATTATTTTGTATGATTTCTATCTTTCTGAATTCATTGAGACTTTTTCTGTGGCCTATCATGTAGTCTATCTTGGAGAATGATCCCTGTGCACTTCAGAAGAATGTATATCCTGCTGTATTTGGGTATAATTTTCTGTATATGTCTATGAGGTCCAACTCCTCTAATATATTGTTCAAAGTCTTTGTTTCTTTATTGATTCTCTTTTGAGATGTTCTGTCCAAAGTTGACAGTGGCGTATTAAAGTTCCCCACTATAATTGTAGAGGCAACTATTCCTTCACATATTTGGAGGCACTCTTGTTAGGTGTATAAATGTTTATGCTTGTTCATTCTTCTTGAAAGATTATTCCTTTCAATAATATGTTGTGTCCATCTTTGTCTCTCACAATTGTTTTGCATTTAAAGTCTATTTTGTCTGATATTAATATATCTACTCCTGCCCTTTTTTGTTTATTGTTTGCCAGTAAGATTGTTTTCCAGCCATGCACTTTCAATCTCCTTGAATCCCTGGGTGTAAGATGTGTTTCTTGTAGACAGCCTATAGATGGTTATATATATATTGGATATCCTTATCCAATCTTCCAGTCTGAATCTTTTGACAGGTGAGTTTAATCCATTGACCTTTAGTGTTATTACTTTCAAGGAATTACTGATATTAGCCATATTTTTTTTGGATTATTGTTTGTCATATTTTGTTTGATTTTCTTTTTCTGGTTTTATCTTTTTAGTTGCTCTTAAATTCTCCTCCAACTCTGTCTCTCTTGTTCTTTTCTTTCTTCCTGCAGAACTTCCTGTAGTATTTCTTGAAGGGAAGGGTTCTTGTTGGCATACTCTCTTAGATTCTTTTTATCTGTGAATATTTTGAACTCTCCATAATTTTTGAATGCTAACTTTGCTGGATAGAGTATTCTTTGTTGGAAAATTTTTTCTCTTAGTACCTTGACAATGTCATACAACTGCCTTCTTGCCTCCATGGTTTCAGATGAGAAATCAGCACTTAATCTCATGGATCCTCCATTCTATGTGATGGTTCTCTTTTCTCTTGCTGCTTTTAGTATTTTCTCTTTGTCTTGTGCATTGGATAATTTGACAAGAATATGTCTTTGGGTAGGCCAGTTCGGATTTATACTGTTTGGGGTGCGTTGTTCTTCCTGGACATGTACATCCATCTCCCTCAATAGATTTGGGAAGTTTTCAGCCATTATTTCCTCCAACACCTCTTCTGTCCCCTTTCCCTTCTCTTCTCCTTCTGGGACACCTATAATGTGTATGTTTGCACATTTTGAATTGTCATTTATGTCCCTAAGTCCCTGCTAGCTTTTTTCTACCTTTTTATCATTTAGTTCTACTATCCGTTTGATTTCAGATGTACTGTCGTCCACATCACTAATTCTTTCTTTTGTCTCTTCGAGTCTGTAGTTATTTACTGAGAGAATATTTTTGATTTCTTCAATTGCACTGTTCATCACCATCATATCTGTAATCTTTTTGTGTATGTTTGCAATTTCTTCTGTATTCTCTCCAAGTGTTTTCTTCATATTCTTAATCTCTTCCTTCACATCATCGAATTGGTCCCTAATATATGTTTTGAGAGCTTTAATTACTTGTTTGATGTTCTGCTTCTCTTCCTGGGTTTTGTTTGTTCATTGGATTGGGCCATGTTTTCCTGATTGTTGGTTTGGTTTGTAGTTTTTTGTTTTTGTCTGGTCATCATTTTATCTTGACAGGTTAAATCAGTTGCTTAGCTTTTTTGTCTAGTTTGGGGTTTAATTAGTTGTTGTTTTGCAGCATGTTATGTCTTCTCTTTGTCACTTTGTTCTTCGTATTTTTTTCACTGTTGTTGGCTAAGTTCCCTTGAAGGAAAATATTAGGGCCAGAGAAAGCAAACAAGTAAGAAAAGAAAATGAATAATAGTAGTATTGATAATAAATATTAACAGAGAAACCATGTGAGATCTAGGAGAATGATATTGGACTCACGTAAAGTATGTAGAGTTGTAATAGTGAGAAAAGTAGAGTATGTATAATGAGACAGTAAACTGAATATAGGGAGGAATATAGTGTGAATTAAAGGCCTGTGTGTTCAGGAGAGAGAGAAAGAGAAAAAAAGGACAATAGTATAAAGAGTGAATATAAGACAGAAAGCAGAATAAAGGTATTAGAAATAAAAAGACATAAAAATAGGGGGGCAAACAAAGAGAGGTGTAATATAAGAGAAACAGTAAATGATGGAGGACAGTAAGATGTAGAAGAGAGGGGATAGTGTTGGTGGACAAAATCAATACACACAGAAAAGAGGAAGGAGAGGATGAAGAAGCACAGCAAATGTGAAGTGCTCCCTGCAGCACCTAGTGAAAAAAGAATAAAAAAGAAGAGAAAGAAAGAAAGAAAAAAGGGGGGGGGGACAAAGAATGGGGGAAGCCAGCAAGAAAAAGAAAAAGAGAAAAAAGAAAAAAGAAAGAAAAAAGGGCCTTGGGGAGATAAAGAGGAAAGAAAAACAAGACATCAAACCAACAAAATACTAGACAAAGTTTCAAGCAAGGAATCCTCTTTGTAGTTAATAAAACACTTAGGGATCTGACATTCTCCCTTTCTCCCTTCCTCACTTCCCTCACTCCCAGGCAGCAGGAAAGCTGCCTGAGAGGTCTGGTAGGAGATTCAAGAGGGTCCTTGTTGAACCAGCTCTGCACAGAAAACAATGACTCTTAATTTTCAGAGAGAGCACCCACACCTCACCAGGAACACCAAGTACGCTATTGGAAGCTTGGAAAGCACCTCCTACAGTCCATCTCCTTTAGGTGTGCTACAGGAGGTCTAGGTGATTTTCTGACTCCACCTTCTCCCAGACCAAGTTTCCTATCCTGGGCTATTTAGGTGAATTGGGCTTTCTCAGCAGAGTCACAACTCCTCTTTTCCCAGGCTCTCCACAGGCCAGCCAGTATGCTCCTCCAAGAATAAAAAAGGGGGGACCAGAAAATGGAACCTGCACTCACCCAGTCCTCTGGAGCACCCCCCACTCAACCCTCCCATTCATGGAGTCAATCCAAAACCAGAGGGCTAGGGCAATCCTGGACCTCTGTGAGCGCTGGACTCAGGAAGTCTGGGACACTGCAGACCCAGGGTACATAGGTCTGTGGAATGTGGGCTATGGGGGCTTAAGGGACATGGACCTGGGGACCATGCATCTGGGGATCACGGGACCAAGGAACACTACTACACAACTGACAGGTTTCAGGGCTGTGGCAGCCAGCCCTAGGGGGAAGAGCCCCATCTCCCACAGCCTCCGACCTCCATACTTGCAATCTTCAATTCTACTTTTAGCAAGCACTACCTCTGTGACTGTCTCTCCAAATTGATGTCCACACACCTCCTGCCTTGCAACCCCCAAAATAGCCTGCTCTGGCAAGACTCCAACCACACTTGGCCGCTTCTTTGCAGGAGAGACAGTGATGTGCACTCACTCAGATGCCATCTTGCCCCACCTCTCTATTTCTCTTTTTGTCTTCTCATTTTTCTCCTCAAGGATTTTTGGGATTCAATTCTGGGGATATCTGATGTGAGAGAGGTTCCCTGTCCCTTTTGTCACCTCAGTTCTTGGTTTCTGTTGCAACTCGCCTTGACTCTCCCTATGTCTCTCTTTTTTTTAGTCATCATCTTGCTGTGTGACTCACTTGCATGGGCACTGGCTCACCACACAGGCACTCATCTTGCTGTGTGGGCACTCAACTCACCACATAGGGACTGGCTCATGGCATGGGCACTCAGCTCACTGACTGGGCATTGGCTCTCTGCAGGCACTCACATGGACATTTGGCTTGCTCTTTTAAAGTGTTTGTGCATCACAGGAGTTTAGCATTAGTTAAAAGAATATGTACAGAATGGAAGGAAATATTTGGAAATTGCACATTGCATAGGGCAATATTATGAATAAATAAATTCTAAACTGAACAAGAGCTGACCCCAGGGGTGGGAGTTTCAGGTTGGGGCTGCAGTGGGATGGTTTTTGAAGAGGAGGAAGAGGGAAAGGGGCTGTGCCTGGGGGACTGAAGTGCAGGAGGAAGGTGGTGGCACCTGCATCCTCTGCTCCCTGCCCACTCCTGGCCAGGTCACAGATGCAAAGGAAGGACCAAGCTTGGCTGAGATGTCTGATGCCAATGTGGGCATGGAGAGTTGCAAAGAGCTACAGTGGGAAGCAGGAAGCAGCGTCCTGATTCCCTGATGGCTGCTGAATGCCTTCACCTGACCAACAGACCCACCTGGGCAGCAAGGGCTCAGCTGAGCCAGTCCTGGACCTGGGAAGGGACTGATCTGACCACATTCCTCTCCAGCAGTTCTTCCTTGTGACGGAGCACTGCCTGGAACATGACTTGAAAGACAAGAAAACTTTCCTTGGACAAAACAAACCCTCCTGGGTGACTAGAACTGTAGGAAAGCTTGTTCCAGAAGCTTCAGAGGAAACAGCAGGTGTTAAAGTCCTCCGAGGACTGGAAATGACAGGAGGCAGAGGAAGAGCCTGGTTTCATTGGGATCAACACAAAAGACACTCTCAGAGTGTTCAACAGCTGTAAGCAATAAAGGAGGACTTCTCATAAATCCTATGAGCCCAATGACCTCATAATGAAAGAAGAAGGTATAACTGCTCATCCTTCTGAATGACAGTGATGCCAATTTCTGTGTGAAAGGAGAAGGTTTGGACTCCCAGATGTAGTTTCAGGTGTTTCATTGTATCTTGAGGATGGGAGCAGCAGTGAAGGCATGAAGGAGATGATCAGATTCCTGCAACTCTGGACCAGAACGGTGAGGTAGAGGAACATCATGGACATCTGAATGCTACATAAACAACCTTCAGGCAAAAGTCAATGCTTTAGAAAAATGCACACTAAATGGACAGAGAAGCTTGCATTTGCAAACAACAGGGTTATTACCTTGCAAGAAATGGAACAAGTTAAAGATGAAGCTCCTACATAGCAGAATCCATTCAGAAGGGTCCTAAGCAAGGCAGAACTTCAGAAGGGCAAGCACAGGGTGAAGCTAGAAACGATTTTTTAGAGAGTCCCCTTACAAGGTTTGCAAAGATTAACAGTTCATTTAGATATGACTCAACTCCTCTGTGACTTAAACTGATGAAGGCAGCCACCAGCCCTAACCTATTGAGCCATCACCTACAGGCTGGGAGCAGTCCACACCCCCCAAGAGTAAATAGAGTGGAGCAGACAAGGGCCTCCATTCCCTCCAGACCCAGTCACCACCCACCCCTCCCACATTCCTAGACCTCCTGGCCACCTGCCCCAAACCAACGCAATCCCACCCCATTCCCCCCCCAACCTGGCTGCAGTCTGTACTCAGTTTCCCGCCTATTGATGTATTATGTAAAGTCATAACCACCACCCTCCAGGGGTGGGTGGAAGTCTCTCTTCAGACCCCCCCGCCCACCATGCCAACAGGGAGGGGGGGCTGAAGTCGATTCCTCAGACTCTTCCTTGGGAGACCTTCCCAATAAACTTCCTGCCTGCAGTCATCAGCCTCTGTTTCCCAGTGAATGCCACCTCTCTACCATTTGGTGCCAAAAACCTGGGTCTGGGGTCACATGAGGAGTTTCCACCCTACCGCTGCTGTGAGAGACCACCCAACACTGGACACCGAGTCACAGCAGGGGGATTCAAGAGTTTCTCCACCACAGTTTTACCAGATTTTGTCTAGGTTCTTGACTGTGCTGCAGAAATGAATTTCAAGAGCATGCCAGGTGAGTTAGGCCAGTAATTTATCCAGGTAGGGAGAGAAGAGAAATGGGAGACAATAACAGATTAGGGGCCCCAGAAAAAGAGGAAGGAAGGGGCTGAAAAGTGATAAAGCATGCCAATTTATGGAGTACAATTTCCTGTTATAGATTATAAATCTCTAGGTTTATTTGCATGGCCACATGGCAGAGGAAAAACAGTGAGAACAGTGCGCAGAGAGCCAGATTTGTCCACAGGCGAGAGAGTGCACAAGAGAGAGCTCAGGCCTCGCCATCCGCTTTTTGAACTATTAATTATTCCACCTCTTTACTAATGGTGTAGGAGGAGTTATAGCTGTTTGCTGTTTTGATTGATCACTTCACCTATCAATCACCCATGATGGGTCAATGATAAAGTCCTTGGGGAATATCTGGGGCTTCTCCTGTTTTCCAGAAGAAGTCTTTGTTCTGAATGGCAGAATCCTGGGGGTGGGGGTCTTCCAGCAGCCATCTTGGGGGTGGCTGATGTCCACATGGACTCTCTGCCAGGTTCCAGATCCGTTTATTGATTTTTCATCTTACTAGCCTGCTTTGCTAGGTCAGCAATCCTCACTGCTGTCTCCTGGGACCACGATGGGCAAAAAGCATGCATTCTTGTGGGAAGAGATCCCTGGGCTCCAGAGATGTCTGGCTCCAAGCACAGTTTCCCATTTCCTTGGGTGATTTCTCACTGATTTGGGGATGCCTGTCTCGCTCAGAATCTCCCCTGTCCTATAGACCCTAAGTCTCACCCATGGCACCTAGAATGGGGAATCCAGTTTTGCCACCCCCAAAAAACCCCACACCTCTAGGTTATCTCCTTCACAGCCTTAAACTGCTGCACCCAAAAGGAGACCTCAGACCCAAAAAACTCATTTTCCAATCCACCTCCGTGTGGCCACAATACCAATTGGACAATGAAACTCAATGACCGATGGCACCTTTGATTTCCAAATTGTCCAAGACTTAGAAAATTTTGTCCAGCTCAATGGCAGATGGTCAGAAATTCCTTCCCTTCAGGCTCTTTTTTTTCCCCTCCCTTTGCCAGTCCTGTTCCTCTTCTCAAATTCTTCCCTCACACCAAAAGCCCTCTCAGGAACTCTCCTCCTCCCCCTCTAAAACCTCCAAACCTCTAGACTTCTATCAGCAGACCAAGCCCCTCCCACACCCCTCCCTGTGTACCTGCACAGGGTCTCTGTCATCACGCTCTATCCCCACTTCCATGCCCACCCATCACCACCACCTTCCAACCCCCCATCTTCTGCCTCGCTGCCTTCTGCCCCTCTATTCTCCCCTCATGTAGGACCACACCCCTCCCCTCCCCCCCTGCTTTCCCCCACCTCTAACCATTCAAAGCCTGCCCTTCCCCCACTCTTGGCTTTGCACAGACTCAACCCTCTTACCCTTGAGAGGTAGCAGGAGCTGAAGGAACAGCTAAAGTGCAGGTTCCTTTCTCACTCTCAGGTTTGAGTCAAATCGGAAGCAGGTTAGGATCTTTTCTGAGAAGCCTGCCACAGACAGTAAGGAATTAACACCTCACTCACTCCTGTGACCTCACCTACCAGGACACTTACATTATCACTGCTTCCTCACTACTCCAGAGGGAAAAAAATGCACTTGGGCTGCAGCTACCGCTTTTGCAGATGGCATGCACATCCCAGACCCCAGTAGACACCGGTGGGCCCCATTGCAGCTCCCACCACTAACCCCTGGGGTGACCAAGCAGGCTGCACCGACCTTGCTCCGTGACCCATTTCTTAACCTGCATAGTGGAAGGATGAAGAAGGCTGTCCTTGAGGCAGCTGATGATTAAACTAGAGATCTAGAGAAACCTGATGAAAACCCAGCTGCCTTCAGGAATAGGTTTCTCCTCAAATATACTATTAGATCCTGACTCATTCTGGTCAGCTGTGCTTACACACTCACTTTTCCCCTCAATCTTATTCCAATATTAGAAAGAAACTACATAGGTTAGAGGACGGCCTCAAGCCCCTCAGAAAGACCTGACTAAAGTGGCCTTCATGGTCTTTAACAACAGAGAAGAGGAAGCCAAATTGGAAGAGCATATACAGGATCAGCTAAAGCCTCCCCCCACCTGCTGCCCTCAGGTTTAATTCCAGAAAACCTGTTTTTTCTTCCTTCCAGCTGCCCCAGGACTCTGTTTCAAGTGTGGACAGGATGGGCACTGGGCACACCCCTGCCCTGACCCAAAGCCCCAAAGGGGCCTTGCCTGGTGTGTCATCATAAAGGTTATTGGGAGTCAGATTGTCCCGAAAACCTGTTTCCAGGAAAGCTCCTCCAGCACACCCCACAGACCCAGAGCTGGGATCTTCCTTTCCAGACCTTCTTAGACTGATGAGGGATGACTGATTGGTCCCGGGTTTGGAACACCTCCCTCAATAAGTCCAAGCTGAGGGTTATCATCAAGGTAAGCTGACCTCCTTTTTAATTGACATGGGGCCACATATTCAGTCCTCCTAGAACACTCAGGACCTTTGCCCTCTTCCTCAACCTCTATTGTGGGGGTTGACAGCATTCCTTCTTCCCCTTTAATTACCAAACCTCTCATGTGCTCAACAGAAGATCTCATTTTCTCTCATCAATTCCTCAAAATTCCTACCTGGCTCTCCCACTCTTAGGTTGTGACATATTATACAAACTCCATTCTTACATTTCATTCACTCTCCCATCCTATCGAACCAACTTCCTTCTCTTACCACCCCATTCCCTCTAACTCTCCTGACATTCCTCCTGTACTGTGGGCAGAAGTAAGCCCCCAGACTGGGGAACTAATTCTCCTTCAGTCGCAGCACACCACCCCCCTGTTAAGATAATCTTAAAACCCCTCCTCTCTCACAAACATTCCTCAGTATTCCTTCCCTCAGTGCTCAAAAGGGTCTTAAGCCCACTATGGACAAACTCTGTGCTGCTGGGCTTTTGCCCCCAGCCACCTCCCCTTTAACACCCCATCCTAGAGGAAAGAAGCCAAATGGGGCTGTCACCTCATATAGGACCTTGAACCATCAAGGAAGCCACACAGCCCATCCTTCCTTTAGTTCCCAGTCCACACAGCCTCTGGTCCACATACACCCGCACACTGCACACTACACCATAACTGGTCTTAAGGAAGCCTTCTTCACCTTCCCCTACATGGAAATTCCCAGACACTTTTGCTTTCATGTGGATGGACCCTGAGGACCCCCTAAACCCATAGCAGTTAACGGGTTGGTCCTTCCCCAGGGCTTTAGAGACAGTCCTCACCTTTTGGACAGGGTCTACACCTAGACCTGTCTGACCTCCATCTTCCCTCTATAACCTCCTTCAATATGTCAATGACTCACTCCCCTGCAGCCCCTCCTTACCGAGCTCCATAACTCACACTCTCACTGTGCTTAACCTTCTCAGAGATAAGGGATGTTGCGTCTCCCCAAGTGAAGGACAATTTTTCAGAGCTGAAGTAGCCTCTCTAGGTCTCCACCTCTCTCCCTCACATAAACATCTAACCAGGATGAATCCAACTCATCAGGGACTGTCCCCTCCCACATTCCAAGGCAGAGCTCCTTTCTTTCTTAGGGCCAGTCAGTGTTTTCCATCTCTGGATTCCAGACTTTGGGCCTAGATCTAAACCTCTACCAAGCTGTTTCTGGCACCTGCGTGAGCCATTCATTGCTCTCTACCGCTCAAGTCAGCCCTCAGTGAACTTAAGGAAGCCTCAATGGCTGCACTGCTCTAGCCTTCCCTAACCCCACAGAGTCCTTCTCCCTCCATGTCAACACCTGACATGGACGTGCACTAGGAATCAGCCCTACTGCCTGATAATCAAGCCATTGCTACTTCTCCAGACAGTTAGGTCCTGTAACCCTCGGCTGGCCTACTTGCCTCAAAACCCTCACCGCTGCTTCCCTTCAGGTGCAAGAAAGTTTACACTATCTCAAATAAGTCATCACATTGCTTTTCCTCATTCTTTACCTCCTCTCTTAACTCACAAAATCACGCATCTGTCTCCTTCAAAGCATCCATACAACACTTCTACAAAGCCGAGTCTCCCTGCACCGCTGTCCTCCTCTCCCCCATCTACAAAGCCCTGGAGTCTCCCTACACTGTTGACCTCCTCTAAAACTTCTAGAAAGCCCCAGTCTCCTTGCACCTCTGCCCTCCTCTCAACTCTTCTACAAAGCGCCAGAGTCCCCTGCTCTACTGTCCTCCTCCCAATCCTGCCACCTCCTTCCCACCAAACCCAATCCAGCCCCAGAAAAGCCTGATGCTAATTCCATGCATGACTGTGGTGAAGTGCTTAATCTCCCTGGCAAACCCCTTCCTGATATTCTGGATGCCCCTCTTCCTAATCCTACTCATATATGGTTTACTGACTCAGTTCTACAAGCCTTACAACCACCATGCAGGGTGGATATGCTATTGTTACCTTAAATGAAGCTGCTGAGTCAGGTCCCGTCCCCCAAGCACAACCGCACAAGCTGAGCCCACAGCCCTCACCAGAGCGCTGGTCAGAGGCAGAGGCATGCCCTAGACATCCACACTGACTCCAAACACCCTACACTCACACACCCCTCTCTGGAGGAGAGAAGGTTCCTGACTTCTAGCAGATCCTCCATTGTGAACCAAGATCTCATCCTACAATCGCTCAAAGGAGCATCACTTCCAACCCAAGCTGCTATAATTTACTGTAAAAGGCACAGAAAATCACATTCCCCCATATCTGTTGTCAATAACCCAACCAATGCTGGAGCCAGGATGCAGGTGACCCAGCCCCACCCAGCTTCCCACTCTACAGTCACACCCATTCTCTAGCACTTCCATATCCTCCCCTCTTATGCACCTGAGGAAACCTCAAAGTCCCCCTTATTAGAGCAAAGCAAATTGAGGGGTGGATCATGAAGGACAGAAAGATTATTTTACCTGAATAAAAACCCACGACATTCTCACTTCCCAGCATGTAGGATCAAGCTGCTTTCACAACTCTTATCTACCTCTACTCTGCCCTGAACTCTAAAACATTTAGAAGAAGTTAAAAAGTGCTGCTTTATTTGTCAACAAACTAATATCCACAGAGGATCCACAGCTCTGTTTTTCACAGCCCACCAATTTAGAGGCTCTAAGCCAGGACAAGACTGGCAATTGGACTTGACCCACGCGCCACCTGTAAGGATGTTAAATACCTCTTGGTCTTTGTGGACACCTTTTCTGGATGGGTTGAAGCCTTTCCATCACCTCTGAGCAGGCTGATGTTCTAATAACCATCCTGTTAACAGAAATAATTCCCAGATTTGGCCTTCCCCCCTCTGCAGGCAGGTAACAGGACAGCCTTCACCTCACAGATTATAAAAGGGGTTTGCAGTGCCTTAGGAATTACCTGGCAGTTACATGTTCCTTGCAGACCTCAGTCATCTGGAAAAGTTGAGCCTATGAATGGGATCCTAAGACAGCACTTAACCAAATTCACAGTGAGGTTCAGACTCCATGGGTTGAACTGCCCTCAGCTCTCATCAGAATTCGAACCCTTCCTTGAAAACCACACCTCCTAAGCCCCTTTGAAATCACGTATGGATGCCCTTTCACCCTTGCCAACATACCCCCAAACATCAGATTTCAGAAGTAATATGGTTGGCCTAACACACATGCTTTCATTCCTGTGCCAGCTGACTCCACTCCTCCTGTGCTGGAACCATCTGTCCCCTCACTGTCTATTCTTCCAGGTCCCTGGGTGACCTAAAGGCCTTTCACCCCAGCCTTTCACCCCAAAGTAGACGGTCCTTTTCTTGTTCTCCCAACCACTCCCATGACAGCAAAAGTTTTAAACTTTCCATCATGGATACACTTTTCCAGATTAAAGCCTGCTCCTCTGCCTTCCGAGGACAGCAAATTACGAGATTGTGAGGCTCAAGATAAGTGCATCTGTGAACCTCTGGAGACTTATGCTTGAAACTCATAAGAAACCCAATTACCACTGACCCTGTTTCCCTCTAATCTCTCTCCCTTTCCTTCCTGCCATTCAGTCTTAACTACACCTAACTCTGGAGACACCAATTCATAAGTTGTTGCTCAAGGCCCCCACGTTTTATATCGTTCTCTCCTCACATTTGACCGGCTTTGTCACCCCCTCTCCCCTTTCACTTGAGCAATATCTGGACATCACTCAGGACTTGTGGTTACATGGACATCTTTCTGATTTTTACCCTGAAGAAATCCTGTTCTCCTTTGACACCCTCTTCCTTTTCTTTACTGACTAAAGTCTCTCTATGATGGACATCCTATATTTTACCCTCCTCTCTTCTTTGTACTAAACTCTCAAAGACCCCTTACCATCCCCTTACAGACACTATCCAAACCTCAGCAACCACAATTAATCATTCCGACTGCTGGATATGCCCCCATGCCCATGCTGAAACTATACACTTACTCTCCTTTCCTGAAGCCCAGAAACTCTCCTGCGTGTCCACCCACAGCACACTGGCTTTGGAGGCCGATGGGTTACAGACCCCCCCCCCCCAGGTTGACCAGAATATCAAAATACACTTATTCTCCATGAGGCCTTAAACATCCCTCATTCTGGGGAAAACTCAAAATCTACTGTGGTCACAGTCCTATGGGTAGACCATTTTTAATGCTTTAAAGATCTATCCACATGACCTTATGCAACTACTTTAGGACATGTACCCACTACATCTTGTAATCATGCTCTACTCTTTAACACGACCACACTGCACTGGCAGGCAGATCTGAAAGTGCCAAACATCTTAATTCAGCCCTATTTGGGGATGACTCAGGAAACAATCAAACACCACCTACACAAATAAGCAATAAAAATTATAGTGAAAATGTCCTGTGCTTCTACAGCTCTTATAAACAAACCAAGTTATTTGGAGTAGGAACACAATCGGGACAATTAAACCATTTAACTAGGTTAGAACCTAGGGAAAAAAAACAAATAATTTCTTCACTTCCCTTTTCTGAAAACTCCTCTCTCAGACAAGAGTAACACACGATACTTCTGAATTCCACTTCTCTCCTACTTTCTGGTGGAAACACTGCAGAGCTAACACTCCCACTGTGTGGACGGGAACGTGTGCTATAGTATCTATTACTTTTTTTTTTTAAGATTTATTTTATTTATTTCTCTCCCCTTGTCCCCCCTCCCCCCTCCCCCCTCCCCACTCCCCCCTCCCCACTCCCCAGTTGTCTGTTCTCTGTGTCCATTTGCTGCTTGTTCTTTGTCCGCTTCTGTTGTAGTGAGCGGCACAGGAATCTGTGCTTCTTTTTGTTGCATCATCTTGTTGTGTCAGCTCTCCGTGTGTGCGGCACCATTCCTGGGCAGGCTGAAATTTCTTTCTCGCTGGGCAGCTCTCCTTAAGGGGCGCACTCCTTGCTCGTGGGGCTCCCCTACGCGGGGGACACCCCTGCATGGCAGGGCACTCCTTGGGCGCATCAACACTGCACGTGGGCCAGCTCCACACGGGTCAAGAAGGCCCGGGGTTTGAACCGCGGACCTCCCATGTGGTAGACGGGCGCCCTAACCACTGGGCCAAGTCCGTTTCCCTATTTTATGAGGAAAAAATGGTATTGATCACTAAACCTGACAATGTCCACATGATTGTGCATCCTGAAAGTGTCAGGAAATTAACTGAAAGGATATATGAGTAAATGTATAAGCTCAGCAAAGACTTTCCTTTCAACTCACAAGTATCAAAGGAGAAAAAAACAACCTTATAAAACAGATAGCTATGCTCAATAGAGGCTTAAAGACAACTTAAGAACTGGTTCAGAAACAGAAAGGAAAACGCTTAATGATTTATCCTGCTACTGGTCTAGTTGACTAAATAAGCCCGAAAAATCATGCTTCTTAAAGGAATGGACAAATTTAAGGCAATGCCAATTGAAACTTATAAAACTTAGAAAAACCGCAGGGGAACATCCTCTGAAAGGAGAGTTGGCGAGACCATCAAGCTATAAAAAAATTACTAAATGGCAAAGATGCTGCTAAACTTAAAAACAAGCTCAGGGCGGAGGGGAGGGGCGCCTGCACCCACAGCCCACGCGCGGACCCCGCCAGCCCCGCCCCCGGCCCCCGCCGAGCTCGCGCGTGCCGGCTTCCTCTCTTCCGCGCGCCGCCCCCGCCCTTCCACGGCCCGGGGATTCCCGGGTGATAGGTGACGTCGAGGGCGCGGGTTCCGACCGGAGGGCGGGGGTCGGGCGGCGGGGCCCGCGGGGCGCACGGGGCTGCGCGCCGCTTCCTGCCTGGACACCGCGCGACGTCCCGCGTCCTGCCCCGGCCCAGCCTGTCCTCGCTGACAGCAGAATTGCGCGGGGCGGGGGTGCGGGAGGGCCCCGGGCTCCGCGTCCGAGCCAGGCTTCCTCCCTCCCTCACTTGCCTTCCACCCCACCCCCACCCCAGAATAAACCGGTTTGGCCACCTGTACTTGGAGCTGAGCGCTCACCCCTCCTCCAGCCCGTTAGTGCTCGGGGCTTACTTCCTGCCGATTTTCTCCCTTCTGGCTTTAAGAAGAACGCGTAAATGTACCTTTATGTAACTGTGAGATAAACACTTACAAATTACCACTGCATTTCCGATTTTGACACTGCAGTGGTTTTCGTGTCTGCTTCAAAAGAGGGGGAAGGGTAATTCTCTCATTCGTGCAACAATGTGTGAGGCTCCTGGTTAACTGTTAAAATCATAATCCCTAACACTTTTTTTGTTGTTTTTTTTGTTTTTTTTTTTTCCGATTGAGAGCAAGCTTTTAAGAGTTCATACTGTGGCAACATATACAACATAAAAATTCCCATTTCAACTACTTTAAAATGCACAATTCAGTGGTCTTAATTATATTTGCAAAGTTGTGCTGCCATCACCACCAGCCATTACCAAACGTTCCCAGCACCCCAAACAGAAACTCTATGCCCACTAAGCAGTAACTCCCATCCCCCAGAGGGTCACTTTAAAAATATCTATATAGAGGTTATTTTTAGAGCAGTTGTAGATTTACAAAAAAGTTGGGAAGGTAGTATAGAGTACCTCCCTACCCCAGACACAGTTTCCCCTGTTTTAACAGGTTACATTAAGATGCTACATTGTTACAACTGGTGAATCCATACCGGTACATTATTATTAACTGAAGCCCACAGTGTGTGCAGATTTCCTTCCTTTTTATCCAGTGACTTTGTCTGTTGATCTCATCCAGGGTACCAGATAGCACTTCACGGTCTGCTCTCCTCTGGCTCCTCTTGGCTGTGGCACTTTCTCAGACTTTCCTTGTTTTTGATGACTTTGATGGGTTTGAGGAGGATAGTCAGATGAATTGTAGGATTCTGTTGGGCTGTGATGGTTTTCCAATGATAAGAACGGTGTTAGGGGTTATTGGAGGAAACCTGCAGAGGTGGATTTCTGCTCTCATCACATCAGGGTGCTTCCTGCCAGCCTGGCTTATGACTGGCGGCAGCCTCACCGCGTGCAGGGACAGTTCTCCGGCTGCTCCACTGTAACAGCCCCTGTAAAAGGAAAGGAAGTCCCTGTGCAGCCCCCACCCCAGGAGCAGGGAGTTAGGCTCCCCCGCCTTGAGGGCACAGCTTCTACATCAATTATTTGGGATTATTCGCATGAGAAATTTGTCTCCCTGTCTCCCTCATCTATTAATTTATTTGGTCATTTAGATCAGCGTGGACTCATGGGTATTTACTTTAATTTGGGGGTTTTAGTCCAATACTACTTTAATCTGTTCAAACTGTTCTCGCTTTGGCCACTGGGAGCTCCTTAGGCTGACTTCTGTGCTCCCTCCTGTGTATTCCAAGGACCTTTGCTGTTCCAGACACATGTATTGTGGGCTCTCGATTGAACCTCTGACAGCCTGGTGAGCCTAGCAAGTGTGTTGTTATTCTCCCTTATCAAGAGGAAAGAAACAGCAGAGAGGTGGGTGTGGCCACCTCAGAAGAGGACACTGCAGGGCGCCCAAGGCCTGAACTGAGCCTCCTTGGGGTGGCTTCAGACGAACAACCGAGGAGCAGAATTTGGCTGGTGTCCAGGGTGAAATAGAACTTGCCAGCCTGGTAGAAATGGAATGGTGTGTGTTTTTAGAGGGAGGCTGTGGAGACCTGGGTAACGTGTGGTGCCGGGCATGTCTAATCTGAGGAGTTGGAGCCTCCTGCTGGAGCAAGAGCAGAGAGAGGGAGACCGGAGAAGGGGCTGGCCTGCCAGGCTGGGGGGAATGCACGTCCACGGGCCCTGGGGCAGGGCATTTCCCTGCCTGAGAGTATCTAGCAGTTGGAGCATTAGGTGGGGTGAGGTAGGACTTGGGCCCAAAGGGCACCTTGGGGCTAGCTCGGCCTCCTGTGCCCTGCTGTGCAGCTTGAACATCAGCGGGGGCTTCGATGTCGGAGAGTGGCAGGAGGAGGTTTGTGTGAGAAGCCCTAGCAGCCTGTGGAGGAGACAAGTCATACTTCACCAGAACTAAGACACCATCATTTATTTAATGTGTCCTTACCTTGTGTTCCACACAGAAAAAACATTTTGCCAGTTAATTATGACATGTCAATCAAATTTCAGAGATACTTAAAGTGTATGACATGGGTGTGTCAGAATTAATGAAATGTGGAGACTCTGAGCTGGTGGCTTAGACACCCACCTATGAATGGTTAGATTATCTCCATATAATGAACTAACAGATAAATGTTAGGTTCACTGACTCTTTTCAGATCTTGAGGGAAAAAAAACCATAAATTGATAAATGGGCCTTTTCTTTCATGATAGCTAAAATGAATTATTTTTAAAAACATCAGCACACAACAACAGGGATTCCTGACCCAAAGATTTTGACAATTTGTGCTGCTTACTCTTTGCTTGCATGTGAAATACACTGGTGCACTTGTCAAGCCTTTATTTCAGTCTATCCTGTGAATGCCCCACCCCCACCCACTCCCATCTCTTCTCAGCGATGCTGAGGCTCAGAAAGGTGGAGAATCTAGCCCAGGGCTGCCGCACGGAAGGGAAGGCTGGGGAAGCATCCCCCCACTATAGGTTTTGGAGGCTGGGCAATCATCCCTCTGCTTTAGGCTTTGGAGGCTGGGGGGGCATCCCCCCACTTTAAGCCTTGGAGGCTGGGGGCACCCCTTTACCTTAGGCTGTGGTTAGATGCCTTGCAGTAGAGTAAGATCCTTGTTTCCTCACTCAAGTCCTGGGAGCTGGGGGAGGGGCCATGATGGCTGAGCGAGGCTGGGGGTTTGTCATGTCCTGGCAGGTTGTACTCTACCTGTGTGGGGGGACAGAGAGAGAGCTGCCCCCAGATGTGCATCTTTGTCATAAGACCCCATCTACATAAACAGGCTTTCTCTTTTCTGCACAAGCTCTTCATAGATTTCAGCCCAATAACCTTTAGTAGCCGCTGGTGTATCAGCCAGAATTCAGGTGACTGAGAGGTTCAGCTGGAAAGCTGGCCTTGGCACACCTGGGTTCCTGGGGAATGGAGCAGGTGCTATGTCTTTCTACAGAAGATGCCACCTGCTTTCCTGTGCTTCAGCACTGTGTTGGCATCATTCTCCAACAGGCTACCTTGGCTTGGAAAGATTGCTCTGGCTGCTCAAAACCATGATGAGACACCACTACAGTCCTTTTTCCTGTGTGTCTTGCCCTATCTCCTGACTCACTGGCTGTCACTGCGTTATCCCCCATCCCACCCCACCCCACCCCTGTGGACAGGGAGGATGCGCTCAGCCTAAGCCACAGGTCCTTGGCCTGAGGGAGCGCCCAGGCCAAGGTGCTCCAATGAAGCCACCAGGGAAGGAAGCTGTTCATTTCCTCGTCAGGCGAGCCTGGACTACCTGAACCCAGAGAGCTCCTGCACACGTGCAGTTGTCCCAGCCTGAGAACAGCCCACAAGGTCTGGAGACTGCTCAAAAGAACTGTGCTTCAGCAGCTAATTTTTAGCTTCCTGGGCTGCTCCAGCACATACCGTGAAATGGGTTGGGTTGAACGATGGGATTTTGATAGCTTATGGATTTGAGACTAAAGGAAAGTTCAAATCGGCTGTAGGGACAGATGCTGGATGTTGTGTGTCCTGTGGTGGCCCCCTGGGTGGACTGGGGGAGAGCGTGGACTACAATGTGGACCACTGTCCATGTGCTGCAGCGGTTCTCCAGAATGTATTCGCCGGGTGCGGTGGACAGGCCACAATGATGGAAGAGTTTGTTGATGTGGGAGGGGTGGCCTGGGTGGAGTGGGGGGTATATGGGGACTTCATGTTTTTTTTAATGTAACATTTAAAAGAAAATAAAGAAAAAAAAAAGGAAAGTCCAAATCGAGGCGTTGTCATGGTGATGCTCTATTTTGGAGACTGAGTCGTCGGGGGCTGGCCAACCTGCCATGGCAGGTCACATGTCAGTGACATCTCGTGGGCTCTCCCTTCTCCACAGGTTCTGTCAAATCCCACTTTTTGCCTCCGTAGCTTTCTCTCTTTGGCTTTCCCTCTAGTAACTGGGTTCCCCCATCCTGGTGGGCCATGCCCCGTTACCTGGAGCAGCCTCTGAAAGGCCCACACCCACCAGAGGGGTTCACTTAAGGCCTCCTTTTCCTGGGAACATACAGCTGCAAACAGAGTCATGCAGGCAATGAACCTCACAAACCTAATGTTGATTTTTAAAAACCCCATTTACATGGAGTTAACACCAGTGAAAACCAACTATTGTTTATGGCTGCAGCTAGATCTAAAGCTTGAGAACAGGGAGGGAGTGATTATTGCCATTACGATTCATTCCTTCAGCATCTTATTTTCTCAGACACAGGCTCTCATCGTTTTTCTTGGTTTCCGTACATTCCTGGAGCCAATCCTCGGGCACTGTGAGCTGCAGTTGAGAGCCGGTGGCATGCACTGCTGTGGGAGCTCCAGGAAATCGCCTCTCCCCAGGACTCCCCATTTTTCAGGAGAATGTGGCTAAGGTTGCTTGCCCTCGTCCAGCAGGAACTTTGGAGGCACCTGCTGTGTGTCCGGTGCTCTGTGCCTGTACCGTAATATTGTTATTTTTTTCTTAGGCAGTGCCAGAGTTTCAACTCTCGACCTCAGACATGCAAGGCAGGCGCTCAACCACTGAGTTACAGCTGATCCTCGTTCAGTTGACTGTCTGCTCTGGCAGCACCGGGCTTGATTCTGGGATCAGCTGGACTCAGCCTGTGAACTCCTTGTCCAGTGGGGCCAGCAATGTTAAAGAGTAATTATGCGGGCACGTTACAATTGCAGAGAAGTCCCGGTGCACCCTGGGGTGTCTCCACAGGACCCAGCCCGACAGCTCAGGGCAGACCTGCAGAGGGAGGGGCTTTCAGCTGGGACTTTCAGCTGAAAAGGAGTTTGCTGAGCAGGACAGGAAGGGTGTTCTCGGCAGAGGAACAGCGTTTTCAGAGTTCTTGGGCGGAAAGCGCGTGGCTCTCTCTAGGCTGGGAGAGGGTTGGGTTTGGCTGTGGGGTCTAGGCGGGCAGTGGTGGGAAAAGAGCTGGGAGAGGACTGGGCTGTCCAGGGCTGAGCAGGGAAAGGCTTCTTGACTTTCTCCCTCGAGGAGCTGCAGCCTGCATCTTAACACTTGATCTGAGCATGGGAGGGGCTGACAGAGGTGAATGAGGCCGAAGGTCAGTGAGATCGAAGGCAGTCAATGAGGCTGAAGGGGTTCAGTGAAGCTGACAGAGGTCAGTGAGACTGAAGGTGGTCAGTGAGATGGAGAACAAGACAGGGGGCCCTCAGGGTGGTGGGGCGCTTGGATTTGAGTACTTGGGAGCCCCGTAGAGGGTCTCAGGGCTCACAGGCCCTGAGGTCGGCTCTCAGAGGATGAGCCGCAGGGTCTGTGAAGGAAGGACTTAGCCGTTTGTGTTCCCTGATGCACCTGTGCCTGGCGCTGTGAGGTGTTCATGTTCCTGCTGCACCCCTGCTTGGCACCGTGCAGGTGCTCATGTTCCCTGCTTCACCCCTGCCTGGCACCGTGCAGGTGCTCATGTTCCCTGCTGCACCCCTGCCTGGCACCGTGCAGGTGCTCATGTTCCCTGCTGCACCCCTACCTGGCGCCATGCAGGTGTTCGTGTTCTCTGCTGCACCCCTGCCTGGCGCCGTGCAGGTGCTCATGCTCCCTGCTGCACCCCTACCTGGCGCCATGCAGGTGTTCGTGCTCTCTGCTGCACCCCTGCCTGGCGCCGTGCAGGTGCTCATGTTTCCTGCTGCACCAGTACCTGGCACTGTGCAGGTGCTCACCACCTACCTGCTGGCAGGGACTGGATCCTGCCTCCTGCTGCTGGAAGGCCTCAGCTTCCCAGGGCTGTGGGGTCGATCAAAATCCTCGGCAGTCCAGGTGGTGGACAGCCTCTCACAAACCTGTGCCATTCTCCATCCCCTGCTCCAGGCTCGGCTATCCACCCGGCCCAGCCAACCTCCAGCTGCGTGTCAGCTCCTCAGACCTGCTGCTGCCCTCACTGCCACTGCCCTTTCTTCCCCAGGAGCCTCCTCTCCCTCCACATCGCCCCTGGGGGGAAGGCGGTCACTTTTCAGGCTCTAGGAGGGCGTGGGCAGCTGGAGCTGCTGCACCCCGCCTCATCGTGTAGCCCCCACGGGGCAGACCACACCAAGCTGCGGCCTCGTTTTCCTCGTCTGCAAGCCAGGCTTGGACTGAGGATTCTCAGCCTCTACTAGACACCAGAATCGCCTGGGGAGCTTTTTATAGTTTTGACAAAATGTGTAACGGCCTGTATCTGCCATCGCAGTGTCCTGCAGGACAATCCCAGTCCCCCAAATGCCCTGTTACCCTTCTTCTTCCCTCTGGGGTCCCCTGCCCTCATGTCAATGGTGCATGTTCTTTGGTTACTGGATGAGTAAGTCTACTCTGTCCATAGCTGGAGTGTTCTAAGAGCGTCCAAGCCTGCCCCCCTCCCAACGTGTCCTCCATCGGTCTGGCTGTGACTGAAACTCCCGGTGACCATGTGGTCGGGTTGTGACAAGGCTCCTTCCTCTGTGCTGAGCACCGGACGACTCTGGGGAGCCCTCCTGCCCTGGTCCATGGTCCACAGTGGACAGAGGCCCAGACACAAGACAGGGCCTACAGATTCCCATGCACAGCGTCCAGAGGGCCTGCTCCAGGACTCCAGGACGGGGCCAGCTGCCACACCCAGGCTGGCCTGGACCTCCTGGGACTTGTGGCTATTGGGGCATCGCCAGCGTCGCCACTTGGCTGGGGGTTTGCGTGGCCCACATTGCTGTATCGACCTGTAGGGGCAGGGCAGATGGGGGTGCAGGGAAACACCAAGTTCAGGGGTGTTCCCGGTTCTGCTGGTGGAGGTGCCAGAACCCTGGAGAGCTCCCTGGTCTTCAGGATCGCAGGTGACTCAGGGTTACCAAGGGGCAGAAGACCCCTGTGCTGGACTGAGGAGTGACCCTTCACCCAGGAAACTCCCGTCCTCAGGAGAATTCAGGATTCTCATTCGGGTGAGGAAGAGGGAGGAATGACCTGAAAGGCAGGAATAATCAAGAAGAGTGATTGTGCAAACTGTTGATAATCCAACGCGTTAGAGACGCAAAGGTCAGCAGTCATGGGAGAGCCTGGGGAGCTGCAGGGGATTCTGGCGCAGGTGAATTTGACAACAGGCCAAAAGCCATCCATGGGGAGGCACAGTGCTCACCTGTTTGTTCTGATTCTGAGACCCTGAGATCCTCCATCACAGAAAAGAAAAACTGTCCAGATGGCCGCTGTTGCTGTCAGAGGGCAGCACCATCAGTCAGCCTCACCTGAGATGGGTGCCCCTTTCCTGTGAGCAGTGTTCACTCATTTACCAGCCCTGCCATGCCATGACCTCGCCTGGGCTTGTGCTGTTTTACAGTACACCTGGTGGAGGAGGCGTGGTGGAGGGGCTCAGATGCAGCCTCAGACTCACACTATTCGGCAGGTGCCCTGAGTGTGCGTGGAGGCACCTGGCAGGTGTTGGCACCCAGTAGTTGAGGGAAGGTGTGGGCATCAGCAGGTGTGGGCACAGGTGTGGGCAGAGGTGTGGGCACTGTCTAGTGTGGGCAACTGGCAGATGTGGGTGCTGGCAGTGGTGGGCACAGATGTGAGCAGAGGTGTAGGCAGTGGCAGGTGTGGGCACTTAGCAGGTATGGGCCTTGACAGGTATGACCACTGGCAGGCATGGGTACTGGCAGGTGTGGGCACAGGTGTGGGTACTTGGCAGTTATGGATGCTGGCAGGTGTGGGCACCACCAAGTGTGCCTCTGCCTCTCCCTGAGCAGCACTTGATCACCCAGAATCACCTGTTGCCAGTCCAAAAACCATACTTGAAGCCAGACGTTCCACCTGTGGACGTGCATGGTGGACCATGGATGTTTGCAGAAATACCACAATGACACAAGCTGAAATACAGTCCAGATGGGATCTGTACAGCCAGAACGTGGGGTTGGACTTGAAAATGGTTCTTTGTCCAGTCAAAAGCAAAGTGTGCTGGACAGGTAAACTTGTCTTCAGCTCCATGTAATCTCTTCATCATTTACACATACGTATTGAGCTTCTACAAGGCATCAAGCATGAGAGCTTCCATTTTGTGATTTTTAACCATCTTGGGTGGTCACAAACTTCAAGCTCATCATCAAAAAGTAGAACTCCTTTCCCCAGAAAAAAATTTTAACTTTTTGTTTAAGTTTTGCTGAACCACTTGAAAGTAAGTTATAGTCATTGTATTACATCCCTAAAGTCTAATAGCACTCTCATACATAACCCTAATGCCATTATCACACCTGAGAAAATCAATCCTTTCTTCATATGCACAATATCCAGTATATTTCCAAATTTCACTTAATTATTCTAAAAATATTATTTTTTATTTAATTGTCTTTTTTAAAAAGATAGATGACAAAAAATGTTACATTAAAAAATATAAGAGTGATCTGGGGGCAAGATGGCATCTGAGTGAGTGCACCTCATAATCTTTCCTGCAAAGAAGTGGCTGAGTAGGGTCAGAGTCCTGCTGGAGCAGGCTGTTTCAGAGGCTTGCAGGGCAGGAGGTGTATGGACATTAATTTGGAGAGACAATGACAAAAGTGGTGCTTGCAAGAGGTAGAATTTTGGGTTTCTGACGTGGAGGTCAGAAGTTGTGGGTGGGACCCTTTCCCCTAGGGCTGGCAGTCAGGCAATCCCTGAAATCTGTTGGTTGTGCGGTGGCATTCCCAAACCCCATTTCCCATGGTTCCCAGGTCCATGTCCCCTAAGCCCCTGTAGCCCATGCTCCACAGACACACTTACCTTGAGTCCACAATATCCCCAGATTTCCCATTCCCGAATCCAGCAGTCCTGGAGGTCCATGATTACCCTAGCCCTCCAGTTTTGGACTGACTCTGTGAGTGTGAGAGATTTGGTGGGAGATGCAGACAGGCCAGGAGAGCACAGGTTCAATTTTTTTTTTTTTTTTTAAAGATTTATTTATTTATTTAATTTCCCCCCCTCCCCTGGTTGTCTGTTCTTGGTGTCTATTTGTTGCGTCTTGTTTCTTTGTCTGCTTTTGTTTCTTTGTCCGCTTCTGTTGTCGTCAGCGGCACGGGAAGTGTGGGCGGCGCCATTCCTGGGCAGGCTGCACTTTCTTTTCACGCTGGGCGGCTCTCCTTACGGGGCGCACTCCTTGCGCGTGGGGCTCCCCTACACGGGGGACACCCTTGCGTGGCACGGCACTCCTTGCGCGCATCAGCACTGCGCATGGCCAGCTCTCCACACGGGTCGAGGAGGCCCGGGGTTTGAACCGCGGACCTCCCATATGGTAGACGGACGCCCTAACCACTGGGCCAAAGTCCGTTTCCCCACAGGTTCAATTTTATGCCCCCCCCCTTTATTTTTATTTTTTTGAGCTTGGTGGAGCATACTAGCTGGCTTGGGGAGAGCCTGGGAAGAAAGGAGAGGTGAATCTGCTGAGGAAGTCCAATTAACCTAAACACCCTGGGATAGGAAACTTGGTCTGGGAGAAGGTGGAATCAGAAAATCAGTGAGCCCTCCTCTAGCACACCTAAGGGGGAGGGATATAGGGCATGCTCTCCAAGCTTCCAATAGCATATTTGGGAATCCTGGTGAGGTGTAGGGGTTCTCACACTGGAAATAAAGAACCATTGTCTTCTATGTTGAGTTGGTTCACCAAGAAACCACTTGAATCTCCTATACACCCCTCATGCAGCTTTTCTGCTGCCCCGGGAGAGAGGGAAATGAGGAAGGGAGAAAAGGGGAACGTCAGATCCCTAAGCATTTTATTTAACAGCAAAGAGGATTCCTAGCTTAAAACTTTGGTTTTTGTTGTTCTTGTTCTTGTTGCATTGTCTTCTGGTTTTTCCTTCCTCTTTTTTCCCCCAAGGCCCTTTTTCTTTTCTTTTCTCTTTTTCCTCTTTTTCTTGATTGCTTCCCCCCTTTTTTTATCCCCTCCCCTTTTTTCTCTTTTTCTGCTTTCCCTTCTTATTTATTTATTTATTTATTTATTTGTTTGTTTATTTGTTTATATTAGGTGCTGCAGGGAGTATTTCACATTTGCTGTGTTTCCTCATCCTCCATTTCCTTTTTTCTGTGTGTATAGATTTTGGACACCATCACTATCCTCTTTCCTCTACATCTTTCTATCCTCCATCATGTATTGTTTCTGACTTTATTTATAATACCTTTGTTCGGTTTTCTTTTATTCACTCTTTATATTATTGTCTTTCTTTTCTCTTTCCCTCTCTCCTGAAAACACTGGCCTTTTAATTCATACTATATTCCTTACCATATTCAGTTGACTGTCTCATTATCGGGACTTTACATTACTTACTGTTATAACTCTACACAGTTTACATGAGTCTAATATCCATTCTCCTAAATATCACATGATTCCTATCATGTGATTTACTATCAATTTACTATCAATACTACTATTATACATATTCTTTTCTTACTCATTTTACTTTCCCTGGCCCTAATATTTTCTTTCAAGTGAACTTAGCCAGCAAGAAGAAATAGAATAAGAAGAACAAAGTGACTAAGAGAAGACATAACATGTACACAAAAACAAAAACTAATTAAACAGCAAGACTAGACAAAGAAGCTAAGGAACTGATTAAACCCATCAAGATAAAATGATGACCAGAAAGCAACAAAATAACTACAAGCCAAAGCCATAATCAGGAAAACATGACCCAATCCAATGAACAAACTAAATCCAGGAAGAGAAGCAGAACATTGAACAAGTGATTAAAGCTCTGAAAACATATATTAGTGACCAATTTGATTAAGTGAAGGAAGAGATTAAGAATATGAAGAAAACAGAGAGAATACAGAAGAAATTGCAATCATACACAAAAAGATAATGGATATGATGGCAATGAACAGCACAATTCAAGAAATAAAAAATACACTCTCAACAAATAACAGCAGATTAGAAGATACAGAGGAGAGAATTAGCATTGAGGAAGACAGTATATCTGAAATCAAACAGATAGTAGGACTGATCTATAAAAAAATATAAAAAATCCAGCTGGAAATTAGGAACCTGAATGACAATGCAAAGCACACAAACATACACATTATAGGCATCCCAGAAGGAGAAGAGAAGGGAAAGGGGACAGAAGGGGTGTTGGAGGATATAATGGCTGAAAATGTCCCAAATCTACCAAGGGAGATGGATGTACAGGTCCAGGAAGTGCAATGCACCCCAAACAACGTAAATCCCAAGAGGCCTACCCCAAGACATATCCTTGTCAAATTATCCAATGCTCAAGACAAAGAGAAAATTCTAAAAGCAGCAAGAGAAAAGAGAACCATCATATACAAAGGAGGCTCCATAAGATTAAGTGCTGATTTCTCATCAGAAACCATGGAGGCAAGAAGACAGTGGCATGACATAGTCAAGGTACTAAAAGAAAAAAATATTTCCAACCAAGAATACTCTATCCAGCTAAACTAGCATTCAAAAATGATGGAGAGTTCAAAATATTCACAGATATACAGAAACTGACAGAGTATGCCAACAAGAATCCTGCCTTTCAAGAAATATTAAAGGGATTTGTGTAGGAAAAAAAACACAAGAGAGGCAGAGTTGGAGGAGAGTGTAAGAGCAACTAAAAAGACAAAAAGAAAAGAAAAAACAAACAAAATATGAGGAACACAAGTCCAAACAAAATATAGCTAACATAAATAATTCTTTGAAAGTAATAACACTGAATTTTAATGGATTAAATTCACCTGTCAAAAGATTCATACTCGAATATTGTTTAAGCAAATGTGACCCATCTATATGCTGTCTACAAGAAACACATCTTAGACCCAGGGATTCAAGGTGGTTGAAAGTGAATGGCTGGAAAACAATCTTAGAAGCAAACAATAACCAAAAAAAAAAAAAAAGGCAGGATTAGCTATATTAATATCAGACAAAATAGACTTTAAATGTGAAACAATTGTGAGAGACAAAGATGGGCACTATATATTAGTGAAAGGGATAATCTTTCAAGAAGAATGAACAATCATAAATATTTAAGCTGCTAACAAGAAGCCTCCAAATACGTGAGGCAAACACTGGAAAGATGCCTCTACAATTATAGTGGGGGACTTTAATACAACACTATCAACTTTGGACAGAAGATCTCAAAAGAGAATCAATAAAGAAACAAAAATTTTGAAAAGTATATTAGAGGAGCTGGAACTAATAGACATATACAGATCATTACACCCGAATACAGCAGGATATACTTTTTTGTCAAGTGCACATGGATCATTCTCCAAGATAGACCATATGCTGGGCCACAAAGAAAGGCTCAATGAATTCAGAAAGATCAAAATCATACAAAATAAATTCTCTGACCACAGTGGAGTGAAGCTGGAAATCTGCAAGGGTCAGAGGCCCAGATTTCAAACAAAGATATAGAAATAAACAGCACATGCTTAGAAAAACATTGGGTCAAGGAGGAAATCTCAAAAGAAATTAATAACTATTTTGAAACTAATGAAAAAGATAACAACACATACCAAAAGTTAGGGAAGCATCAAAAGCAGTACTGAGAGGGAAATTTATAGCCATAAATTCATACACAGAAAAGAAGAAAGAGCAAAAATTGAAGAACTAACTGCACATTTGGAGGAATTAGTAAAAAAAAAACAACCAAGTAACCTCACAGGAAGAAGAAAGAAAGAAAGAACAAAGATAAGATCAGAAATAAATGAAATAGAAAATAAGAAAGCATTTGACAAGATAAATAAAACCAAGAGCTGGTTCTTTGAGAAGATCATAAAACTGACAAACCCTTAACTAGACTAACAAAGAAAAAAAGAGAGAAGATGCAAATACTCAAAATTAGAAATAAGAAAGGAGATATCACCACTGATCCCACAGAAATAAAGACTATCATAAGAGAATACTTTGAAAAACCTATATTCCATCAAAAATGACAATTCAGAGGAAATGGACAAATTCCTACAAACACATAAGCAGCCTACATTGATGAAAGAAGAAACTGGTGGTCTCAATAAACCAATCACAAATAAAGAGATAGCATCAGTCATTAAAAACTTCCCAACTAAGAAGAGCCCTGGGCCAGATGGCTTCACAGGTGAATTCTACAAAACATTCTGGAAACAACTAATGCCAATCTTGCTGAAATTCTTCAAAAAGTTGAAACAGAAAGAACATTGCATAACTCATTCTATGATGCCATCATTACCCTATTATCAAAGTCAAACAAACACACCAGAAGAAAGGAAAATTACAGACCAATTTCTCTAATGAACCTAGATGCAAAAATCCTCACCAAAATACTTGCTAATCATTTTCAACAACACATTAAATGAATTATATCCCATGACCAAGTGGGATTCATTCTGGGTATGCAAGGATGGTTCAACATAAGAAAATCAACCAATGTAATATACCATACAAACAGATTGAAGGGAAAAAAATCACATGATTATATCTATAGATGCAAAAAAAAAAAAGCATTTGACAAAATGCAGCACCCTTTCTTGATAAAAACACTGCAAAAGATTGGAATATAAGGAAATTTCCTGAACATGATAATGAGTATATATGAAAAACCCGCAGCCAACACCGTTTACAATGGTGAAATCCTAAAATCTTTCCCTCCAAGATCAGGAAAAAGACAAGGATGCCCACTATCACCTCTTCTATTCAGCATTGTCTTAGAAGTACTTGCTTGAGAACTGACGCAAGAACCAGATATAAAAGGAGTTCAAATTGGAAAGGAAGAAGTCAAAATTTCATCGTTTGCAGATGACATGATCCTATACATAGAAAACCCTGAGAAGTCTACAAGAAAGCTTCTAGAACTCATAAATGAGTTCAGTAAAGTCGCAGGTTATAAGATCAATGTGCAAAAATCAGTAGCATTTCTGTACACCAATAATGAGCAAGTTCAGGAGGAAATCAAGAAACAAATACCATTTAAAATAGTAAATAAAAAAATGAAATACATAGGAATAAATTTAACTAAAAATCTAAAAAACTTAGAAAACTACACAATACTGTTCAAGGAAATCAAAGAAGACCTAAATAAATGGAAGAATATTCCCTGTTCATGGATAGGAAGAATAAATATTATTAAGATGTATATCCTAGCAAAACTGATCTACACATTCAAAGCAATCCCAATAAATATCAGCACAGCATTCTTTAATGAACTAGATAAACTAGCTATGAACTCAATTTGGAAAGGAAAGAGGCCCCAAATAGCCAAAGACAGATTGAAAAAGAAAAGTGAAATTGGAGGAATCACACTACCTGACTTCAAAACATACTACAAAGTACAGTAGTGAAAAAAGCATGGTATTCACACAAGGATAGACACACTGACCAATGGAACTGAAATGAGAGTTCTGATATAGATCCTCATACAAAGTCATATAATATTCAACAGGGCCACCAAACCCTCTCACCTGGGAGAGAATGGCCTCTTCAACAAATGGTGCCTGGAGAACTGGATGTCCATAGGAACAGAATGTAAGAGGATTACCACCTCATACCTTATACAAAATTCAACTCAAGATGGATCAAAGACCTAAATATAAGAGCCAAGACCATAAAGAATTTGGAAAGCAGTGTTGGGAAGCATCTACAGGACCTTGTAATAGGAAATGGCTTCATGAACTTCACACCAAAAGCATGAGCAGGAAAAGAACAAATAGATAAATGAGACTTCCTCAAAATTAAAGCCTTCTGGATCTCAAAGGAGTTTGTCAAGAAAGGGAAAAGGGAGTTCACACAATGGGAGAAAATATTTGGTAAACATATATCTGATAGGAAACTTATACCTGCATATATAAAGAACTCCTATATCTTGAAAATAAAAAGACAAACAACCCATTTAAAATGGGAAAAATATTTAAACAGACACTTCTCCAAAGAGGAAATACAAATGGCTAAAAAGCACATGAAAAAATGCTTC
The DNA here is from genome assembly GCF_030445035.2 of Dasypus novemcinctus. Taxonomy (NCBI): domain Eukaryota; kingdom Metazoa; phylum Chordata; class Mammalia; order Cingulata; family Dasypodidae; genus Dasypus; species Dasypus novemcinctus. The sequence continues at coordinate 66,807,860 of NC_080694.1, forward strand.
AAATCTCTAGCTGTTAGGGAAATGTAAATCAAAACTACAATGAGATACCATCTTACTCCCATAAGATTAACAGCTATGAAAAAAACAGAAGAGAACAAATACTGGAGAGGATGTGGAGAAATGGGAACACTCATCCACTGCTGGTGGGAATGCAGAAGGTCCAGCCATTCTGGAGGACAGTTGGGCAGTTTCTCAAAAAACTAGCTATATATTTGCCATATGACCCAGCAATTCCACTGCTGGGTATATACCCAGTAGAGCTGAAAACAAGGACACAAACAGATATATGCACACCAATGTTCATAGCAGCATTGCTGACTATTGCCAAAAGTTGGAATCAACCCAAATGCCCATCAACAGATGAATGGATAAATAAAATGTGGTATGTACATACAGTGGAATACTACTCAGCTATAAGAAGGAATAGAGTACAAATACATGTGATAACATGGATGAATCTTGAGAACCTTATGTTGAGTGAAGCAACCAGCATTGCAGGACAAATACTACATGACCTCAATGATATGAAAAAGGAAACCAAGGCGCCTCAGAGAGCTAGAGATTGGATGATAGGCTTAAAGGAAATTGGGAGGTAGAGGAAGGATGTAAGCTGACACCTACATGGGTGAAATCTATAAGCTGGAGGTAAGTATTTGTACAAGGAATGGATAAAATAGGGGCATAGGGTTACATTTGGGTGGGGCTTTGTGGTCTTGAGCAGGCTAGGGAAGGGAGGATGGGTAATATTGCCCGAGAAATTGGGGGGATGGTGGGGCAACATATGAACATAGGAGATTGTCAGGTATTTGGTTGAGAGTATAATGCTGAGGAAACTTTTTCAAAAATATAATAAGGAAAGTTACCTGTTTAAGACGCTTAAAGGGGATCATCTGACACAGGACAGGCTTCTAGGCAGTGTGTGAGTGCTCAGTTTGTCTTAATGGGTTATATCATTGGATAGAGACCCATTAAATGTGAGTGAAGGTATACCCACATCCTTGGGAGGACTGATATCCTCAAATAGAGGGAATTGTATCTCTGGAGAGAAGTGGTGGCTCCCAATGCTTTAGGGCAGTAGAGCATGTCAAGCCCTCAACATTGTTGCAAGTATCTCTGAACATGGCCCTTCAAGCAATGAAGATTGACTGTCACTGTGGGCCCTGAGGGGAGGGGCAAAAGGTGTTGAATAGACGGAATCAATGTAACTGTGTGAGCAATTGAAGTGTTGCACAAGATTATGGAAGGATGGATAGAAGACATGTTAAATTACAGCCGAGGGCCCAGCCAGCCCTGCCGTAGCCCCGCCTCGACCCCAGCCCCCAGGCCTGTGCGGTACCTCCCAGGGCTGGGGACCCCGCCCACCCCGCTGACACGACCCTCCCTGTCCCCCAGTGAGGGTCACCCTGGACCCGCAGTCGGCCAGCGGCCACCTGCTGCTGTCGCAGGACTGGAAGTGCGTGTCGTACTGCAGCCTGTGCTGCAGCCTGTGCCGCCAGGGACTCTGTGGAGAGGAAGGGGCCCTCCCCACCTTGGCCCGAGGGCGGGGTGTGGGCGCTGCGCCTGTCCCCCGCGAGCGATTGGGCCCACACCCGCCCGAGGCCCAGCTCTTCCCCGTGCAGCTGCTGCGGAGGGTGGGCGTGGCGCTGGACCACGAGGGCGGCACCGTGAAGTTCACCAACGCGGAGTCGCAGGAGCTGCTCTACACCTTCTCGGCCACCTTCGCGCAGCGCCTGGTCCCCTCCTGTGGCTCACGCGGCCGGGGACGCGCCTACTGCTGTGGCCGAGACGCCCACGCCCAAGCCTCGGTCCTCCAGGACGCTGCGGCCCTGCGACCTGGGAAGGGGGGTTGCGGGGGTGCGCTGGACCTGGGGCAGCGGAGAGGAGATGCTGCGCCCACTGCCGCCCACTCCCAGGCAGGGGCAGGAGAGGCCCTGTCCACTGCGCCCCTCACCATGGCCCCTCCGAGGCGTCTCTCTGAGCTGTAGCTCCAGGTACGGACGCCCCTGCCTCTCCTCCTGGCCTCTGTGGGAACTTGTGACTGTGACATCCACAGAGGTGCCGTCCTCCTCCCGACCCCCCTGACCCAGCTGTGAGTCTCCTGTTGAGTGAATACCCCAGGCTGCTCTGTCCTGCCCAACCTGCCTTTGGGGGGGCTAGTTGGCTCCGCCCAAGGCCGTTTTGCTCTCCTCAAATCCGGCAGGTCCCCCTTGCCCAGGTGAGCCTTGCTCTCTACCTCCATTGCGGTTACAGACCCCCCCCACCCCCCAGCTCAGCTCAGCAGGCAGGAAATGCTAAAATGAGCCAGAGCAGAACACGCTGAGACTTCCCAGTCCAGGTAGAGGCCACCTGGGGTCATTGCTCATGGGTGTCTTGATGTTCAGTGCGGCCTGTGCCGCGTGGCCAGGACCGAGCATGTGCTGCTTCTGTAACTGAGGCTGTTCTTGAGCTGCCTGTGGCCCTCGAGGGTGGGGTTAGGCCCCCCTGATGTTGGGAAGGCGTCATGGCCCTGATGGACCCATCATCCCATGGTGGTCCCTAGAGGGGGAGTCTAAGAGAATAGAGCATCCTGCCAGGACCAGCCCATGAGCCCCAGGGGGAATGTCCAGGGAGCGGAGCAACTCTGGTGGGCTCCACTGCACTCAGTTGCTATTTCCCACCGCTCTCAGCTGCTATTTCAACATCCAGGTTCCACCTTCCTAAGGGGGAGGAAAGGCAGGGCCTTGTGGGAGGAGGAAAGGAGGGCAGAGAGGTCTGCAGCGAGCCCCCAGGCCAGGTACCCACTCCTGCGGCTCAGTGTCCTCATCTCCATGCACCAGAGATGTCAAGTCTCCAACCTCACCCACTGTCTGTGATAGCCCCCTTTGCTTTGCCGGTTCCCTATTGCCTACATTTTAATTCCTCCACCCCTGCTCTAAGGCTTCACACTGCCATGGTCTTGGTGGCCTGAGTCTCCAGCCTGGAGTCACCCACTCTGTGTACGTCACCTGCTGCCTGGGTCACACAGACATCCTTTTCCACAGCTCGCTGGTGGATGCCATATGTTACATTTCTCCTGTATCCTCCACAGCACCAACTGCAGTGCCGGGCAAGGGAGATGTTCAATAAAAACTTGTTGACCAATGCACTGCATGTTTTTATTATCATAAGATAATAGAAAATAATAAAATAACTCATATCACCAACCCTTCCAAAGTTTGGGCTACAGTTTCCATTGATAGCACTAACTCAGGGTGTATTACCCAAACGGGTGCTGATGCAAAGTACCAGAAATCTGTTGGCTTTTATAAAGAGTATCTATTTGGGGTAGAAGCTTACAGTTGCCAGGCCCTAACCAGTCCAACTGAAGGTACCATGAGAGGTACTTTCTCACCCAAAATCTGTTGCCAGGTGTTGATTCAAGATGGTGGGCATGGTCTATGAAGGTTCAGCCTTCCTCTCCTTCTTTAATTGGACTGTTTTGTTATTTTTTAAAGATTTATTTTGTCTTTCTCTCCCCTCTCCCCCCCCCCCCCCCGGGTTGTCTGCTCTCTGTGTCTATTCACTGAGTGTTCTGTGTCCACTTGTATTCTTGTCAGTGGCACTGGGAATCTGAGTCTCTTTGTTGCATCATCTTGCTGCATCAGCTCTCCATGTGTGCGGTGCCACTCCTGGGGGATGCACTTTTTCATGCTGGGTGGCTTTCCTTACAGGGCATGCTCCTTGCATGTAGGGCTCCCCTCTGCAGGGGAAACTGCTCTGTGGCATGACACTCCTTGCACACATCAACACTGCACCTGGGCCAGCTCATCACATGGGTCAGGAGGCCCTGGGTTTGAACCGCAGACCTCCCATGTGCTGGGTGGATGCTCTATCCATTGGGACAAATCCACTTTCCCCCACTTTCCCCTCTTCTTAAGATTCAGTGGTCCCAGCTCCTGACCTCAGCTGTAGGCTGGTATAAGGCTCATCTCTCCCTGGGCTTGTTTCTTTCCAGGCTTTCCCAGCTGTTCAGGGTTCTGGTCTGTTCAGCTACAAACTGAATGGCTTGGCTCTCTCCCCGTGGCTCCGGCATCAAAACTCAAACTCTCCTCTGCCGCGTTATTTTCTTTCTGAGTCCCTATTCCATTGGTGGGCAGGGACTCAATGTCCTACTGATGTGGCAGAATCAAAGCCTTCATCATAATTTAATCAAGTGAAAGTGAAACCTCTGAATTTAATACAAAGGGTAACATGCCCAAAGGAATAGACCACTTTACAAACATAATCCAGTGTCTTTTTGGAATACATAAACAATATCAAATTGCTACACAGGTTTCTCATTGCCCTTCTCTGTCCTTTGGGAGGATACATTCTCTGGAAATGGCTTTGTCCTGCCCTCACACTTGGTACAATTCTTGGTTGGAAACAGTATCCTCCAGAATTTCACAGGCATTCCTCCAACTGCCTTCTGACTTCCAACATTGTTGAGAATTGTGGCATCCTTGTTCTGATCCTTTGTGGCCTGTTTTTCCTTCCCAGAAACTTATGGATTTTATCTGTGTCCTGTATTATGAGATTTCTTAATGATGTGTCTGTGCTGATCACTCAGTGGGCCCTCGCATTCCAGAAATTCAGAACCTTCAGTTCTGGAAATTTTATTGAATTCTATCTTGATTTTTCACTCCATTTCTCTGTCCTCTCAAACTGAGGATTCCCAGCCTTCATGTGTCTCCTGAATTCTTTAATTGAATACCTATGGTATACCAGGATATTTCTGTTTTACACAAGTAATAAGAAAAACATAGTCCCTGCATGTGTGTTTACATTCTGGTAAAGGGTGTCAGGCAATAAATAAAAAGTGAAGAATAATATGCAGAAACTTAAAACAGAGTTATGACAGAAAGTGGCTAAGTGCCACCTTTATAGAGGATGATCAGAGTGGTTCTCTGAGAAGGTGGCATTAAAGCTGAGATTTGAATGGTGTAAGGCAGGGGTTCTTAGCCAGGAGTCTGTGAGCTTGAGTTAATTTTGAATAATTCTAAAATATGATTTAAAGCCATGGCAATGTTGAGTGTTATAAAACTATCTGCTGCTACATTCCCAGAAGGGGTGCATGGTTTTCACCTGACTGGCAAACGGGTCTGTGGAACAAAAAAGGTTAAGAACCCCTGCTCTAGAGCTACCACTTCTCCAGGTTCCAGTACTGCTTCCTCCATTACCCCTTCATGGATGGGGGTGGAAATTGCTCTTGCTAACTCAAGAATGCTTCATCACCCCTTGTTTTGCCTTCACCCCACACAGATCTTTGTACATAGTCCCTCTATTAAATGATCCCTTTTGAGTAGTCATGGAAACAGCAAACCAACTTTTGTGGGCAGATGATGGAGGGAAGGGGGAAATGGGACACTTCTGAGGTGAAGCTGTTGGTGGAAATAGGGGGCTGCCCTGTGACACATTTTTAGGAGGAGGAAGAGGGATGGTCCTTCAAGCCTGGCTTGTATTAAATTCAGAGCCCTCAGCACTAACTACGATGAGATAACAAGGTGATAGTTCATGCAGTCTTGGGGGAAGGATGAAGAGAAGAGAAAATGGGAGTGGAGAGTTGCTGAATGTGTGGCATGAAACTGATGGGAGCTGCTCAGGCCAAGTCAGGGATTGGAAGTTCCGGAAGAATCTTACAGGGCTCAGGAGCAGCTGACAAACAATGTTGAGTGATGAAATGATGACTGTCTTAGTCTTCTACAAGCTGCTGAAAGCAATAGGGCAGAAATGGGTTGGCTTTACAATGGGCACCTGTTAATTTAGAGCTTACAGTTCAAGGTCATGAAAATCGAGGCTTTGGCAGGTGAAGCTTTTCTCCCTGAAGACCAGCTACCAGCGATCGAGGCACAGGTGGCTCCTGGGCTCTCGCTCCTCCAGGCTTCCTTGCCCTCAGCAAGTCCCACTTTGTGACTTTCTCTCTGCTTCTGTGTCCACTGATTTCAGCTTCTGGCTTCTGGGTCTTTCTTTCACCTCTGGGGGTTGCTGTGTCTCTCTCTGTATTCATCCGTATTAATTTTCAAAGGATTCCAGTGAGAAGATTAAGATCCACCCTGGCCCATGGCTTACTGAAATAACCTAATCAAAAGTCCCTTAACTGAAGTCCCCAAAACAAAAGGTCCCACCTGTAATAGGTTCAACCCACAGGGATGGATTAACTTAAGGACATGATTTTTGGGGGTCCATCCAGCATGAAACTGTCACCCTGACAGAGAACACAATATGTTTTCTTTCATCTTATTATTTATACTTATTATTTCTCTTTCTTTTACTTAATTGCCTTGGACATCTAGTGTGGGGTTGTTAGAAGCAAAGATAGCATATTTTTCTTATTCCTGATTTTGAAGGGAATGCTTCTATTCTGTCAGAATTAAATATGTTAAATTTGATGTTTGATGTATGACTGTGGCATATTTTTAGAGGGCAAGAAAATTAAATTCCTAGTTTAAAATGAGTATTAAATGATAGCAAGTGGTCTTTCTACATCTACTGAAATAATCATGTTTTTGTCCTTTAGTCTGTTAATCTGGGAATGGCATTCATGAATTTTTAAAAATTTTTGTTCCTGGGATAAATTATGTATTTTAATAATATATGTTTTGGATTCTGTGTATTATTTTAAGTTCAGGATTCTAGGTATGGCCATTAGAAGGATCTTATTTTGGGAAGCGGAATTGGCCCCATGGATAGGGTATCTGCCTACCACATGGGAGGTCCACGGTTCAAAGCCCAGGCCTCCTTGACCTGTGTGAAGCTGGCCCATGTGCAGTGCTGATGCGTGCAAGGAGTGCCCTGCCTTGCAGGGGTGTCCCCCATGTAGGGGAGCCCCACGCAAAAGGAGTGCACCCTGTAAGGAAAGCTGCCCAATGCGAAAGAAAGTGCAGCCTGCCCAAGAATGGCACCCCACACACAGAGAGCTGACACAACAAGATGACACAACAAAAAGAAACACAGATTCCCGGTGCCGCTGATAAGGATAGAAGTGGTCACATAAGAATACATAGCGAATGGACACAGAGAGCAGACAACTGGCAGGGGAGGGGGAGTAGGAAGGGGAGAGAAATAAATAAAAATAAATAAATCTTAAAAAAAAGAAGGATCTTATTCTGTTATTCAGATATGCTATATGTTTGTGAGAAGAATCCTGATTTTTTAAAAATATTTTTATTACGAAAGTTGTGAACTTACAAAACAATGATGTGTTTGTATAGAATTCACATACAACACCCTTCACCAACACACCCCACCATCATAGAACATTTGTTAGGGATTATGGGATAATATCATTAGACTATTCCACTAAGTATGGCCCATAGAGTACATTAAGCATATTTTTTTCCATATCCTCTTATTAACATAGTACATCTTTGGCATTTATGCAAGGATATCACAGTATTGCTGTTAACTATAGTCCATAGGTCACATTAGTTGTATTTTTCCCATGCTTCTCCACATTCCCCCAGAAGAATCTTTTTTTGAGATTCAAATAGTCTGTATCCTTATTTTTTTGTCTTTAAATATCAACAACTGAGAGGGATGTGTTTAAAATCTGCTACTGTATTGCCTTGTCAAAGACTCTATATTCTACAATGAATTATTAGATGTATTAAAGCTTAGAATTGTTACAGTTTCCAGATAAACTGTTCATTTACCAGTATGTAAAACCCCTGTTTGATATTGATACAGTTATCTCAACTTTTCTTTGTTGTAATTGCCTGGAGTATCATTTTAAATCTTTTTTTTCTAAGATTTACTCATTTCCCCACCCCCACTTGCCGTCTATTCTCTCTGTGTTCTTCTCTTTTGGCAGCACCAGGAACAGATAGTGGGACCTTCTGGAGTGCGAGAGAGGTGCTCAATCTCTTGTGCCACCTCAGCTTCCTGGCGTGCTGTGTCTCTTATTGTCTGTCCTCTGTGTCCTTTTGTTGCATCATCTTTCTGTGCCAACTCTCTGTGTGGGCCAGCATGCCTGTGTGTGCCAGCTCACCTTCACCAGGAGGCTCCCGGAACTGAACCCTGTACCTCCTATATGGTAGACAGGAGCCCAATCGCTTGAGTCACATCTGCTTCCCTCATTTTAAATCTTTCAGTACCGTCATTTGAGTCCTTTTGTAAAGAGCATAGCTGCATTTTAAAATCTAATCTAGGAGCTTATCTTTTGGCAAATGATTTTTTCTGTTTACATTTATTAGGGCTATTGATAAATCAATTTCTATCATATTATTTTGTGGATTCTTTTTATCAATTTTTCTAGCTTTTTTCTCTCTTTTTACATATCTTTTTTGAATTGATTGACCTTTCTTTATTCCATTGTTTCATGTTTCCTAACTTGAAAGTTATGAATTCTATTTGTTTGCTCCCAATAGTTTTTTAATTGTATAATTCATTTATACAGAGAAATCATTTGCAGTGATCTATTTACAGTCTTGTCCAATTTTCATTTCCACTGGCTGAATGTATTTCATATAATAGTCAGCATTCACTTAAATTGACATCATTATAAACATGCCAGGACTTAGGACTTTATTGTCCAGGCCTTTTAAAGACATGAACTTGCTGCCTTTTTTTTTTTTTAAACCTTATTGGCATTTATTGCATGCTGAAGTTATTCCTAAAACATAAGTTTTTGTTTCTTCAGTTTCTTCTGGGATATCTTTTTCTCCTGTGCAACCTCGTCTCCTCATTTAGGAACAATTTGTTCTTTTCCAATAAGGATCACCTCTGTGCTGTGGGGGAGTTCAGGTGTGGGTTAATCCAACCATGAACTCTGTAGCTGACACATCTTGGGGGCCTTGTTCATCTGGAAGTGCTCAATGACCAGAGAATCTACATCCAAGGCCTTAAGTTCAGCATTACTCTCTGCATTTTAAAGCATGTGCAACAAATATTCAGTGCTCTTTTGGGGCCACCGACGCTGTGTCCACCCCACGGTTTGGCCTGGTGCCCCTCCCAAAGCCACCCTTGTGAGGACGGAATGGTGCACCTGCTTCTGTGAGGTGACATCTTTCAGATACTTGGTGGCTTTTCCAATATGCACACCCTTGATGACCTGGGCAGTTTCTTGGGTGTTCTTAAAGTGATACAAAGATTCGAACCTCTTGATTTGCATGATTTTGTGGGGTTTTCTGGGTTAAGGGAACAGCGAACCATTTTGAGAGATCACCAACACGCTGGCCTCCAGGTCGAGGCACCGGTCCCAGGCCACCCCCTCCCTGTGGGCACCGGGCCCTGCCACCCCCTTTCCCGCCCTCCATGCCCCTCTGGAGCCACAGACCCCTGAAAGCCCAACCCATCGTGCAAAGCAGGGGGTTTCTCCATGTTCCCCAGCCCAGGAGACCCTGCCTCCTGCAGAGAATCACTAGCCCCGGGAGTTCTCCTCCAGGAGCCTCGAGACCAGCAGTGCCAAGAGCAGTATGGGGGGATGGCCTCGCTGTTATGTTTAACAGAGAAATTAAATTCTAATTCACTTTCTATAATTGCCCATGTGAAATTTTACAGTAAAAGATTCGCCAGTCTTTTTTCCATCTAATCAATTTATCCACCAAAATTGGATTAATATTGTGAAATTTTCAACACATTTCATTGTTTCTTTTAAAGCTTATCATTTGCAGGCATTATAAACTAAGACAAATGAAGCTCATTTCCTCTCAAGCCTTCTACAACTGACTATATACTCTCAAGTTTAGCTTTTACTGTCTTTTTTCATCTTCTGGCAAAACCAGACATTTTTTACCTTAAGACAAAGTTACTCTCATTTCTTTCCTTTTTTTTTTTTTTTTTTTTTTTTAGCTTATTGCCCATCAATTTGCCTTCTCTCTTGCTTTTCAGATGCTAAAACTTTAAATAAAATTCTTAAGGTGGTTTTCTTTCAGTACTCTGGAATATACTAAGTCATTTCATGTGTGTTCACTACCCAAAATGCTACATTTTAAAAACTGCAGCTTTCTTACTTTGCTCAGCGACTGTATGTCTTGGTTTCACTTGGTAAAGGTAAAAAGATTTAAGGAAAAAAATATACACATACACACATTTTTAACAAAAAAAAAATTTAAGGACATGCCAATTTGAAAAGATATCAAAGGAAAAAAAAAAGCAAATACTAAAACTACAACAATAAAAAATTAAATAATTTGCAGCCCTACAGTATCAATACACTATTAGAATTAATAAGACAGTGTGACAAAATTGCTTAAACCAAGACTGACTTAGAAAAACAAATTATGAAAAAAAGAAATAGCAATAAAAACCATGCAGATATCTTATAGACTATGAAAAATGCACAAACCTTATGAAGAACCCATTTTAGTGTTTTCCTTATAAAATATTTCAGAACTACAACAAGTGCCAAGGGACCTAATGAATAACCATGTACCCAACACTCAAGCACATCCAATCTGTATCTTTTGACAAATGGGATTTAGTCTTTCTCCAGGAATAAAGCATTGCAGTTACATCTTTCCAATCCCATTTCCCTCCTTCCTTCCCCACCCAAGGTAACTGCTATGGCTTGTTTTTATGCTATTACCACCTAAATATTTTACCATAAACACGATGTAGCATTATTTTGCATATTTTCAAACTTATACAGTAAGAGCTATCCATGTTCATAACTTGCTCTTTTGGAAGTTCCATGTGTTTTGGAAATGTATCCATGCAGTGATATGTTCCTGTGATTCATTCATTTAAACTGCTGTAGGTTGGCATATTATAGAAATACACTGTAATTTATCATCCATTCCATAATTTAAACTATGCTGTAGTACTGAACTATTTTGAATTTATCTCCTTGAACAAATGTATATTTCTCTAGTAGGAGAATTACTGTGCAATGTGTGTGTTGCTATATATGCCAACTTTTTCTATAGAGAATATTTCAAAATCCTACTAAAGATATAAAACTAGATCTAATATATGGAGAGAGACAATATGCTTACTGGATAAAATATTAATACCAATTTTCTCCAAATCCAATAAAATTTGAATCAGTGTCAAATATAATTTCGGTTATCTGCTGCAGGACTTTAAAAAAAAGAATTTGACAAACTAATTCTAAAGTTTATGTGGAAGCATAAAGGTTTACAAATAGCTATGATAAACTTGAAAAAGAAAAGCCAAGAGAGGCACTTAGCCTGCTGGATGTTCAGCCACAAAACAGGATGCCCTGGTCAGGGAGAGAAAGATGGATGCAACAGAACAGAAAGCTCAGAAGCAACTTTTTTAAAAAAATGGAAGCTTTAGATTACATAAATGTTACATCAAAATTATGGGGGATTTTGTGCAGTCTATGGATCTTTAAAAAAATACAGTAAAAAATTTTAAAAAATATCCAGGAGGAGAGAGCAGAGGAAAGGGTCTGCTGGTCGCCCCCTCCCCATAGGCACTCTTCAGCAGGAGCTATTGGTTACCCTGCCCAGCCACTGTCTCCATCCCTGTGGCCAGGTCAAGGTGCTGAGAGGCTGTGCCATGGCCATGTGGCAGTGACAGGAGCTGCCCAGGTGCATGGGCCTTCCCCGTCACCTCCTGTCTGCTCTCCCTCACTTCCCTTTGGCTCCCCTGGAGGCGGCTGCTCTCAGGGATCTTGGCCTAAGCAACAGGGTCTCCCCTGACTGTTGATAATGAGGAGTCAGGGGAGAGCAGGATGTGGAGCCTTCCTCACGTCTGCTCTGGAGTCCATGTGACCAGCCTTGTGGAGTTTGGCACAGACATGTTTGTGGTTGGAACTGAAAGAGGACGTGCTTCTGTCAATACCAGGACGGATTTTCGGAAACATTCTGTAAAATACCTGTTGAAGGAGAAGAAGAGGCTGCAGAAATGCATAAAATGAAAATACAACAGACAAATGAGATGAGTGTGGATGCTGTGGAAATCGAGACTCTCAGAACAGCGGTTGATGACTATTTCTGCTTTTGGTGTGGAAAAGCTTTAGGTAAATCAGCAGAGGTGCCCGTTCCATACAGAAGATGTTAGGAGACCAGTAGGCCATGGTAGTTCAGGTCTTCCTGAAGGAGCTGCCTTTAAACACCCTGAGATTTATGATCTTGCAACCGTGAAATGGATTCTGGAGAGCAAATCAGGGATTTTAAGAGACCTTTCCTAGAGCCACAGAGACACCTAGTTGGTCATGTGGTGGTAACAGCTGGTGAAAGATCAGTACAGTCTCCACGTGGAAGTCGTGGCCCCATCAAAGTGAAGACTGAACACATGGAAGATTCTGGAATTCCCCTAAAAATCACAGCTGTGACCATAAAGAAGAATCCAAAGACCCTGATTGTTCTCACTCCAACTTTCAAGGAAGCCTTCGCTTTTCAGAATACAATGATGGAGCAGAAATGGAAGCAGCAGCCAAAGGTTCTACCCAGCACATCCCTTCAGAAACAATTGAGGACCCTGCACTTGATGTGACTATTGAAGGTGATGCTTATTCTCCACCTACCAAGAGACAAAGACCAATGAACCACCACACTCCCCAGTTACTGAGCCTGCCAATCCTGGAAATTGGAAAGTGAGGGAGTTCAAATTTGAGAAATGGAATGCTCAAATTACTGATCCACACAAGCAGGCTGGAGACTTGTTTGAAAGAAAATATGCTCAAGCCATAAAAGACAAAGTTCCTGTGACAATCCCATATTCCTTCTCCAGTCAAACATTGAAGAGCTTTTTGTAGAAGGACTTCTTGAAGGAATTCATTTTAGATGGCCATCTGCTTACAGAATTCCTCACCTTGAGAGGATATTACTTGCGAAGGAAAGACTTTGATTTGATATTAAGAAGCATGAACTTCTGAATTCAACAAGTGAAGATTTACAACCTTATAAACGAGCTTCAGGAGTAGAGTAAGAAGGGTATGCTAGGATCACTAAACTAAGAAAGATGGTACATCAGCTTTTCTGCAAAAAAAATAATAATAAATTATTGAAGACTTGGGTAGTACTGAAGCCAAAGCTGTCCCTTACCAGAAATTTGAGGCACATCCTAATGATTTCTATGTGGAAGATCTACCAGAAAACATTCCTTCTAGAAGTCCCTAATGGTATGCAATTCTAAGAGTGAAAAAAATCATTCAAGTGGGCAATTGAATTAAATTTGTCATTAAGAGATCAGAACTTCTGACTCACAATGCAATTACAGTTATTCAAACAAAAAAAAACACACATCAAAGAATATTAGAGTGTCAGAATTATCAAGCCATGCAAAAAAGTGGAAGAGATTTTTAATTTGAAATGTGCTCAAGCTCTAGGACTCACAGAGGCATTAAAGTACCACTCCCCTGTGTTTGAATCAAACCCTGAGTTTCTTTGTGCAGAAGGCATGTCAGAAGGAATTCCCTTTTGAAGCCCTACAGGGTTTGGAATTGCAGGGCTTGAAAGAAGTGTGTGTGGGAGTAATAAAGTCATTTGCTGTTAAAACACCTGAACTAGTTGTGGCCTACTTGCCTCCTGCCATGGATAGTAAAATAAACACTAAAGCATTACAGTCCCTGAAAAGACCATAAAGCCCTGGGAACAATTCAAAGGTTCCCGAAAATGAGGTCACTTGAAAGGCCCTATTAGCAGCAATCCTCAAAGGTCAGCTGTTCAGACCCTCACCTAGACTAATGGTTTTAATGTGCCCCTCAATCCTTAAGGAGGGGAGTTTTACACTGAGGCCTGGAATGCCAAAATCATGGACCTAAAACAGAAAGTTGAAAGTCTTTTCAATGAAAAAAGAGTAAAGCTCTTGGCCTTTAACAAGCTGTGAAAGTGCCATTTGCATTATTTGAATCTTTTCTAGAAGGCTTTCATGGTGAAGGCTTACCTGAGTGTGCCATTCCAAAGGTCTACTTTTTTTTTTTTTTTTAGGCACGAGAGTAAAGAGCTTATTAAGAAACAAGTAGATGAAAAAGTACATGGTCTGAGGTATGGCCACTGGCATGCTGCAGAGTGACTGACACGCCACCATCTACTTTTGAAATTCCAAGGCTGGAGAACACACTCAGAAACAAAGTCAAGATTACATTCATTGTTAAAAAGCCTGAAATGTTTGAGTCAGCTGTTAAGGAGAGCACCTCCTCTAAGGAAAAATTAATTCTTCACCCGTTGTCAATACCACTGTGTCAAGAGTTGAAGATCTTAACATCCTTCAGGTGACCATTTCAGATGATGATGATAAGATCTGTCAAAAGATGAAAAATCTAGGTAGTCAAGGGAACAGGAGAATGACCTTGTAGTCAAAAGTTTGGGAAGCAATTGGTGTGAGTTTCCTCTGAAAGTTCCGTACAGGAAATTCAGTTAACCCTGACTATGTGGTGGTCCATGGCATGGCCCAAGAGTGTCATTCAAAGTCCCCAGATATTTGGAATCAGCTCCACAAGAAGAATCTCAGATTCTGCAGGTTTATCAAGTTCACAGTCATTAGACCCTTTCCAGGCCTTGGGGTTAATCACCAGCTGGTGGCCCGAGGGAGACAGTAGGCCCAGCAGTGGTGCAGGAAATCAGGGGAGCCAAGCCACCTGGATGTTCCAGTGACAAGTAATGACAGAGGCTGATGGAAGCCCCCAGACCAAGCAAGAACCAGCCCCAATGTGGTTGCCCTCAGCCCTGCTGGGCTTAACATATCAGTGACTGAGAGGAGCTTTTCAGACCTTTACTTCCCCAAGCTGGGTAGTATACTAGCATAAGAGAAATACCATCTATACAAGGCTTTTTTTCTACTATTAGATAGAAACATCATCTTTTTCTCAGCAGTTCTATGAATTAAATTAATGAGTAGAGAGACTGTAGGTATGAAATGTCTGGTTTACTTTAGAATGTATTATAAGGATTTTATGGCAGTGCCAGAAATCAACAGGAAAAATGACAGGGATGAATCTCATCAGATTTTTACTTATTCAGCAGAGCCTTCAGCTACAGTGTTTAGATTCCTGTCAAGTGCAGATATCTTCTACTGGAACATCTCAGCTCCTGCAGTGAAGAAAACTCCCATGATAGTTTAGTTCTTTGGTTTTTCTATTTGAAAATTCACTGGAATGATTTTTTGTTCACACCTCTCCTTAATGACTGAGTGAACAATTAGTATCTGTATATTTGACTAAACCAGTTTTAAGCTTACCTACCATGGTTATATGTTTTTTAATCATAATTTTTAAAAAATCTGGATCACCTAACAGTCAATCAGAGGTCAGTATGTGAGCATGAGGACCCTAGATGAATTACAGAGAACCTCTTCCACTTTTATTTTATTCAAATAGAATGCATGATTTATCAGAAGTTTAAGCTCAGGTATGGGCATCTGGGCAAGCTAAATGACACAACAGCCTCATATCGTGTAACCTATTGTGGCATGGAATTCTTGGAAACACATTGCCAACTTGGATCAAGCTCAAGGGGATCCCATTGACATCATTTAAAAATACTACTTGTAACAATGAGGCTCCAGGGTGGTGAGTAAGGGGCCAATAAGCCAATTATACACCCTCTGAGATCTTCACCAGTTGTAGGAGATTCTTATGTGTATTGAGATTTCACAAACCACAAGAATCGTAAAATATCAGCTGTATGAAAATCCAAGAGTATGTGTGGCATAGAGTTTTCATTAGCTTATCACAATATCCACAATGGAGAATTACATTACATGATAGCAGAAATAGGCATTTTTGTGTATTGTATATATTTTACCTCAAATTCAATTGTAGATATAGGGTAGTAAATAAAATCTATCCATACCTTTTACACACTAATATATAAATATGTGGGATTCGTATATACCCCACCTCCTTCCATAAGTTCCCACATTAACATATTTTATTAGTGTGATACAACTGTTATATTTGATAAGCACATACTGAAGTATTACAATTAGCCATGGTTTATAGTTTACATTTTAGTTTACACTTTACCCTGCACAATTTCATAGTTTTTGACAAAATGTATAATGGCTTGTATCTGTCATTGCAATAGCATGCAGAACAATCCCAGTATCTTGGAAATACCCCCATGTTACACCTAATCTTCCCTCTCCCTTCCCTCACACTTCTGATGACTACCACCCTTATATCAATGATGCAAGTTCTTCCATTGCTAAAATAACAAGTCTACTTTGGTCCCTTATGCCTGTTGATTCTCCTCAGTCTTGAGGATTTGGAGATGGTAATGACAACTCTGTTTCTGATTGAGAGGGGTCTTAGATCCCATGGGGCAGATGGATGAATCAGTCTTGCTTGCAGTTGTATATACTCCATTTTTTGGGATGGGATTTGTCCATCATCATCCTTTTGTTAGTTGTCCTGGATGAGTCCAATGAACTGAAGAAGAGGTGTTACAGCTCTGCTGAGATTCAGAGTTCAACTGGCATATGAATAGACTGAAGATTTACGTATACTGCTAATTATAGGTTCAACTAAAAGGGGCAAAGGGCCATATGTAGAGAAATTATAAATTAGTCTGTTACATTAGGGAACATATATCTGAAAGTAATTCCCACTGACGGGCGTTGAATTCCTAAGATTGTCTGCCCTGCCTATAGTGTCTAGATATCGCTAGAGCCTTCAGGAGCCCTGCTGTTTGAAGTACTGTTTGCTGTGGCAGTCAATGAGATCCTGCTGCGATGTGTTTAAGCATAACCTCTGGAATGACATCCTGTGCTGAGACCAGCTCAGCAATAGGTTTGCTCAAAGGTAAGGCAACACAGAACTTGCAGAAATAAAGGACAGAGAAAAGCAAGATAGGAATGAAGGATGGAACCAGGGGGTTCACAGCTTTGGGAACTGACAGCCTCAACCCTAGTTTCCACATCATATTTATTAGGAGCTCCAAAACAACTGTTCCTCATCAGCATGGCAACATTTGAAATAACTGGGGACAAGTGCAACAAATAGGGAACAGGTAAGCCAGTTTCCCACAACAATCCTGACTCACTTTGAAATCTCTCAGCCATAAAAACTCATTTGTGTTTACTAGTCCTCCTTTTGGTCAAGGTCTTTTCCCAGATGCATTGCTAGTCAGCAGTTGGTAATAATCCCTTAGTGCCAGGGAGGATTGTACCTGGGTGTCATGTTCCACATTGAAGGGAAGGTAGTGCATTTATATGTTGAATTTGGCTTAGAGAGGGGAGCACTTTTGAGCAATGAGGAGGCTTTCAGGAGGTAACTCTTGGGCAATATATAATCCAATGTTTAGTTTCAATTTCAAAAAAAACAAAACAATTTTCATAAGTACAAGTGCCAATATTAAGGGCCAGGGGTAATGATCTGTCTTCCTTCACTAAGCACTACCCATGTACTTGGGGATTTCTTGTCCTCTCTTAGAGAAGGTAATAGGAATCTCTAGGATGGGAATTCAATATTTTTTGGTTATTGTGTGAGTCTCCACTCACTGAGACAATGTCCCGTGACCACTTGAACATATTCATGTGCTGTAGAGACATGCCCCAGGTACACCCCTCCTCTCACATCCCCCCACCACTGACACCCACAGCAATGATTCTCCCCTGCCACATTGTGACCCTCAGAAATAACTTCTGAGTTCATGGAAAATTGGTCTACCAGAAGTGACACTACTGATTCCCATCAGTGGAAATATGATGGGTTAATAATTTGATGGAGGTGGGAAAATGGGCTCATGGTAAAGAGAAAACTAGAGTTGGTTCTCTTCTTCACACTAGGTGAGTTAAAGACTTTGTGAATGGTAAAATTATAAAACTAATGAAAAATACAAAGCAATACATGAGTATATTTATGATCTTATGATGGTTTAAAAAAATCCTTAAAAAAGGACCCTAAAAACACAAACTATCAGGTAAAACTTTGATAAAATTTAATCACCAAAATTCAAGATTTTTTTCTCTTGAACAGCACTATAAAATTAATGAATGATGTTTTTCAAGTCTAAAGTGATGAAAATCCACAATATACAGTAAATTCCAGCAAACCAACAAAGAAAGAATAGAAATTGAAAATGGGCAAAGGGCATAAATGCAAACCTCCAGAAGAGATGCTCAACCTCAAAGGTAATCAGAGAAAGTCAAAAGTAAACAATAGTGAGGTGAAACTGGCTGAGGGGTTGTGGACCAGAGCCTTTTCCTCTGTCCTTGCTCCTGCAGGGCAATCCCTTTGGCTCACCCCCTCCGAACATCCCATCCACATCTTCAGGGAACTGGACAGAGTACGATGCAGAAGCAGCGTGAGCAGTTGTTCATTTGTTCCGCTCCACACCCACTCAGGAAAGTCCTGCCTGTCACAACCCAGTTCGACATGCAGTAAGTGAAGCAGAGCCCGTGGGGATGTGAGTGCGGAAGGTCTGAGTGTGGTGGGAGGGCCCGGGACTGAGGCCAGGGCTAGGGAGCTGTGGACTCCACTTCCAGCAGCCACAGTCGAGCTAGACAACTGGACAATAAGTCATTTAACCATGTCCTGGGTGAAACTATAGACTCTACTTGTGTAAAAAAGTAAAGCCACATACTTGTATACAAAATTGGGAGGATTCACAAAAAATTGAAACCAGTAGTTGTCTATGTGGAGTCATGAGGAAAGTGGGGTGGAGAGGGGTTTCTCACCTCTGAAAACACTGGAATTTTTACCCCTGAGCACAAGCTACTTTATGACAAACACGAGGCAGAACTCCTGCTCCTCCTGCTGGTGGGACCACCAGACCCATGGGCTTCCCTCTGGTGCAGACACGGTGGTTCCGCCCACCTCACTGGAGGACAGAAGAGCCTCTGGCTTCTTTACAGCAAGGCCCCCTCTTGCCAGCAGGTCACTCAGGTGATTGCTCAGGTCACAGCCATTCACAGTAGGTTTGTAAGGAAGCTCACATGGGATGAGGGCTTGGCTGCCTTCAAACCCTGGACCCTGGACTTCAGGAGTGGAGCTCCCACAGCCAAGACCAGTAGAGGCTTCTGTGTGGGAACCTGGGCTGCAGGTGAAGGCAGGTTTCTTTAGGGGCTGGGTGGGAGGGTGAGAGTGTGAGGATCTACCTTGAAAGGAGAGAGAGCTAGAGCCATAGGGCAGGGGAGGGGGCTGTCACCCCAACAGTGATTCATAAGGTGCTTTTTCAAGGTGTGTTAGCAGCAGCCTGCTCCTGTGTCCAGATAACAACAGGAAAAATAAATATTTAGGAGTTAGCCAGACCTGGGTAAAGCCTCATTTCACAGGACGATGGGCTCTGGTGCTTGCTCCACTGTCATCAGGGAAGTCCTGGTCACAGTGATGGGCCCACCCCCCAGCAGCCCCCCAATTGTCCCCACAGCCACTATCCCAAGCCTTTCACTCCACACGTGACATGCACAAAGTCTGGTCACTCACTTTATTAGGACACTCTCTGTGGCCCTAGAGAAGTGACCTGGAGGAATCAGATCAGAAGGGCCCTGGGTCCAGCAGGGGAGGAGGCCCAAGTCCCACTCAGTGATGCAGCCCCAGTGGAGGTCGAGAGGAAGCGGCCTCGGCTGTAAACTTAGTGCCAACTCCAAGAGATCTGATTTTCCCCATGATGATTATTTGAAGAGTTTTTATTTTAGATTTTTCCCCAAAAAATGGGTGGCACCCAGCTTTGCTGTGCCTGAGGCCAGCCAAGCTTGCCTCTGCTTCTCCACTGGAGGAGCAGACAAGGTGGAGCACGCGGGAGGATAAAATCAAATCAAAAACATTGGCTGCCCTAAATGCA
This sequence comes from Dasypus novemcinctus, assembly GCF_030445035.2. Classification (NCBI taxonomy): domain Eukaryota; kingdom Metazoa; phylum Chordata; class Mammalia; order Cingulata; family Dasypodidae; genus Dasypus; species Dasypus novemcinctus. Next base: position 66,827,491 of record NC_080694.1, read on the forward strand.
TGGCCACCCCACGCCCTGGACCCCAGGGCCGGCACCGAGTCTCACTGTATCCCAGCTTTTCAGGTACCAGGAACCTTCATTCCTGAGGCAAGGAAGAAAGGCCTTTGCCCAGAAAGACATGGGCAAGGAGATTGGAGCCCATATCTGGGCATCTAGGAGAGTCACCTGTCTTGGGCCAGGTGGTGCACACCAGGTGGGACCATGCTGATGGCAGGGAAAATGCCCAGAGCAGGAGAGGGCCCTGGAGCAGGAGAAAGCCCTGGAGCAGGTTAGGGCCATGGGGCAGGTGAGGGCCCTGGAGCAGTTGGTGGTCCTGTAGCAGGTGAGGGCTCTGGAACAGGTGAGGGTGAGTGTGGGTGCAGACAGAGCACTGGCCTTATCCAGCCTGCATCTGACCCCATTGGCTCAGTTTCCCCTTCTGTCTGATGAGGACAGAGGATGAACACTCTTCTACCTGACTGCCAGGTGGTTCTTTAGCAACTTACATCTCAAAGTGTGCTCCAAGCCCAGAACAGCTTCCTCCTTTCCCTGGGAGCTTGTTAGAAACACACTTTGGGGGTAATGGATGTGACTTAAGTGACAGAGCTTCCATCTGCCATAAGGGAGGACCTGGGTTCAATCTCTGGGGCCTCCTGGTGAAAAAGAAAAAGAAAGCGTGCCCACATGGTAAGCCAGTGCCCACATGAGTGCCCATGTGGTGAGCCAGTGCCCCTCTAAGTGGGTCACACAGCAAGATGTGACACATCAAAAGAGAGACAAGGGGAGAGTCAAGGTGAAGCACAGCAAAGACCAGGAACTGAGGTGGCACAATTGACAGAGACCCTCTCTCCCCATCAGAGAGCTCCAGGATTGAATCCTGGCGAAACCTAGAGGAGAGAAAATGAGAAGAAAACATAGACAGCAAAATCTGCAGAGTAGGAGAAAGGGAAGTGAGGGAATAAATAAAATAAATAAACCTTTTTAAAAATGAAAGAAAGAAACGCACTTTGGGGCCCACCCAGACCTCCAAAATCAGAACCTGCCTTTAACAAGCTCCCCAGGTGGTCCATCAGCATGTCAATTGGGAAAGGACTGATGTAAGGATCTATATGAGAATGAGAAGAAGCTGTGGAAGCAGTGTCTAAATTACAAAGTAATTTAAAAGCAAAAGCAGTTTTTTAAAGTTATATACGTATTAATTCAATAAAGATTCTGGCACAGTGCTGGGCATAAAACACAGGTTTGAGGGATGTTTTTATTTACTTGGGGTCAAATATGAAACACTCCATGAATTTGCATGTCATCCTTGCACAGTGGCCATGCTAATCTTCTCTGTATTGTTCCAGTTTTAGTATATGTGTTGCCAAAGTGAGCACTGATGGATGTTTTTGAATGGTAACAGCTACACAAGTAACTAATATTTATTGAGCACTCACTATGCACCAGGTACTGTCCTCAGCTCTGCATATGGCCATATTTAGTCCTCACAGCTACTATGGAGTAGGTGCTATTATTCTTTCACTCTAGCAAGAGCCAGAACAGAGAATCCAAGCAGCTGGGCTCTGGGGCTCATGAACAGACATGGTCCTGAAGGGCTGGAATGGAGCTCCCACCGCCCCAGCTCTTTACCTGAATCTGTCTGCAGCTGGAGCACCAAGTTGCATGAGGGAAGCTGAAATACAGAAAGCTGTGATGTGTTCTTTACGGGCATTCCCAGCGTAGAGTGTGCAGTGTGAGGACATGGAGAAGCCTTCTGGGGTCTAAGGGAGAGAGGTGCGCCCCCTCCAGGGTCAGTGTCAGCACACAGGGCCAGCCCTTGGGGAGAAGAGGGGATGCCCCAGGAGTGGGGGGCCCTGAGGGAAAGCTTACCGGGGTTGGGAGGTAGGAAAACTCAGAGATGGTGGAGAGCAGAAGGGCAGCTGACAGGAACTGGGGAGCTGCGGCCCTTCACCTGTACCTGGGAACGTTCCCATCATCTCTGGGAGGAGAGTATTTTCCTTTTGATGGTGTGGATCTTTTTGACAGGATCAGAGAAATGGGCTCTGGACTTACGGAAGTCTTCATTTCACCTCTGCAGACAAATTGGTAGCCAGTTAAGTCCAAATTCCTGGCTGAATGAGGCTAAACTCTCAGGAAAGGAAGCTCTTGGGTCTGTGGTGAAAATTAGGTGGTGCCACCTCTCCCCCCAGCTGCCAGGGCAGGAGGCTTTCAGTTAGACCTAAGGGGAAGGGGCAGTGGGGCCAGTGGAGATGGAGGGGGACTTAGGCATCACCTCTGCTCGCCTCCAGAGGGCGGTATGGCACAGGGCAGAAAGCAGCCTTCAACCAGCTTTCTAACTTGTGTGCTGTGTTTTCCAAGCGGGAGGGGACAAGTGAAGATGAAAGTGGAGAGGAAAGGAAATACGCGTTACAGTGAAAAAGCCCCCGGTGGGGCCCCTGCTAGCCACTGGCTGGTGACCTGGATCAAGCACTTCATCCTCTGGGGCTGTTTCCCCAGGAGCCCCAAGGCCCTTCCAGACTCCTGGACAAGCAGGTGAGAGGCACCTCCTGACTCAGTGGTACCTGGCTCAGCCCCTCCACTCATGGAGGGCACACAGCACATGACAAGTGTTCTCTTCCCCTCCCAGGGCAGAGGGCTAATGCTTGAGCACTGAGGAAGGAAAATGCCTGTATTCCAGAGCCTGCCAAACCCTGGAGATGCCCTTCCACACGGCATTTGAAAGTTCTGGTGAAAAAGGGAGAGTTGGGTGGGAAAGAGGAGTGGAAGGCACCTCTGGTCCTCTCGGGTTCCAGATTTATTATATTCTATAGAAGATATTTCCCCTTAGAATTTTACTTTTTAAATGACATTAGACACTGGCTTAAGTACTAATCATTTCATAGATTAAATAGATGTTCCAGGACCAACCTAAAAATATGATTATTTATAATAATTTCTGGGGGTAGGTTTGTCCCCCCAATACCAGATATTGATTTTTAATGAACTGACCCTTTGAGCACAGCCCTGTGGTGGGCTTAGGTGTTTGTGTGAGTGAATGACATGGTCTGTATATCAGAGCACCCATGATTTCCTGCAGAATCATCCTCATAGGGGAAGGTTGAGAGCCCCCTTCCCTGGAAATGCCGTGTTTAAAGGAGGTGAGGCTGGGGTCCGGACTCCCTGCTCCGGGTAACTCCGACGTCCTGCAAAAGCAGAACAAGCAGAACTTGGTTCAAAGTGCCCTTCCCTGGTCCTGCTCGTCCTTCCTCCTTGAAGAACCAGCTCAAAGGCTCCTCCTGAGAGCGCGCCCCCTGCTGGAGGACCTGCTCCTGGAGCTCCTTCACCTTGACTTTCCTCACTAATGGAGCTGCCTGTTCCCCTGTGCTGGTTCCTGACTCCGCCTCATCCTGGGAAGTGTTCTGCCTCCAGCAGGTGAGTGTGTGAGATCAGGGACTGGACCTTGAGATATCAGTTGGGCCTCAGGATGTAAACCAGCTCCGCTAACTGGGCGGATGACACTGGTAATACCACAGCAGCCACCACCTCCTGCAGTCTTCCTGGGTGCCAGACTGTGCTGAGCATTTACCTGGATTAGTTCTCATAATCTCTGCAATGTGCTGAGCATTTACCTGGATTAGTTCACATAATCTTAGCAACATCCCTGTGCTGAAGTGCTATACATACTCTGTTGTCTACAAGAGACAAAGAAACTTGCCAGGACCCCACAGCTAGAAGGGCCATCTCAGTCCAAGGCTCTACCCAGCGCCCTAATAAGACACAGTGACAACAGCGGTCACCACATGGTCATCCTTGTGTCCTCTCTGGTCTGCAGGAATCAGGTACCCCTCAGTCCCTGCATTAGAAATAATCCTCAACCCCTCCTCCCTCTCTCCAGTTTCCCCCCAAAAGGCATTCTGCCTCCCTCTTCTATCCCATGTGCCAGGAGTGGCTCACTTTTAGGAGCTCACATGCCGGCAGCCGACATTTCAGCTCCTTGACGACACTTCAACCCTGCAACTTCCTCAGGAACATTCTGGACTTTGTCCTGGCAGTCCTGCTTGACCTGTCCCTCAAGCTCCCTAGACCTGGCCAGCAGGGGGCACTGCTGTCCCCCACATCTACCTGCAGCCTCTCAACCGCTGTTTCTACCTGTTCCTTCTTGCTGAGCCTGTGAGGGGTAGAGGACAGACAAGGTTAGGGAGGGGCTCACAGAGCTGGGCTCCAAGAGGTGTGTAAGAATATTTACTATTGTTTAAGGTGACAGGTGATGCAAGAGTTTTAGTAAAAGGTGTAAGTGATGGCAACCTTGTGGTGTAATAAATACCATGATTTAAAAGTGATTAAAGTGGAAACTTTTTATGCTGTATAAATGTTGCCACAATAAAACACTTAAAAAAAGAAAATAAAACTGTAGACCACAAAAATGAACTGTATTTTAAACTATGGACTATAATTACTGACGTAATTATAGAGATGCTGGCTCATCAGTGACACCAAAGCTACCTCACTATTGCAGAAGATTAATAGGGAAAGATGCATATGGGGATGGGGCAGTTTATGAGGATCCTCCCTGGTTTTTCTGTAAACCTATAACAATAAAAAGAAAGAAAAAGAACAACAAAGAGATATGGAGTAACTAGTTGCATGGCTTCCCCAAACAGCACTATGGTAGCAGCAGCTGGTCTCAGGAGGAGCTCACCACGAGGAGGATGGGCTCATCAAGGGATTCCATAATGATGCCACATTATGCCCAGAGCCAAATGGAGCTAAAAAATCCTTCCACGTAGGTAATAACATCCTAACTCTATACAGCTTCGGCAGGGAAAGTGGGCTGCTAATAGACATTTTAGAGAGGAATTGAGATCAAAGGAAGGTGGGATTAGCATCAACCAGCTGAGCAGAAGAGCCTGTGGCTGGTCTCGGCCACGTCTCCCCCTACAATGTGAGCTCTGATGGGAGCTGAGGGGAGCTGGGGAGATCTTCCTGTCCCAAGACAAGTCAAGTACCAGGAATTCACTCACTTTGACTTTTCCCCTGGATGACTTTATAGCCTGAAAACCAGAGGCAAAGTTGGTGCCATATTAATTCTATTAAAGGTAAAAAAAGGAATACAGGGTTTGATTTTGTGAGATATGAATATGATTAAATAATTGTATTCTTTTTCAGAAAAATTAGGAGACCTTGACTGTGTCACTTCACTAATCCGTGTTCATCTGTGTGAATGTCTGAACACTAGAGGAAGAACTGAGTGAGCAGTTGCAATTAGGTGAGATAAAAGTGCCTGAGAAAGAACTTTATAGGAGTAATTTTTCTGTGATTTGTTGAGCTGCCTTTTTCTGTTCTTTTATTTTTCTGAATTTGAAATAAAATTGTTAATAAAGAAATTTTAAAAAGATGCTGTGAACATTATTGAAATGACACCAAAGATTTAGAATATTACAGACCTATTTGAAATAGGAGTGGCAAGTATGAGAAAATGAGTCCAACTTTGAAAGGAGCTTTACTCTGTGTAAAGTGCTATCAAGCAGCATCGCATGGTACAGAGATACCTTTAGAGAAAGGAAGAGTCAATCGATGCAGCCATCTTCCTTGTCTTATTTTAAGAAATTGCCACAGCCCCCCACCCTTCAACAGCCTCCACCTGACCAGTCAGCAGCCGTCAACATTGAGACAAGACCCTCCACCAGCAAAAGATTATGACTCACTGAAGGCTCAGGGAGGCTAGCATTTTTTAGCAATAAAGCACTTTTAATTAAGGTACGTACATTGTTTTTTAAACATAAAGCTATTTATTGCACCCCTAATAGACTACAGTATAGGGTAATAATAGGTTTGATATGCACTCAAAACCAAAAACTTTGGGTGACTCATTTTTTTGCAACATTCAATTTACTGCCACGGTCTGGAATTGAACGCTCCTCATCTCTGAGGTAGGCCTGTTCTGTTGTACCTGTGGAAGGCATAATGCTGAGGAGAATTTTCTCTACAACCTTAGTGTTCTCTTGATGACCTCCAGGAAAGAACCTCTCTCCAGTGTCAGTAAGACATTACTATGTTTCTTGTGAAAACTGTCTAACCTGTATGGTTTGGGTATTTTCACTAACTTTCCTCTTTGAGTTGGCTCCCAGGAAACTCAGAGCCCAGTTCAGGGACCCCTGGAGTAAGAGGGTGAAAGCTTACGGCCATACATGGGTGCTAAACGTGTTCCTGGACTCACTTTGTGTTTTCCTGCCTTTATTTTCCCTTCAGCCCAATTTAGTCTCTTACTTAATTTTGAAAATCTTGTTCTGTATGGTTGTTGCTATTGTTGTTACTTAGAGTCCCTCTGGGATGAAATAGGGTAAAAATAAATAATAACCCCCTCACCCTGCCAGTATTGTCTTGGGGTGGAATCAGGCCAGGGACTTGGGGAGAGGCTGGAATAAGAGTGGGGTGACAGGCCTTAGAGGGGGTGGGGCAGGCCATGGAGCAGGGCTGGGAACTGTTCCCAAAGCACTTGGACCTGAGAAATGCCACATTTCTGAATTTTTCAAAGTAAACTTAACATTGGCAAAAAAGTATTTAAATGTAAATTTATAGCATGAAATGGATAATAAAGGACTAATAGGAACAACTTATGCCAATATATTTGATAACTGAGACAAAATGGACAATTGCCTTAAAGAGACAAATTATCAAAACTGAATCAAGAATAGGAAATGTGAATAGCCCTGTACCAATTAAAGAAATTAAATTCGTAATAAGAAACCATCTCACAAAGGAAACTCCAGGCTCAGTGGTTCATTGTTGAATTCTACCATACATTTAAGCAAGAATTACTATCACTACTGGGGAATTCTTAGAGAAAATAGAGGAGGAAAACACACTTTCAAATCATTTTGTGAGGCATTACCCAAAGCAAAGAAAGGCATCAAAGGAAAACTATGGTGGTTAAGTTCATGGGTCAACTGGGCCAGGCAGTGGTGTCCACCTGTTTGGTCAAGCAAGCACAGGCTGGTCAAGCAAGCACAGGCCTGATTGTTACTGTGAGGACATTTCGTGGATTAAGTCATCAGTACGTTGATGGCATCTGTGGCTGATGACATCTACAATCAACTGAGGAGATTGCCTTCAACAATGAGAGAAGTCTCATCAAATTAGTTGAAGGCCTTAAAAGGAGAAGTGATGGTTTCAGCAGTCAGAAGAGGAAATTTCCATCTCTGCTTCAGTCAGCTTCTCCTGGGGAATTCATGGAAAAACTTCACTGGAGTTCCCAGCTCACAGCCTGCCCTTTGGAATTTGGAATTTGGACTTGCCCATCCCTAAAGTCATGTGAGACAACTCTTGTAAAAATCTGTTTCCCTAGCCAACCCTGACTACTACAAAAATTCAGACCAGGGGTTCTTAACCTTTTTTGTTCCACAGACCCCTTTGCTGGTCAGGTGAAAAGCACAGACCCCTTACTAAGTCCACACTATACGTGTATTATTTAATAAATACATCACACCCACACCAACACGCCCCCACAAGAATAATGTCTATTTGCATTTAATTTCAAGCTCATGGACCCTTTGTTAAGAACCCCTGCTTTTGATCTATGTGTCCCAGTAATCCTTTTCAAAATACCAGCAAATAGAATCCAAAACAATTTTAAAAGGTTAATACATCATGACCAAAAGAGCTTTATCCCTGATGCAAGTTGGGAAGAATATATGAAAATTAATCTACTTTACCACATTAATGGAATAAAGGAGAATAACAATAAGATCAACCCCATACAGAAAAAGCATTTAAAATTTTAGCATCTTTTACAATAAACTTTCTGAGTAAGCAAGGAATAGAAAGCAACTTCTTCAAGGTGATACAGGGCACCTATGAAAAATCTACAGATATCAGCTATTTTATGGTGAAAGCCTGAATACTTTCAAAGATCAAGAACAAAGTGAGGATTTGGACTCTTGCCACTTCTAGTACACAAAAAATTGTCAAGGAAAGGAAGTAACAGGCATACAGATTATGAAATTGAAAAAGTGTCTCCTTTTGCAGGTGACAGGATCATGTACATAGAAAATTCTAAGGCCAAAAGAGTTACTAGATTAGTGGGTATAGCAAGATTGCAGGGCTAAAGGACAACAAACACAAGTCAATTTTATTTCTAGTCACAGTTTAAAATTAGGAAAATGGAAATTATAATAGGATTTTATAATAGCATCAAAATAATAATATAACTAGGCATTAATTTAAAGAAAGTGTGCAAGAGCTCTACACTGAAATCTGTAAGTATTCCTGAGGGCAAATAATGAAAATGTACACAAATTTGGAAAAATACCATGTCAAGGATTGGAATAGTCATTACTAAGGTATCAGTTCTCCCCAAATTAGCTTATTGTTTACACGCAATTCCAATCAAAATCATGGCAAGTATTTTTTTAAAAATTGACAAGCTGGTAGTACAATTTATGTGGAAGCACAAAGGATTCTGAATAGACAAAATGTTTTTTTTAATATCTATTTAGAATTCAAATAGTAAAATAACAGGAAAAGGCAGCTGAACATGTTATGGAAGCATTATTCATAAAAAGTTCTGTACAGGCACTTTTATCTCATCAGATTCCAGCTTCTAACTCAGTTGTTCCTCTAGTGTTCAGAAAGATACATAGATGAAACAGGTTAATTAAATGCCTTAGAACGTGTTTAAGAAGAAGAAATGTGGAGGGTCCACAGAGCAGATCTGAAAACTTACTACGAGCTCCAGTAGCAGCCTCAGGGCAGTGGTAGGTCCATGAATATAATAAAGAGTATAATAGAACCACAGGTACACATGCCCATGAAAACGGCTTCCCCTAATCCAGTGGGGAAGGACAGTCTTCAACAAATGGTGGAAAGTTTCAAATACGGTTTTGACCCAAGGAGCTGGCGGGGGCGAGGCCGAGGGGATCTGGACAGCTAAGGCCCCCGAAGGAAAAATGACCCGGGACGCCGGGCTCCTGCGCTCAGCCTGGGGGAAGGTCCACCTTGGTGTGGGGATGGTGGGCAGGTGCCTGGTCCAGGGGTCTCGGGAGGCGGGAGGGTCAGCCCTGGGTTCTTGGAGTGCGTGGGCAGAGCCTGGGCGGGTCTTATCGCCCACCTCCCCGCCCTCCACTAGGGTCTCCAGCCCCCAGGCCGCGTCCTGCCCTCCGCCCTCCAGGACCTGCATTTCCAGCGCCTCCAGCTGCGAGGCTGCCTCCCCGCACCCAGCCCGGGTCGCACCAGCTCAGCTGATCAGGAGCTGAAGAAGCGCCTGCGGGTGGCCAAGGGCTCTGACCACAGGCTGCCCAGGGCTGGGGGGAAAGCGGTGAGAGGGGAGACCCTGGGGCTCCTGGAACCAGGGGCCGCGGCCTCCAGCAGCCACACAGCTGCGCTCCCCCCTCCTTGGGGTCCTTGATTGCCCCACCCAGTTTTAGGAAGGCTCTGGTGAGGGGACCCCTCAGTCACTTCCCGTCCCTCACCTGACGTCTCCTTCTGTTCCTGGGTGTGTTTGGATTATACCATTCCTGCAAAACAGAAAAATGGTCAACGCTTAACACTTATAACCAAGTACAGGGTGACACCTGAGTAGTTACCATCCAGGTGAGAATAGAGACCTCCACCCCGCCCTGGCCAGAAGCCCCCTCTGCCTCTCACTGAGAAGATCCCGTCCCTCCCCTTACTGTGTCCACGAGGCTGCCCCTCCCCTCTGGCTCCTTCCCATCCACTGGTTTCACCTCCACCCCCACAGTCCCTATTTCCTCCCTCTCTTCTCTTCTCAGGAGCCCCCCTTTTTCCTAGGCCAATACCAGGGGGGCTCACCCTCCCTCTTCCCCCAGATCCTAGAGTTGGGGAATCACGGGATGGATTCCTGGGAGGAGGCACCCTCATCCCAGGAAGCAGCAGCAGGAACAAGCATCAGGGGCGTGGGAGTCCAAAGACCTCTCCTAGGAGACTGGGGACTGGTGCTGGGGGACCCCTAGCTTCTGGTCCACTATGGACACCGCAACCAGATGGAATGGTCTGGAGATGGTGCTCTGCCCTGAGACCAGAGTCCACGGTCACTCCAAGGGAGGATACGTCTACGTCAGCGTGGTAGCACAGACCCTGCCCTGTATCGCGGGCGCCCCCTGATTTGCAGACACTTGCCCCAATACTGCGGGCGCAGGGAGACCCCGGGACGGGCTCCACTGAAGGCAAAGGGGAGCGCGGGTCTTCTGTCCTCAGCCCGGTGGCCACGCGGGGGCGCCGCCGCGCTCTCTAGGATTCTGACGTGAGGAGGGGTCGGGTTTGAATGGGGCAGAGCTGGGGTACCTGGGGGTTCAGCACTGATGGGAAAGGGGGTGAACTTGCCTTCTGAGCATCCCTGGAATCCACTGGAGTCAGAGTCCCAGGGGTGCAGGGAGTGGGAGAGGAGTGGCGCTCAGCAGCCCTTGTGCCTCCTTGAGGTTTCCATCTCTTCCCAGAGCCCCCACCCAGCCTGCTTGATGCAGCACCTGGGAGCACTGGAGAGTAGAGAGAACTTTTATCTACTCTCTATTACTTGTCAGACAGCTGTTCTTTGAAAAAGAAACTGTTAATATTAGGATAGTTTTTCACTTACACAAAAATGGTAAAGGTGTTGAGAGAGCTCACAGACAACCGTGTTTCCCACAGTGTTAACATCTTACATTCCTGGCACTTTGCTTCTGCTAATGAAGCAATAATGATGCACTATTAGTAACTAACCTGAAATTCACCTGGATTTCATTAGCTTTCCCAAGGTCCTCTCCCTGTCCCAGGATCCCATCGGGTCTCCTTCAGCTCCTCTGGCTGTGACAGTTTTTCAGACTTTCCTTGTTTTTGATGACTTTGACAGTTTTGAGGAGTCTAGGTCGGGATGTGTAGATTGCCTCTCGATTTGAGTTTGGTTGATGTTTTTCTAATGGTTAGACCAGGGCTGTGGGATTTTAGGGAAAAGGCCACAGAGATGCCACATCTCGACAGAATAAGAAGAGGACATGGCATGACCCTGATTAATCTCTGGTGATGTTAACTGGGTTTCCTTCCAAGGCAGCGTTTTCTGGGATTGTCCAGGCTGAAGTTACTCTTTATGTACCTCTTCCATTCTCCTGTTTGGAAGGACGTCTTCTGTGCAGTCCACATTTAAGGAGTGGGGAGTTATGCTCAACTCAGTGAGGGGGGAGCATCTTCCTAAGTCATTGGGAATTCTTGTTTTTGAGAGATTTCTCTGTTCTTACCACCTTTAATTATTTATCCACTCATTTACAGGCTCATGGATATTACTTCTGCACTTTTGGCTATAATCCAGTTCTGTGCTATTTATTTTTTTGTTCAGCTTGTTCCAGGTTTGGTCATAGAGAGCCCTTCCAGGTGGCTCCTAAGTCCTTCTGACATGTCCCCATGGTTTTATGTTTTAGGCAATACTCACTTTCTGGCACTCCCACATGCTCCAAACTCATCTTATATATTTCCTCCCCCTGCCCTAGATTCAGCCTTTCCTGCAAGGAGCTTTGGATCAGTTTTGAGACAATGATTTTAGAAACTGAGGTCTAGGCACTGGGTTTGCTCATTGCTGTTGGGCATCATTGCTTCTAGGCCCTCAGTAGAGGGAACTAGGAAATGTGTGTGTACCAGTGCATGTGTAACACATCTATAATACATATATATACAAGCATACGTTAGTATTTATACTAAGCTGTATTATGATAAACACAAGTTTATTCCATGTCTCCAACTCGAATCCTATATTGTATATTTCAGTCTGACTTTTCCCTTTGCAAATCTGTAACCTCCAATTCTACTGTGAGAAATTCAGTTCTCTCCACCTATGATATATTAATATTTACTTATAGTTCAGTCCTCATACATATGGACAGTGATTTGAGGATTGTTAGTCCCTACCTCATGGGAAAGAACTGTACCAACTACAGTCAGTGCTTATGCATAGTTCCTTTTGTCTTCTCTCTTACAGTTTCCAGCCAGCTCCAAAGGTCGTCAGTCCAGCAGCTCCTTCCCCCTCCTTCAGTGAGGTCCTGCCATGCACCTGCAACACAGCTGGATCCTTCTGCCACAGTCTGCAGACATCCTGGGGCTCCCTGCCTGCTGGGAAGTTTTTTAAAGTTGCACATTAAAGGTTCACTCTTTGTGCTGTAAGGTTTCAAGGTTTAGACACATGGACAGTGTCACATATCCATCCTACAGTACCATATGGAATAGTTTCAGGGTCCTAAAATCCCTTGTACTTCACCTAAACAAACTTCCCCCTCCCCAAGGTCATGGAAACCAGCTAACTGCTTTCAGTATCTACAGTCTTGTCTTTCCAGAATTTGATGAAGATGGAACCAGACACCGTGGAGCCTTCCCAGAGTGGCTTCCTTCACTAGCAATTTGCATTTCCAATTGATCCATGTTGTTGAGTGGATTAACAGCTCATCCCTTCTGATGGCTGAGTAGTACTGTGTACTATGGATCTATGGATTACCACCGATTTTTTTACAAGGCAACTTGGATTGAACCCAGAACCCCCTCCATTGGAAGCAGGTGCTCAAACCACTGAGCTACACCCGTTCCCCAACCACCTACTGTTTATTGACTCACATGTGGAAGGACAAGGTGGTTGCTTCAAATGCCAGGGAATTATTAATAAAGCTGCTTTGAACAATTCTGTACTGTTTTTTACCTAAAGATAATTCTTTAAGTTAGATGATCAAATACCTGGAAGTGGCATTGCTGGGTTGCAAGCTAAGTACATGCGTAGCTTTTTCAGAACCCGCCAAATGCCTTCCGTGGTGGCTTCCTACCTTTGGCCTTCCTATCAGCAGGGAGTGTGGGTTCCTGGGCCCCACGTCCTTGCCAGTGCAGGTGTCACCACTTGTGACAGACTGAAAATCACCTCCCAACCCACCAGTGACCTTCACATCCTAATCCCTGGAACCTGTGAATACTACCTTATATGGCAAAAAGGGGCCTTTGCATCTGTAATTGATCTAGAGATGGGGGATTAGCCAGGATTATCCCCATGGGCCCCAGGTGTGATCTCATGGATCTCATAACAGGGAAGTAGGGGGAGATTTTACTACACCCAGAGGGAAGGTGATGAGAAGACAGAGCAGAGATCTGAGATCTGATGATTGGCCTTAAGGTTAGAGCAATGCAGCTAGAAGCCAAGGAGAGCTGGCAGCCACCAGAAATGGAAGAGGCAAGACATAGGTTCTCTCTCTGCCCGAGCCTTAAGTGGCAGCCAGGCCTGGCCGACACCTTGATTCCAACCAAGGACATTGATTTTGGGTTTGTGGCCTCCAGAATTACAAGAACATGAATTTCTGTTGTTTAGATCCACCAAATGTTGAGTGGACATGGCTCAAGCCATTAGGCACTTCCCTCCCATATGGGAAGTCCTGGGTTCATTGCCCAGTGCCTCCTAAATAAATAAATAAATAAAATACAGTCACAAAATGAAAAGACACAGAGAGATGACAGCAAGCACAAACACCAAACGGGGAGAAATAAATAAATAAAATAAAGTCACAAAAAATGTGAAAATTTGTTCTACTGGCAACAGGAAATGAACCCACCAGTTTATTTTATTTTATTTTAGCCATTCTAACAGGTATGTGCAAGGGCATCCCATGGTGGTTTTATCTGCACTTTCCTAATGACAAGGACACTGAACATATTTTTATGTGCTTATTTGCCACCTGTGTATCATCTTTTCTGAGATCTCTGTTCAGACTTTAGCCCATTTTAAAAACTGGGTTGTTTTCTTATTGTTAAATTTTTTTCAAAGTTTTTAAAATTAATTTTATTGATACATATTAATAAAACAATCCTTCCAATCAATGGTACCTGGCATAATCACAGAACTGTGCTTTCATCACTTCAGTCGATATTAGGGTGGTTTCATTACTTTAATAACAAGAAGAATAAACAAAAAACAAAAACCTAACTCTTAATAATCACCACGCAATCTCTCTATCCTTTCCATGCAAAACATAGCTGCTAATCAGTTTCTCTTTTTTCTTTTCCTTCCCTGCCCCTTACCCTGCTGTTTTGCTCTCTGTGTCCATTCATTGTGTGATCTTCTGTATCTATTTCTCTTTTTGTCTTTCTTCTCACTTTTCTCCTCTAGGATTCACCAGGATTGAATCCTCTAGGATTCACCAGGACTGGGGACCTCCAATGTGGAGAGAGTTTCCATCACCTGCGTCACCTCAGTTCCTGATTTCTCCGCATCTCACCTTGACTCTCCCCTTCGCGTTTTCTGTTGTGTCATCATCTTGGGCACACCTTGACCAGGAGGCCCCAGGGAACGAACCGGGTCCTCCCGTATGGTGGACAGAAGCCCAATCACTTGAGCCACATCGTTTCCCTCAGTTTCTATCTAATTCATTTGTATTTACATTTTGTATAGATGGAGTCAAACAAAAACCACAATGATGGAACCTAACCTTGGACCCAGGCTTTCTGGTGGCAAAGATGAAATTGCTCCAGTGTCTTGGCTGAATTACAGACATTTTCACCTATGGCACTTGCTGTGAGAGTCCCCGTGAGAATATCATGGTATACCTGAGAAGGGTGCTGCGAGAAATTTAAAGAATTCGTAGAGGAAGCAGATGTGGCTCAAGTGACTGAGCTCCCACCTACCTCATGGGACAACTGTTGAATTTTAAGAGTTCTTTATGTATTCTGGGAAAAAATCCTCTATCAGAAATGTGATTTGAAATATTTTATCCCTGTGGTTTGAGCCAATGATAAAATGTAGGCTCTCAAGAGAAAATTAGAATTTTGGAAAACTGGTATCCATCACCCTAAGCTTGACAGCTTTCCAATACACACACATTTTCTGGTGGGATCTGTGTTCATTATAGAAGCATGAGTTTTGGAAATATATAAAAAAATGTGTCAACACCGGAAGATCTACATAACTCAGTGGGCCAATGTGCTACTAAAATCTTCATACATTATTACAAAATCCATTTAATGTGCAAAGACAGACCAGAGGATTTCAATGCCACAAGATGAAATATTCAACAATAAGATTTCAGACTACTCACCTTTAGAAACTACACTCGTGTCCTTTTAGTGTAGTATCAAAGATGAATGTCAACACTCACCTGAAAAGGCTATTAAAAACAGATGCTCTTTTTCAACATTTATATCAGAGGCTGAATTTTTGTTCAAACCCAAATAACAGATTGAATGAGATATGAAAGTCCATGGAGTGTTCTAGTGAGACAGCTAAGAAAGATTTGCCAAATTCTAAATTGATCCACTCTTTTTAATTATATATTTTTTCCTGATTTTAGAATTAGTTATCAACGTGTAATGAGTTTTGGTATAAGTATTCATCTATAGGAATCTATATTTTATATTGTTTTAATTTCTAGTATGGTCAGTACCAGTAGAGGTCACATATATCTCCTCGGGGTCCTCACTCATTTGTAAGCTGTGAAGAGTCAGGACCAGGCCTCACGGACAAGGGGTGAGAGCGCTTGGTGCAGGGGAGGAATCGGGACCAGTCAGGTCTCCGCTCTCAGGATCTCGCCCCGAGGCTGGCCTGTGGGGCGGGGAGGCCGAGGGGTGTGTCCCCAGTCCCCGCAGTTTCACTTTTCCCAACCTGAGTTGGGACAGTCGAGACGCGGGCCGGGAGAAGCCAATCGCCGGCCCCGCGGCCCATCCAGAGCCCGCCCCGCCCCGCCCGGACTCAGGTCTCTCCAGACCCGGGATCCGGCCATGGCGCCGGGGACCCTCCTCCTGCTGCTCTCGGGGGCCCTGGCCCTGACCCCGACCCGGGCAGGTGAGTGCGGGGTCGCGGGGAGCTGCCCCGGAGGGGGGCGAGGGGACCTGGGGGGGCAGGACCCAGGAAGACGGGTCCCCCCACGCTGACCTCGCCCCTTTCCTGTCTCCCCAGGCTCCCACTCCCTCAGGTATTTCTTCACCTACACGTCGCGTCCCCACAACGGGGCCCCCCGCTTCATCGCCGTGGGCTACGTGGACGACACGCAGTTCGTGCGGTTCGACAGCGACGCGGCGAGTCCGAGGATGGAGCCGCGGGCGCCGTGGGCGGAGCAGGAGGGGCCCGAGTACTGGGAGCGGGAGACGCGGAGCGCCAAGAAACACGAGCAGACTTTCCGGGTGAACCTGGGCGCCGCGCTCCAGTACTACAACCAGAGCGAGGCCGGTGAGCCACGCGGGGCCCGGGGTCCGCGCACGACCGCCAAAGCCCGAGTCTCGGTCACCACTGCACCCCGAGGCCGCGGGACCCGGGACCCGGGACCCGCCCCACCCCCGGAAGGGACTTTTCCTCCTTTTCTGTGCAGACCAGATTGGCCTCTAGGAGTCAGCGCGGGGGTAGGGCAAGCAGGGGAGCGCGCAGGTGGGGGGGGAGGAGGGGCGAAGGTAACCGCGGGGCGGAGCTAAGGGTGGAGGCCGGGCATGGGCGGGGGCTGTGGGCGGGGCTGACCTCGGGGGCGGGGCCAGGGTCTCACACCGTCCAGAGGATGTCTGGCTGCGACATGGGCCCCGACGGGAGCCTCCTCCGCGGGTACCTTCAATACTCCTACGACGGCGCCGACTACCTCGCCCTCAATGAGGACCTGCGCTCCTGGACGGCGGCGGACACGGCGGCGCAGATCACCCGGCGCAAGTGGGAGGAGGTGGGGGATGCAGAGCCGCTCAGAGCCTACCTGGAGGGGGAGTGTGTGGAGTGGCTGCAGAGATACCTGGAGAGCGGGAAGGAGACGCTGCTGCGCACAGGTGCAGGGGGGCGGGGCCCCCCAACCCAAATGTCCTGTCCATTCCTGGTGGTCGCATGAACGCTGCTAGAATGGACAGGGGAGAAATGGAAAGTTCCTGAAGTTCCTAACCTTTCGCAGACCCCCCAAGGACACACGTGACCCGCCACCCCATCCCTGACCGTGGGGTCACCCTGAGGTGCTGGGCCCTGGGCTTCTACCCAGGGGAGATCACGCTGACCTGGCAGCGGGACGGGGAGGAACAGACCCAGGACATGGAGTCTGTGGAGACCAGGCCTGCGGGGGACGGAACCTTCCAGAAGTGGGCGGCTGTGGAGGTGCCTTCTGGGGAGGAAGAGAGATACACGTGCCCCGTGCAGCACGAGGGGCTGCCCGAGCCCCTCACCCTGAGATGGGGTAAGTGGGACGAGGTGGGGGCCTCTTGTAGGGAAGCAGGAGCCCTTCTGAGCTCCTCCAGCAGGGTCAGGGCTGAGCCTGGGGTCAGGGCCCCTGACCTTCCCGCCTTCTCAGAGCCGCCTTCCCAGCCCCCCATCATCATCGCGGGAATCGTGGCTGCCCTGGTCATCCTTGGAGTGTCCGTGGTGGCTGCAGTTCTGATCTGGAGGAGGAGGAGCTCAGGTAGGGGAGGGGCGGGTCTGAGGTTTCTTGTCCAGGGGGGTTTCCAGCCTGGGTAGCAGTGTGCCCTGCCCCTTCCTGGTACCGTGAAGCCCCTCCTTACACACCTGCCCATCCAGTCTGGGCCTGTTACTACACTTACTTTATAAACCTGTGAGAGAAGTAGGACAATGTCCCCAGTGATGACGTGGAAGCCCCTGTTCCCAGCAGTCAGAGGGAAGGGGCTACTGAGGACAGACCTCCAGGAGGGCAGAAGGTCCCCCACACATCCCCCACCTCCTGTTTCCTGATCCTGGAAGATTCTGGAATCTTCCCTGGATCCAGGACTAGTTCTCAGGACCTCATGTCCTGCTCTCACTAGTTGTTTTTCCACAGGTGGAAAAGGAGGGAGCTACGCTCAGGCTGCTTGTAAGTGGGGGACAGAGGGGGAGGTTGTGTGGAGGGTCAAGGATGACCTGAGGTTTTGGGGAGTGTAGACGGAGCCCACGGGGCAACTCACCCCATCAATCCTTGACTCACATCTCCCTGTGGCTCTGACCAGACCCTGTGTTTGTTCCTCTCCAGCCAGCGACAGTGCCCAGGGCTCTGATGTGTCTCTCGAGGCTTCTAGAGGTGAGACCCTGGGGGGCCTGAAAGGGGAGAGGGGTTGGGCCTAGAGGACACGCCTGGGTCCTGGGGATTCCTTGTACAGGGACATGAGGACTGTGGAGGGCTGGTCATGACGTCAGCATTTACAGAGATGACCTGAACGTGCTCTTTATTATTTGTTTTCTTCTGTAGCGTGACAAAGCTGCCTCGTGGGCAATGAAGAGATTTAAGAGCTGTTGACGCCCTCATCTGACTTCAAAACTCCCTTCCTTTGGAATGTGAAATCTTTCCTTCCTGCAGCTGGCATCTGTGTGTCTGCATTCCCATTGTATACTGGAGGATGGGGAGGTAGCTTGCCCCCTGCCCCCCACATCCCCCACACTGACCTGTGTTCCCTGCCCCGACTGACCAACCTGCTCAGGAGAGCTGGGTGTGGAGCATCCACAGCCCTGTCTTACTTCATGGTGCACTGATCTGCCCCTTCCTCCTTCCCTTGAGAATGAGAACCTGTATGATTGTGCTTTTACAAATTGTTACTCTTGGGTAGGATTGAGGAATCATTTCTTTTTTTTTTTTTTTTTAAAGATTTATTTATTTATTTATTTCTCTCCCCTTCCCCCCCACCCCAGTTGAATGTTCTCTATGTCCATTTGCTGCGTCTTCTTTGTCCGCTTCTGTTGTCAGCCGCACGGAAAGCTTTGTCTCCTTTTGTTGCATGATCTTGTTGTGTCAGCTCTCCGTGTGTGCGGCACCGTTCCTGGGCAGGCTGCTCTTTCTTTGGCACTGGGTGGCTCTCCTTACGTGCGCACTCCTTGCGCGTGGGGCTCCCCTACGTGGAGGGACACCCCTGTGTGGCATCAGCACTGCACATGGGCCAGCTCCAAACATGTCAAGGAGCCCCGGGGTTTGAACCGTGGACCTCCCATGTGGTAGACGGACGCCCTAACCACTGGGCCAAGTCTGCTCTTCTGAGGAATCATTTGAAGGAGAGGAAGATTCTTTAAAAAAAAGGGAAATAAAATGATCTGAGAACCTTCCAGAACCCATAATTCTGCTGTGCTGAGTGTTGCTGTGAGGAGCCAAGGGTGAACAGGCCTGTGTCCAGTCAGAGCTCCATCCATATGGGCTTCACACTGAGGAAGATCGACAGTTTAGACTTTGTTTAACTCCTGGTGGTTTGGTGCTTCTCTGCCGCCTGCCCTCCCTCTCTGCCCTTACCCAGCTCCACTGACCCCAGTGCTGGCTGCAGCCCAAGCCCATGGATTTGTAGAGCAGACCCTAGTGTAGACCCACAGGTGGACAGTGGGGCCTTAGCCTGGATAGCTCTTGTCTTAGAGGAAGTTGAAATTGCGCTGTAGTCATGGGGCGGGGGGGGGGGGGGGAGCAGCACTTCTGAGGACAGACCTGGCAACCTCAGTGTCAGGTGAGTGGAGGTTGTGCCATCACTGCCAGGAGACCAGAGCTGTGTTAGGATAGGCACTGGGGGAGGGTCCTCACTGACCACTCCTGCACCTCGTGTTGGTAGAGGACTGTGTAGGACACACCTTTTTAGCTTCTGGGAAACATTTGTGAACTAAAACCAGCTAAAATCTCTGGCATCAGAGCAGAGAATGTGCTGTGTGGACTCAGGTGGTCAGTGCGGCCCTTGCTGATGCCGTGACCTTTCAGGACAGCTTGAAGTTCATGAAGGGCATGTCCATGAGGACGTCCTGGAAGGTCTTCCGAGGCAGGGAACCAGGCAGTGCATCGCAGTGGCCAGTGGCAGCCTGTGGTTCTGGGAAGGACAGGAGGCCAGGGGGGAGCTCAGTGATCCATGGACCATACTTGAGTTACCGCACACCTCTGGCACCACATCTGGAAGTCATGTAGACCAGGGAGCCCCAAACTTCTCTGTGCACAGGAACTTCGTCGACATCCCTCAAGGGTCCAGAAGGTCTGGGTGCAGCACGAGGTTCTGTGTTCATAGCAAGCGGGTGCTGAGCTGCTGGATTTCAGGTCCTTCTTTAGAGTAAGAACCCAGACCAGGGAGGCCACAAGTCTGTGCTCCAGCTCCCCTGGGGTGGTGGAACATGCCTTCTGGGCATTCTCCCTTTGTCTGGAGATGGGTGTGGGGAGAAGCCAGAGTGCCTCATCACAAGCCCCTCAGGCCATCCAGGCTCAGCTGGATGGTGAATCTTGTTCTCCAGTGATGAGCATAGCACCCCATGTGGTGCTTAAATCATATAAAAAAAGTCCTTTCTGGAAAAGAATAGGAAGACATTTATCATCAGTTATGAGAGTGATGTTGGGAAATGCATGTACTTTCTCTATGGTAGGGTATAGCCAGGTGAGGATTTATAAAGTGGTTCAAGGTTCTCCATAAATTAGACTGCTGAATTTTTGCTATTTGTCTCTATTTCTAACAGATTTCACACTCACTTCTTGGTGCATGCAATGGATTTTAGATTTTTCTAATTTTAACATAAAGAATTCACAAATATGATCCTGGGGCTCATTTTATTTGGGGAAAGCCATGGAACCAGAAACTTGAGGTCACACAGTCAGGAACAGAATCCACAACCTGTCCTAGGCTGGGTCCCCTGTGGGAACCAAGGCCGCTGTTGCTGGGCAAAGGGCTTGGCCACCCACTGACCTGACACTGGAATGGGCCCTCAGGTAAGACCCACTGCTCCTGCCTGGATGACCCTGTGCCAGTCACACGCCCTGCCCACTGGGCTCTGCACAGTCCAGTGTCACTGGGTCAGCACGTCCTGAGCCAGAGTCTGCTGTGGTCATCTGATGGGGAGGCCAAGGCTCCTCTGTGTCCAGCTCAAGCGTGTTGGGAAGGTGAGCTTCCTTCTTCATGGTGGGCAGTGGCTCTGCCTCCACCAAGGCTGCTTAAGTGTGGAATTCCCTGGTGTGGGAAGAGATCCAGGTGCTGCAGGATGGGCATGGAGGATGGAAAGTGAGGACAGATGTCGATTCCTGGAGCCGGGATCAGCCTAGAACTTTATCTAGTACACTGATGGTGCTCGGGTTTGTCTGGAAAAGTGGGTGACCAATAAATGACATTTTTCAACTCATTCCCTTTTAGTCTGTTATAGTTACACCTTTTGTCTCTGTCAGTTTATCTTCACAAATAATAAGAGAGGCATTGCTGGATGGATAAGTGATTTCTGAAAACATCTCTCCCTGTATTTTACTCTTAGTAGGATTAAAAAAACCCAATTCTATAAGATTTCAGAGAATCACATGTGCACTGGCATTTCATAGAACTTTTATAGTTCCTTGTCCATGCACATATTTCTGTGGAGAGACCATAGTTTTATGCAACCTCCATAAGAGTCTAATATACCCCCCAGGTTTAGATACTTTGCTACTGCAAGTCTGGTCACGAGCAGCTGCTCAACTAACTTTTTAGCAGACCCAAGGACATGATGTAAATGCTCCTCTGTTGCTTGTTTGTCTCCAGTCTGGGACACGATAAGGTAGAGCCTTCCTTGTTACTCTAGGTCTCCATATCCTTCTGGATCTCACTGTAGCTGGTAAATGGTCCACAGAGCAGCGCTAACCACTGACTACAATGAGGAGCATTGGTGGAGATGGACCGTGTTCCAGCACCTACCCTGGTGTCCAGTGCCAGGAAGGAAGTAATGGGTAGTTAAGGGAATTCCATTTTCAGTTATATGGTAGGGGTGCTTTTAAGACTTTCTCTTTCTACTGAAGAGAGCTAAAAATAATAGGTAAACACATGGGAGGCCCGCGGTTCAAGCCCCGGGCCTCCTTGACCCGTGTGGAGCTGGCCCATGCGCAGTGCTGATGCGCGCAAGGAGTGCCGCGCCATGCAGGGTGTCCCCCGCGTAGGGGAGCCCCACGCGCAAGGAGTGCACCCATAAGGAGAGCCGCCCAGCGCGAAGGAGGGAGCAGCCTGCCGAGGAATGGTGCCGCCCACACTTCCAGTGCCGCTGACGACAACAGAAGCGGACAAAGAAACAAGAAACAAGACGCAGCAAAAAGACACAGAAAACAGACAACCGGGGGAGGGGAGGGGAATTAAATAAATAAAAATAAATAAATCTTTAAAAAAAAATAAAAAATAAAAAATAAAAAAAAGCACTATTAGTTAAAAAAAAAATAGGTAAAATATAGGAGCATCAAATTGGTATTAAAGAAAAAGAAAAATCATTCAGTCCAAAATATCCACATGGAAAGGCATCTAGAGAGAAATTGCATTCATCCTGTGGTCATGTGTCAAATCTGAAAATTGTACATCTTTAATTTCCTGGGCTCACATGCTGAAGTAGACAGGAGCTGATACCAAACCTTGTACTTGTGGGAAGTGAAGTAGGAGTCAGTACACCACCCTGGAAATCTAGGAAGCCAAAGGTTTATAGCCTCAGAGTAAGGGAGGAACAAAAAAATCTGTCTCATCCCCCAAAATAGAGTGTTCTGAGGAAACCTGCCTTTTATCCAAAGGCTGGGGCTGAGTGGTGAGAAGGAGAAAGAACTGTTTCTGAGGAATTATGACCACCAGCCAGCCCTCCTGTGATTTGTTGTCCAAATGTGCCTCCCCTGTGGAACAAAATAACTTCAAGCCATGGATTTAGTGTAAAACATCCTGGATTTGTGGTGATCTGAAAACTGGGAGAAGGAAACAAGAGTCTCTAGAGAATTCCATGTTTAACCTACGTGTCAAAGATTTTACATAATTTCACAAGGAAGAAGTATAGCTCATAGCAAGTAATATGTAAATACTAATAGAAAAAAATCAACACAATCAAGAAAGAAAGGAAAAAAATAAAGGCTCAGAAAACTTCAATATTGGAATTATGAGTTGTAGAGTATAACATAACTTATTATTTTGTGTAAAGAAGAAAATGCTTAGCTTGAAAATTCCTGCAGAACCTGAGAAACTAAAAATGACCTGGCTGATTTGTGAAAGAACCAAATATGCTTCTCAGAAGTTAAAAATATAACAAATTGAATTAGAAACTCATTTTGGAATTGTGCGCTAGATCATGATGTAGAAACAGCACCTGCCCTAAATAACTTCAAATTCAGATAAATGTAAGAATCAACATTTTTCAGCCACTGGAGAACAGACACAACAAGGATTTATGGTGACTGAGATGAGGATCACAAAATAGGTGAGTTCTACAGTTGTCCACAGCAAACAGCAGGAATGAAATAATAAAGATAAGACCCAAAATCAATAAAATAAAACATAGAGAAAAAGAATGAAATGCAAAGCTTGTTTGAAGGGGAAATATTAATACCTTTTATACACCTGTGGCTAGACTGATCAAGATAAAAAAGACACAAATTACCAATACCAGGAATGAAAGAAAGGCTATCTACACAGACTCCTTAGAAAGTAAAAGGACAAGGCAACATGCCAATAGATTTCTCAACCTAGATGAAATGAACAGTTTCCTTGAAAAATTCAAATTACAAAAAAAGAAACAGAGACTTTGGTTAACACTCTTATCAATTGTAGAAATTGAATTAGTAATTGAAAACCTTCCAATAGAAAAAACTCTGGGCCCAGAAATTCTCACTGTTGAATTGCTTCAAAGACATAATGAAGAAATAGTATCATTTCTACCTAAACCCTCTTACATATTAAATGAGGAACAATTCCCAATTCATGTCTGAGTCCAGCCTTACCCTCATTCAAAACCAGGTAAAGACATCACAAGGAAAAAGAAGTACAGAACACTGTCCCTCAAGATCTTTGTCTTCAAAATCCAAACAAAATGTGAGGGAGCAAACCAAGTGCAAAAATACATAAAGGGTATTGTAGATCATGCCAAATTGAACTAGCTGGGAATGCAAAGGTGGGTGAATATCTGCAACTCATCTCTGTTCTCCAAATTACATAGAATAAAGCACAAACACCAAGTCACCATTACTGCAGACCCAGATAAAGCACTTGCCAAAATGCAACTCCTTTTCAAGACAAAATCTCTCAGCAAACTACGAATAGAAAGCAGTTTCCTCTATGTGGATCCAGGCATCAATGAAAGTCTAAGCTAGCATCATACTCAATGATGAAAGGTTAAATGCTTTCTTCCTAAGATCAACTAGTTAGCGAGATCCACTCACACCATTTTTATTTAACCATATTCTGGACATCCTGAGCAGTACAAGAAGGCAAGAAATGAAATGCAAGACCTATAGATAGTAAAGGAAGAAGTTAAACTGCCATTATTTGCAATCAGGATGATTGTATATGTTAGAAAACCATAAAAAAAATCTCCACAAAGTTATCAGAACAAAGAAATGAATTTAGCAAGGCCACAGGATGCAAAGTCATTACATAAACATTAATTCTATTACTATATACTAGCAATGACAACCAGAAAACAAAATTTTAAAAATCTTCCACATATATTTATCAGTAGTTACAAAATTGCAAAATCCTAATCTAATACCATGTGGTATCTTGGGTTGGATACTGGAACAGAGAAAGAAAAGTATATTTGTGGAAAAACTGTTGAAATCCAAGTAAAGTCTACAGCTTGAGCAATTATAATAAACTAATCATTATTTCTTAATTTTAACAAATTACAATGGTTAAGTTCTAACTACAGGTGAAACTGCGTGAAGGAAAACTGCAACTGCCTGTACTACCTCGTCAACTTTTTTGTAAATTAAAAATCATTCTAATATTTAAAAAGCTTCTTTGGAATTGGAAAAGAATGCTTGGAAATACATTTAATGAAAAGCATGAAAATCCTTTACCCTGACAACTACAACACATAGCAAAGGGAAATAAAAGCAGATCTAAAGATATGAAGGGATAGACCATGCTCGTGGATTGGAAAATCAGTATTGTTAAGATCATACCACAAAGGATCTTGTAGATAGGGGTTCTTAACAAAGGATCCATGAGCTTGAATTAAATATATATATATATATATATATATCATGGGGATGTATTGGTGCAGGTGTGGTATATTTATTTAATAATACACAGGATAGTGTGGACTTAGCAAGGGGTCCATAGTTTTCCCATGACTGGCAAAGTGGTCTGTGGGAAAAAAAAGTGTTAAGAACCCCTGTTTTAGATAAATAAAAACTGAGATGAGAGAATTCATTGTTGTCAGTACTGAATTACAAGTCATTTTCAAGGAAGTCTTAAAGATGGACAGGAAATATGTTTGTGTGTGTACATCTATCTATCTATCTGTCTACAATCTCCATTGTTAATTGTACTTTCTGGAATTATGAGTTACCACCTAATGCCACTTACCATGCAAGGGTGGTTTAAAATAAGGATCAATTGATGAAAGAATTTGTTACATTAATAGAACAATAATCATCACAAATAATGCAGAAAGTACAATTGAAAAATCCAGCATCCCTTTTTCCCCTCCCCCCTCCTCATGCCCAGCTCTTTCATTGTCTATGTCCATTCACTGTGTGATCTTCTGTAACTATTTCTCTTTTTGTTTTCTCTTCTCACTTTTCTCCTCAAGGATTCACTGGGGTTCAATCCTGGAACTTCTGATGTGGAGAGAGGTTCCCTGTCCCTTGTGCCACCTCAGTTCCTGGTTTCTGCTGCACCTTGCCTTGACTCTCCCCTTCATCTCTTTTATTGCATCATCATCTACTGTGTGACTAACTTGTGTGGCACTGGCTCACTTGCGTGGGCATTGGCTCCCCATGCAGGCACTCATGCAGACACTCAGCTCAGTAGGCAGGCACTTGTGTGGGCACTTCGCTTGCTGCATGGGCTCACCATGTAGGCAAGCTTTTTTTTCACCAGGAGTCCCCAGGGATCAAACACCTGGTCATCCCATATGATGATCTGGAGTCCTTATCTTTTGAGACACACCCCTTCTTAAAAGGCACTCAGAAGTAACAATAAAAGGAAACTTCCTCAACCTGCCGAAGAGCACAATATGAAAAATTCACAGCTAGCATGATATTCAATGCCAAGAGATAGAAAATTTTCCCTAAGTTTAGGCACAAGACAGGGATGCCCACTGTGACAGTTTAAAATTATTTTATGAACCCCCAAAATAGAAATATTGTTTTAAACTAACCATTCCTGTGGAAATTATTTTATGAACCCCAAAAAGAGAAATTTTATGTTTTAAACTAACCCATTCCATGGGTGTGAGACCCATTTGACTGGATTATGTCAAGGGGCATGATTCATGTTTAGTCTCCACCCTCTTACTGGGTCTGATCTAAAAGGAGATGTGGAGGATAAAAAGAGCAGGCATTTGAATCTGCAATGTGAGAGCAAAGATATCTTAAGTATAAAGATCCCAAGAGGCTGGTCCAGGGAGCAGCTCAGAAGGAGAGGAGCCTGCTGGATGCCTGAGAGCACAGCTGAACTTGGGAAGAGAGTGGAACAGTGGAGAGTGATACAGGGGGCCTGGAAGGAGACAAGCCCTGTGCCTGGTCACTCATAGCTGAGCTCCAGGGGATGGGAGATTCAGGAGGGGAAGGCAGGGAGCTCTAGAGATGGGTGCCATCTTGCTTCTCCACATTGCAAAATGCCAGGACCTACAGCAGCTGACTTTGGTGAGAAAGCACCTTTATGGTGCCTTGGTTTATACTTTTCACAACCTTAGAAATGTGAGCTTTTATCCCAAATAAATACCCTTTATAAAAGTCAACACATTTCTGGTACTTTGCATCGGCAGCCCATTGGCAAATTAAAACACCCACTGCCACCACTCTTATTCAATATTGTGCTGGAAGTTCTAGCTGGAGCCATTAGGCAAGAAGAAGCAATAAAAGGCCTCCATATTGGAAAGGAAGATGCAAAGTGCTTCCTATTTGCAGATGATATGATCCTACATAGAGAAAATACTGGAAAATCTACAACACAGCCATTAGATCTAATAAATTTTTAAAAGTGGCAGGGTAAATGATCAACACACAAAGTATCTGTAGTCTCTATACACTAGTACTGAGCAATCTAAAGAGAAAATCAAGAAAAAAGTCCATTTACATAATAAGTAAAAGAATTAAACATATATAAATGAATTTAACCAAATATGTAGTAAAATTGTGCATGCAAAAAAGTCTACAAAAAGTTACTGAAAGAAACCAGAGAAGACATAAATAAATGGAAGGATATTCTCTGTTAACAGACTAGAAGACCAAATGCTGTTAAGATGACAATTATATCCAAAGCAATTTACACTTTCAACACAATCCCAATAAAAATTCTGATGGCCTTCTTTGCAGAAATGGAAAACACAATCATCAAGTTTATACTGAAGGATAAGAGGACCCAAATAGCCACAATATCTTGAAAAAGAAGAATGAACTTGGAAGATTCATATATCCTAATTTTAAACTTATTACAAAGCTAAAGTTATCAAATCAATGTGGTTGTGGCACAAGGACAGACATATAGACCAATGGAACAGAACTGAGAGTTCAGAAATAAGCCTTCCTATCTATGACCAATTAATTTTTGACAAGGCTGCCAAGTCCGCTCAATTGGGAGAGAATAGTTTCTTCATCAAATTGTTCTTGGAAAACTGGATATTTTTATGTCTAAGAATGAAGGTCAACCCTTACCTCACACTGTATATAAATATTAAGTCAAAATCTATTAAAAACCTAAATATAAGAAAAAATTATAAAACTCCTAGAAGAAAACAAGGAAGGATCTTCAGGGCTGTATGTTAGTTATTGGTTTCTCAGATTTCACACTCAAAACACGAGCAAGAAAAGAAAAAAATAGATAAATTTGAAGATTTTGTGCAGCCAAGGGCTTTAACATTAGTTAAAAGACAACCTACAGAAGAAAGGAAATATCTGGAAATTGCATAGGACTAAAATCATGAATAAATAAAGAAATCCTAAACTCAACAACAAAAAGACAAAAGAGCTGCCCCTAGGAGCCTCAGTCCTAGGTTTGGGGCTGTAGCAGGAGGGTATTTGGAGATGAGAAGGAGGGAAAGGGGCTGTGCCTGGAGGGCTGCAGCCCAGGAGGAAGATAGCAGTGCCAACGCCTGCATTCTCTGCTCCCCTGCCTGCCCCTGCCCAGATCATGGAAGCAAAGGAAGGACCAAGCCTGGCCGAGACCCCCGACACCACCGCAGGCAGGGAAAGTTAAGAAGAGCTACAGTGGGCAGCAGGAAGCAGCATTCTAATCTTGATGGTTGCTGAATGTGTCCAACTGACCAAAGTGCCAAGGTGGACAGCAAGAGCTGGGCTGAGCCAGTCCTAGACCTGGGGAGGGTCTGATCTGACCATGCTCCTCTCCAGCCGTTCTTCCTGGTGACAGAGCACCTCCTGGAACATGGCTTGAAAGACGAGAGAAATTTTCTTGGACAAAACAAACCCTCTTGGCTCTGAAACTGCAGGAAGGCTTGTTCCAGAAGCAGCAGGGGAAACAGCAGATGTTAAAGTCTCCCAGGACTGAAGACACCAGGAGTCAGAGGAATAGCCTGGCTTTGTTTGTGTCAATGCAAAAGAAATTCTCAGAGTGTGTGAAAGCTGTGATCAATAAAAAGGAGCTTCTCACAAATCCTATGAGCCCCAGGCCCTCATGGTGGAAGAAGGAGCTATAATTGTTCATCCATCTTAATGACATCAATGCTGATTTCCAAGTGAAAGGAGAAGGTTTGAACTCCCAGATGGAGTTTCAGGTGTTTCGATGTATCTTGAGGATGAGAGCAGTGGTGAAGACATGAAGGAGATGGTCAGATTCCTGCAACTCTGGACCAGAACAAGGTAGAGGAGCTCCACAGACATCTGAATGCTACATAAACAACCTTCAGGCAAAAGTGGGTGCATTAGAAAAATCCAACACTAAACGGACAGGGGAGTTTGCAGTTGCAAACAACAGGATTATCTTGCAAGAAGAAATGGAACAAGTTAAAGAGGAAGCTACTACACATCAGAATCCAGTCAGAAGAGTCCTAAGCAAGACCGAACTTCAGAAGGGCAAGCACTGGGTGAAGCAAGAAAGTATTTGTTAGAGGTTCTCCTCACAAGGTTTGCAAGGATTAACAGTTCATAGACACGTTTCAACTCCCCAGATATTGAAGAAGGCAGCCTCCAGCTCTAACTGATAGAGCTACAGCCTATGGGCTAGGAGTAAACAGAGTGGAGCAGACAAGGGCCTCCATTCCCTCCAGGAACAGGCACCACCCACTCCTTCCACAGTCGAAGATCTCCCAGCCCAACCCTCTGATCATTTGGCCACTGGCTGTCCTCAAGTTTCCCACCTATGGATGTACTTTGTAAAGTCATACCCATCACCCTCCAGGGGAGGGTGGAAGTCTATTCTTCAGACCCCCTCCTTGGGAGAGCTTCTCAATAAACTTCCTGTCTGCAATCCTCAGCCTCATTGAGCACCATTTCTCTAACATCTGGTGCCAAAACCTGAGTCGGGTCACATTGAGGCTGATCGATTGGTGAGGAGTTTCCCCCTGCCACTGCCAGGAGAACCCACCCAACAACAGACAGGGAATTACAGTGGGGGGAGTCGAGGGTTTCTCCACTGGAGAGTCCTGTTCTCT
This sequence comes from Dasypus novemcinctus, assembly GCF_030445035.2. Classification (NCBI taxonomy): domain Eukaryota; kingdom Metazoa; phylum Chordata; class Mammalia; order Cingulata; family Dasypodidae; genus Dasypus; species Dasypus novemcinctus. The sequence goes on from NC_080694.1 coordinate 66,856,874, forward strand.
CTCTCTCTCCTTTTCACATTTCTCTTATCAAATCCTTTTCTTACAACAACTTTCAGAAACTTTCCTCTCCTCCTTTAAAACCTCCCAACACCTGGACTTCTATCAGCAGACCAAGTCCCTCCCACACCCCCTCCCCATGTACCTGCACCTTGTCTCTGTCATCACCCTCCACCCCCACTTCCACACCCCCATCACCACTGCCTTCCAACCACATATCTAATCCCCGCGCCACCCTCTACCCCTCTTCCCTCCCCTCACTCTCGATCATGAGGACTATGCCCCTCCCCTCCCCCATTGCTACCCCCCAACTCTATCCATGCAAAGCCTGGCCCTTCTCCCCCTCTTAGCTCTACACAGACTCAACCTTCTTACCCTCAAGAGGTAGCAGGAGCTGAAGGAACAGCTAAAGTGCACGTTCCTTTCTCACTCTCAGGTTTGAGTCAAATAGGAAGCAGGTTAGGATATTTTCTGAGAACCCTGCCACAGACATTAAGGAATTCCAACACCTCACTCACTCCTGTGGCCTCACCTATCAGGACACTTACATTATCATTACTTCCTCAAGTACTCCAGAGGAAAAAACCACATTTGGGCTAGTTTCTAAACTTCACACTCAAAGCACAAGAAAGAAAAGAAAAAATAGACACATACGAAGTGTATGTGTCTGGTATACCTAAAGGCCTTACACCCCAGCCTTTAACCCCAAAGTGGACAGCTCCTTTTCTTATTCTCTTCACCACTCCCACTGCAGCAAAACTTGTACACTTTCCATCCTGGATACACTTTTCCAGATGAAAGCCTGCTCCTCCACCTTCTGTAGACAGCAAATTAGGAGACCCTGAAGCTCAAGATATCTACACCTGTGCACACCTTGGAGACCTACACTTGAAGCTCATGAGACACCGAGGAGACAACGTTCCTATTACCACTGACCCCATTTCCCTCTAATCTCTCTCCCTTTCTTTCCTGCCATTCAGTCTTACTCACACTTAAATCTGGAGGTAACAATTCATAAGTTGTTACTCAAGGCCAACACACTTTGTATCATGCTCTCCTCACCCTTGACTGGCTTTGTCAACCCCTCTTCCCTTTCACTCGTGCAATACCTTGACATCAGGCAGGACCTGTGGGCACAAGGAGAGCTTTCTGAATTTTACCCTGAAGAAATCCACTTCTCCTTTGCCACCCTCTTCCTTTTCTTTACTGAATAAAGTCTCTCTACAATGGATGTCCTACATTTTACCTCCTCTCCTCTTGTACTAACCTCTCAAAAGACCCCTTACCACCCCCTTACAGACACCACCCAAACCTTAGCAACCACAATTAACCATTCCAACTGCTGGATATGCTCTACACTGAGCTCTCTCTGACCTCCAGGTTCCCTCCATACCCTCCTTCAATACGTCGATGACTCACTCCCCTGCAGTCCCTCCTTACTAATCTCCATAATTCAGACTCTCACTCTGCTTAACCTTCTCAGAGATAAGGGACATCCTGTCTCCCCAAGCAAAGGAAAACTTTTCAGAGCTGAAATAACATCTCTCAGTCTCCACCTCTCTCCATCACATAAACATCTAACCAGGATCTAATCCAACTGGTCAGGTGTTAGAAAGAAATCTTCTTCTGGAAGAAAATAAGGCTCACTCAATTGTGGAGAAGAAAAGAATTTATTCTCAATCTTGTAAGAAGGGGCACACAACCAGAAAACATGACTGGTGCCCCAAACAAAGAAAAATGACACAATTTATACCCCTAAGCCTAGCATGCAAGCCCTTCCTCTGTTTCTCCATAGATTGGATACTTCAGAAGTTACAACCTATCTGAGAAGATATAACTTTCCCATGCAAAAGTTTGTGATTAACCACTTCTCCCATTACATTCCAACCATTTTAGTTTTTACCTGCTCCCCTTTGTCAAACAAGGAATGGAATTTAGTGCTGAATTGGTATTGACTTAGCTCTTTCTTGGACATCTTTTTTATTGTCTATAGGACTGGCTTAAGCTGGTTTCTTTTGTTGCTGTTTAACCCGGGGGTGGGAGACTGAGGCAGTAGGCTGCCAGGTTACATTAATCAACATTTTCTTCCTTTATGTGAAAACTAAACTAATCTTTGTCTCTTACAATTGTCCCTCTTTCTTTTAAATTTATTTTAGTTTTCACATTTCCGTTCTTCAAATTTTCTAAGTGCTATCTCACACTCTTCATCATAAGAATCTCCTTTTTTAAGGGGGTGCAGATTGTTTTGCTTACACCGTATGGGCATTTGTTTGGTTAGGGCAGTTTCAATGAGTCTTTGAACTAGTTCTCAGGCACATGGAATGATACAGCATCCGACTGTGGTAAGCTCCCCAGCTGAGATAATGAGGGGGGTTAAGATGGACAGTGCAACCCCTTTCCATTTTCCAAACCAATTTTCAAGCCACCTTGTAAGTGAATTACTAATGTCAGGATTCTCTGCTAATTCCTCAGATAGGGCTGTTAGGCCTTGCAAAGCTTTAGTGATAGTTCCATCAGGGGAAGAGTAACTGGGAATGAATGTTCAGCAACTACCTCCAATCATAACACAGGTTCTCCCTTTCTCAGCTAGCATCATATCTAAGGCCCTTCTA